>NC_056731.1:81812402-82129902 GCF_019279795.1 Protopterus annectens
ACAGGCCATCAGCTGATCATGAACATGTCTTACAACACTCAAGCTGCTGCCTATGCAAAACAGATGTACTTTTCCACATTCATCAGAGAGGGAGAGAGAGAGAGAGAGAGAGAGAGATACAGAGAGACAGAGAGAGAAAGAATAAGTAAGGGAGGGAGTAAGAGATTAAGAGCCAAGCTTGTTTGTGTATGATCTGGGGGTGGTGGTATCTGGGTATTATAATGGTTGTCTATACTGTTTACTAATCCATACTGTCACATAGTAATTGCACATGGCTGTACAAATTTATGGCTGAGGATTGTCTACAACAACCTCTACAGGATTTGAAAACTGTTGGCCTTGTAATGTGGACATCGGGACATATAGGTCCTCAATATAATGATGTAGCAAAACCCACACTGCAATAGAGCCTGTCATTACACAATCACCCTAACACCCACACAAGATACTGATGACATACACACAAACACACACTTATCAGTACTGAGTTTCAAACCCCTACCTGACTATGTATTGCGATTACAGTTTTACGTAGATATTGCATGCACCATGGAGCTTACATGTTAGAGAGCTGTCCAAAGGTATCTTTGAAGGTGAGTAATATCGGCAACAGGGCTAAAGGAGGGTTAAGGGAAGTGTAGTAAATGTGAATGTCCACAAAAGCAGATGTCAGTGTAGACACACACACACTCTCTCAGAGAAACACACATATTATCACAGTTGGCAGGATTAGAACTCCTACCTAACTAGTTTGCTACACTACAGTGTTATGCAGTTATCACAAGCGCCACAAAGCTTACATGGCTGAAACATGACCAGAGGGTTATTTCAAGGTGAATGACATCAGTAGGCATGCAAACGTAGAGCAATGGGAGGTGTAGTGAGTGTGAATGGCTTCAAAATCATTAATCTCCACACACACACACACACACACACACACACACACACACACACACACACACACACACACACACTTGCCAGTACTGAGATGCAATGTGTTTTACAGGTGTGTAGTAGGTGAATGGACCTGAAGGCTGTACAAGGCTAGGCAAAGGGAATACCTTGGCATCAGGCCACATGATAATAGTCTCCAGTGTGGCTCAGGGGTGTAGTCCCTGGAGTGGTCCCCAGGGGTGGGTATTGTATTAACCATCCACTCATCTGGGTTACTACTGTGGGGGGCCAGTGATGTGTACTGCTTCCCATGTATGTGATCTATATTCCATAACACAGGCAGTGTCTGGGTTGTGTACATATCCCACACGCATGTTCTTTGACATGTGGAAGTGTACTTGAGGTCTCTGGGGCATGTTGTGTGGACAGATTGCTATCTTCTGATGTAACATTCCTGACCTCATTCGGTGAGACCTGACTATGGAACTGAGGTTGTGCTTCCACCTACACTGACAGCATGATACAGGTATTCAGTGGATTTAGTGGCATCTGTCCATACAGGGCATGTGTATAAGGCATGGTATTCCCTTTGTGGGTTACATTTGCAGACTCTAAATTTGTTGCAGGCATCCAGTGGGGAACATAACAAAAGGGCCACTGTAACCATTTATTTGTCTATTGCGAGGATGGAACAGGGTGCCATGTCCTTTTACTTGCTGTATAACACACACTCAGTCAGGAGATACAACACATCACCTTACTTTCTGATGTCAGTGGCACTGTTGTGGTCAACAGGCATGTAGTCCACTGCAATCACAACGTGGTTACTATTGAGGGAATATTTAGGGAACTACCAATATAGTGGTTGTTGCCTAGCCAAGTGTGTTTGTGAATGAGAAATGGGTGGAAAGTGTTCTCTGAGTAACAGAAGGGTTGCTTATATTGTTCACCAATCTATAATGTCAAATGTAGGGCTATGGATTGTCTATACCAGTCTCTCAGGTGTTTGACATCTGTTGTTCTTGTAAGATGGACATTGTGATATATACTAGGTCCTCAACATAATAATTTAGCAAAACTCACCCCACAATGGATCCTGTTATTACACAATCACAGCAACCTCCACACAGGATATTGATGACAGACACACTTTCTTGCCAGTATTGAAATTCAAACCCTTACCTAGCTATGTATTGCTAGTAATCCTTTAGGAATTGGGATAAGCCATGGCTGCTGTCTGCTCCTCTCCCAGCATCTAACCCATACATTACCTGCTCATCTTGTGCTTCCTGCACTAGTCTATAGGAATCTAAAGGACCCTCTCCAAATATCGGTGGTTCACCTCACTGAATAACTACCCTACAATCCCTCTCTCAAGGACACCAGTAAAATATGTCTGTTGAATAATTCCAGCCAGAAAGACTTTCTACTATTGTACCTCTACTACAGGGTTAAAGAAAGTCCTGAGCTAGGACAGCCAGCAGCCTCTACCCCCCCTTCTGTACCTTTACACACTCTCTCCCCTACCCTCTATAGAAACTCCTTTTGTCTAGCAACCTTTTTCCTTGTTGTACTCTAACTCCCTCTCATAGCCTGCAATATTAGACCTGTCCACTAGGTGGCTCCCTTATCCCAGCCATAATCTCTTTCATATCTGTTATGCCCAGATACTTACTTTAATTTCTCCTGTTGTCCCTTAACTGCTATTCAGTCCTCTCACCTTACCCTCTACTTCTACTGTCTACATCCACCTTTTCTAGGCTCAATTCTCACTATCCTTTTCCCACATCTGACTTTTCCATTTTATCTTCTGGAGTCAGTCCTGCTGATTGTTTTTTATAACTGCATCAGTATCTGTCTCCTGCTCTAGTCCTTATTTCCTTCTCACCTCTCCATTGCCTGTCACTCTTCCTGTCCTCTATTTCTCTCAGTCCATACCATTCCTACCCCTCTGTTATACTTCACCTTTACCATGTACTGCAAGATATCCCATTGTCCTCTCTGAAGTTGTCTGTCTCTTGCCCGTCCCACCTGTAACTACTCTTTCCCCCTACTGCCCTCCCATCTCCACCTTTATCCTCTGAACTCCCATGAATACCCTGGGTTTAGTGGGGCGCCATCTTTAGGAATTGAGATAAGCCTTGGCTGCTGTCTGCTCCTCTCCCAGCATCTAACCCATGCGGTATGAAATTATGGCAATTGTTGCCGCTCATCATACCAAATGTTTGTCTTGATTTTTGTGCCAAATAACCTTTTTTGTACTAGTTGCTGCTAAGATTTTTCATAGTAGGCATGTAATTTTAAACTCGGTTGTATTAATCTGTGGTGTGTTTGTGAATTAGTACTGTTAAGATGTCTTTTCACGCCTTTTTGATTAGCCCTTATAGTCTGCTTTTGAAGGCTTGATGTAAGCGTACTCATATTTTGCAGGTGTTAATAAGCTGAGAGCGTTGGATTAGTAGGCAATTACCACTGCTAACTATAGCTAAGTGTGCCGTTTGGTATTGCTTGTTATAACTCCCGGACACGGCTCTTTGAACTCTGCCACCCTTGTGGAGTTTACAAAAGGGTATAAAAGCTCCGTGTCTTGTTCAGCTGTGCTTGCTCGCACAGTGGGTCTGTATAGTTTGCAGTTCTGCCTCTGGTGAATTAGAAAGCCGATATTAGCCTTTTGTGAATTAGAAAGCCGATATTAACTAATTTCCTAAACTCCCACTCATACGGACCTTTCTCTGAGTGTGCCTGTTCATTTATGGATATCCGAAGCTGATAAAAGGCTTTTTGAGCAGCGCTACCTAAACTATTACCCTGACGCCTGAATCCTCTCCACATAGCAACCTTGTACCTTGTATGTGTTCAATTGCAGATGTTTTTAGCCTATAAATGGCTTTTGAAAGAATGCACTTATAGATAATTCTCTGAGCGTGCTTAATCATTTATGGATATCCGTAGCCTGTAAAAGGCTTTTTGAGAAGCGCTACCCAAACACTTCAACTAACGCCTAAATCTTTTTTACATAACAGCCTTGTGTTCAATCACAGGAGTTTTTAGCCCATAAATGGCTTTTGAAAGGATGACATCCTTGTGGAGACTCTCAATGGGCTGTGACTTTTTTTTTTTCAATCTGAAGCCTGTAATCTGCCTTTTAAAAGGTGCCACCTAAATGTTTACCCTGAAGCCTAAATCCTCTCTACAGTCCTACCTTCTACAGCATATTATTTTACTTTTGAAACCCTGCTGTTTAAGCCAGTAAATGGCTTTTGATGCCTAAATCTTCTCCACAGACCTACCTCCTACAGCATATTATTATTTTACTTTTCAAACCCTGCTGTTAGAAGCCAGTAAACGACTTTTGAAAGTACGCCATCCATGTGGAGAATCATAAAGGGCTTGGCTAAATGTACCTCACTCCAGCAGTGTTTAATGCTGGTAATTTACTGATATGTCGTACACAAGCTGTATTGTTGATACGAGCACCTTTGGGTAGCAGTCCCTTAGGGCTACTGCATAGAACCCCTAAAGCTAATTGCAGTAGCTGTGTAATCAGCCGTATAACACTTTATCGGTATGTTGCACTATGATACATTACCCCACATTGTAAAGTGTAGTCCTATTTTGCCTCACACAGTGTCCTGTTCTAGCATAGTACTTGAAGTAAATGCTTAACATGTTTTACTAATGCTGCAGTTCTAGCATAGTATTTGTAGAAACTGTTTAACATGATTTACTAATGCTGCAGTTAAGTAGGTAGAAATGTTTTAATTGCTACATTTAATTTTACTGCTACCACAAAAGGGCACACAACTATTGCACTATAGAGTTTTACATTGCTGCTAACAAGGTTTTGGAAATGTTTAACTGCTATCTATGGATATTGTGTCTGTGAATGAATAGCCCATTTTGTAATGTTTGGGTTTTTGGAAATGTAAACTTGCTATCAATATATTTGTCTCTGAATGATTAGTGTAATGTTTGAGCAATCATACCTTGCTATGTGATAACTATTGTTTCTCATCCCTACCTTCTCTCTCTTGCCTCCTTAAGTTACCTGCTGATCTTGCGCTTCCTGCACTAGTCTATAGGAATTTAAAGGACCCTCTCCAAATATTGGTGGTTCACCTCACTGAATAACTACCCTACAATCCCTCTCTCAAGGACACCAGTAAAGTATGTCTGTTGAATAATTCCTGCCAGAAAGACTTCCTACTATTGTACCTCTACTACAGGGTTAAAAAAGTCCTGAGCTAAGATAGCCAGCAGCCTCTACCTCCCCTTCTGTACCTTCACATACTCTCTCCCCCATCCTCTATAGAAACTCCTTTTGTCTAGCAACCTTTTTCCTTGTACTCTAACTCCCTCTCATATCAGCCTGCAGTATTTGACCTGTCCAGTAGGTGGCTCCCTTATCCCAGACATAATCTATTTCGTATCTCTTATGCCCAGATGCTTACTTTAATTTCTCTTGTTGTCCCTTAACTGCTATTTAGTCCTCTCACCTTATCCTCTACTTCTACTGTCTGCATCCAACTTTTCTAGGTTCAATTCTCACTATCCTTTTCCCACATCTGACTTTTCCAACTTACCTTTTGGAGTCAGTCCTGCTGATTGTTTTTTATAACTGCATCAGTATCTGTCTCTACCCGCTTTGTTTGCCCTGCGGGTTCACTCCGCTCCCCTCCCTACCCCCAATTCCCACCCACCCCCAGGGGTCCTACTCTTATACTTACTAAACCACAGCACTTCCTCTTCCCATTACTCTTACACTTAGCAACCACACCTCTTCCTCTTCCCATTACTCTCTTTACACTTTACCATTGTTCATCTTCTCTCATATCTACCTTCTCTTACCACTCCCTTTAATCTTACCACACCCTTTGCAATTCCCCATCCTCACCCTTTATACTTCTAAATTCTACCTACACACATCCAATAGTAAATTCTTCCAGTGTATAAACCACCCACCCCATTATATGTCCTACTTTTATTCACACTTTTACTACTTATTCCTCTAACCTTTGCCTACTTACTCACCTCATATGGATACCCACTATATCCACACCCTCACTATCCTAATAAGGAAACCGATGCTCTATCCCTACCACTCCTTTATATCCATGCTAATATAACATCTTCACCCAATTACCTACTTGCAAAGTATCATAGAATACTACATATTAAGTATAACACTCTAAATCTCAGGAAAGATCTACTTCTATACAGCGAATTCCCTAACCCAAGCTACATTGGGTTACTACTCTCATTAAAGGATGGGGAGATCCACCCTAACCCAGGCCAACAAAAACTCCTATCACTCTCCATAGCCACAATCACTCACCTATTGATTCCCTTAGTAAACCATCTAACTCCCTCCAAGTAGCTCATTTTAATATACATACCATTAACAACAAAGTATCTCAACTCCAAGCTCTAGTAGAAGTCTATTCCTTTGATAGCCTCTGTTTAACAGAAACATGGTTAAACCTGTAACCAAAGACAATGGAATCCTTCCACCTGGATATAATATTTTAAGACTCGACCGAGTAGCCAAAAAGGGTGGTGGGGTAGCTATTCTATTTAAATCTGGATTACAGTTAACCACTTACGACTGTAAACTACCTTTTGATTCCAATGCAGAAATTCTCATCTCCAAACTTCATCTTAACAATGCCAAATCCATCTATATTATCTGTATGTATCTTCCTCCTGGTAATAACATTGCCACCATGGAAAATATCATTTGCTGGCTATCTCTACACCTGCCCCAAGAAACCATAATCCTAGGAGATATAAACATTGATTGGAACTGCTATTGTAGCAACCTCCCTACCACCCACATTAACCTATATGGGTTTTCTCAAACCATTACATCCCCCACCAGGATCAATAAAGCTAACAAGAAAGCAATCATATTAGACTGGATTCTTATAAACCATCACCCTCACAATTATGATTCTGGAACCCTCCCTGATGATATAAGTGACCACTCACTTACCTATATCATCAGGCATAAAGCCTATACTCCCATTCCAACATCTGTCAGAAATATCAGATCCAAAAAGAACTTTAACCCTGATCTATTCAAAAAGGAACTAAGAGCTTGCAATTGGTCTCCCTTAAGACACTTCCCTTTAGAAGAAGCCATCACATACTTTAACTCTAACTTCCTTGCCATTCTTAACCACCATGCTCCAACCAAATTAATTAGAATTAAAACCAAGTCTGTCCCATGGCTTTCAAAAGAAACCATGCACAAAATGTATCTTGGAAATAAATATTGGGCCAAATGGAGAATGACTAAAAACCCTATAGACCAACAAACCTTTAGACAGTTAAGAAATGACACTAAGCTATACTCTCTGATAAAAGAAATCACTACCTACAATTTCAACAAACTAACCAAAACAACCCACAAATATTCTGGACTAGCATTAACCAATTACTCCATCCAAGTCAATTCACCACACCGAACCCTCAAAATACTGACCTTAATAATCCCATGCATACAGCCAATACATTCAATACCTTCTTTACTAATGCTATCCAAAAACTAACTAGTCAGCTATCACCTAATAGCTTCACTTTACCTTCCTATAACTCAACCTCACCCCCCCTTTTCATTTTCAACCTGTCCCAACAACATATATTCTAACCCTTATACAAAAACTAAAACCATGCTCTCCCTCAGCAGACCAGCTACCTGCTGAATTTCTACAGCTGTCAACCAAAGCTATAGCATATCCCATTTCCATTCTGATCAATACAACTATTACCGAAGGTCACATCCATAGCTTATTGAAAGTCTCTCATATTATCCCCCTCCATAAAGGTGGACACTCCATTGAACTCTCCAACTACTGCCCCATTGCCCTTCTTTCTCTTTTGGCAAAGATCATGGAGAAATGCATCCATAGGCAATTACTTGACCAGTTAACCCAAAATAACTTACTTTCCAGCTGTCAACATGGTTTCTGACCATCACACAGCACTACCACTGCCCTCCTTTCCTTTACTGATTGCATAAACAAAAAACGCAACCTTAATAATCTTTCCTCTGCACTATTTATTGACCTGTCTAAAGCATTTGACATGGTAAATCACCAGATTCTCATCAACATACTCAAATCCCTGTCATTAGATGCACCTCCCATAAAATGGTTCCAGTCCTACCTAGATAAAATACAACAGGCTGTAATTTGGCATAAGACTCTCTCTACCCTCCAACCCATTACCCTAGGTGTCCCTCTAGGGTCCATACTAGGACCTCTCCTCTTCTCCATATTTATTAATGACCTTCATCGAACCACCCCCCAAGCCACATGCATACGATATGCTGATGACTCCACACCTATATGCTCAGCCAAATTCACTTCTGAACTTCAGTCTCTTACCCAGAAGGCATTTAACACAGTTGAACAATGGTTCACACAGCGTTGCCTTCTTTTGAACCCCAAAAAACTAAACTCCTCCTCTTCAATCCTACTCACAAGTCCTCTCCTTTTGATTTCTCAGTTACATCCAACAATGGTACCATTATATCACCAGACACAACCACCAAACTACTGGGTATCACCATTGATAACAGTCTGAACTTTGACTTCCATATCAACAATGAAATAAACTTTCAAGACCAGAAAAACAAACTAGCAAAAACCACCACTAATTCAAAAGCCAAGAACTCGACTCAGGCCAGTCCAAACGTAAAAAACATGAAAAACAACAAATTTTATTAAGCACTATAAAAGCTTTTTGTTAGTACCTTGCACTAACTTCTTCAGACAAGCAAAGTATTCACACCATTACAAGTGAGTTTAAATACCAGCATTGAAACACTTAACCACACCCCTTGCTCTCCCTTTAGCTCCTTAAAGGTACAGATCACAGCTAACTAACTAAGGTGCATTTGCAATTCTCTATTAACATAATAAAAAATCAAATTGCAGCATAAATACTAATAATGGAAATGCGATGCTTCCTAATCAAAGATTACCTATGCATACACTATATCTTGCCTGCTTTCAAATAAAATAACTAATATGACGAATATAATAAATATAATGAAATTAATGCATACTGTCCTAAGCATCTAAATAACTAGAACAGCTACCCAAGAAAAATAATATTAATCATATCTCACTAAATAATAAAAATAATAAAAATATGAAAATATAAAATATGACATATAACATATAATATAACATAAATTAGGCTACTCAGTATAGGTTTAATACTGTCATTAAATAAAACAGGTCTAAAAGTTAGCGTATATAGACCTAAAATTACCAAATAATAAAATATAAATCAATAATATATATTTAAAAATAATAATCATGATGTATAATCATAACAATAACTAATAACTATTAACCCTCCACCACTGTCGACTAATAAACAGTTATAAAACCATTAATTTGTCGACTCTCATTTTTCATTTTTTGACTCTCATTTAAAAAAACTAATGGATAACGAGCTGTTAAGACCAGGGGGGCGATATGCTTCCAATCTTAATTGCCAAAGAAGCTCTTTACATTCTAATCTATATGTCTCAGGTCCATAAGAATTTGAATTATACAGTTGATCTATAACCTTAAATGTAAACTCATGGTTTGGGTTGTTCTGGATGTGCATAGCCAAAGCATTGTCCATTTTCATTCTTCTTATGGCATACAAATGCTCATACATTCTTTCCTGAAGTTTCCTCTCAGTCTTGCCAATGTAAAAACTGGGACATGATGAACATTGAGCAAGGTATACCACTTGGGTACTGGAACAAGTGAAACATCCCCTGATGAGGAATTTCCTGTTCTTAACTGTAAAGGCTGTACCTGCCTGGACAAATCTGCAATACTTGCATATATTACATTTATACATCCCTGATCTTGGTGTTACTAAATTTCGCATAGATTCCAGAATATTTTGATGTTAGGGCCCCTTCTGTATGTTATCAATGGGGCTTTATCAAAAATTGGACCTCCAAGTAACTCAGGGGATAGTAATCGCCAGTTCCTCTTAATTATAGTAACTATGTCATTGGCATCTGTATTAAAAGTTAAAATAAAATTGGACCTGGACATATTTTCCAGAAAATCAGGGCATACAGGTGGTGGTGAATGACTCAATTCAGAAACAGCATGACTCAGGATAGAAGAAAAATAGCCATTAGCTCTCTTGGTCTTAACCTCAAGACACAACTCATCAATCAAAGTTTCTGGATAACCTCAATCCAAAAATAAATTGGCTATGAAATCACACTCTTCCAAAAATTCACTATAGCTTGACACCATCCTAGCTGCTCTTACAAATTGTCCATTGACTATAGCCTTTTTCTGTTGAAGCGGATGGTCACTATCATAATGTAGATAAGAATTAGAAAAAGTTGATTTCCAATGGATTCTGGCTCCAAACTGACCTAGACTTCTGTCTTTGTAAAGTTCCACATCCAAATAGGATATCTTCTCCATGTCTATTGTACAAGTAAATTTCAAAAAATCAGACGACAACTAAAACATCATGGCAAAACTTCAGAGTGTTGGCGACAAAACATATACTAGCTCATAAACTACTTTTAAATTCACATAGTAAGGGTATCAATAATCCAAAAATTTGGGAACAGATATTTAATATTATATTAGCATAAAACTTTTGAATTGAAGATAGTAATAATCATTGCTATATTTGGAGAGAAATGTCTAATCAAACTGTTCAATATGGGAAAATTACTAATTATTCCTGTGTTTTTCTTATATTTCTAGTGTCTTATATGGAAGCATTCTTGTAAATATTGTATATTGTTTGGTGTGAGTGTTACAGTGTTAGTTAGTAGTTTGTATTGTATTTTATAATTTTGTATGAAAAGCATATAACAATAAAGATTTATTATAGAAAAAAAAAAAGGCAGACGAATTATTGAAGCCGATCACTAGGTCTTGGGCTTCTTCCAGTGAGCCATTAAACAAGATAAAAATTTCATCCAAGAATCTTATGTACAGAATGACTTTCTCTTGAATAATATTATTGGGAAAGACAAACGTTCTTTCCCAATGAGTCATGACCAAATTAGCTACACTGACGCCACACGGAGTCCCCATAGGAACACCAATCAACTGATGGAACCATCTGTTGTTGAATGTGAAATAGTTACATGTCAAAATAATATTCAACAATTCGCTCACCATAGATATCTCTTTGGGTGGAGCTTGGTAATAAATCATCTCCAGTTGAATCCATTCAAGTGCTACCTCATGGGGAATTGAAGAATATAAATCAATGATGTCAATGGTCAGAAAATAGACATTTTCTTCAAAGGTAGCTAGTCTAACTTTTTCCCACAAAGACCAAGAATCTCTGGCTATGTGTGATACCTGCGATACATATTGTTTGAGGATGGTGTCTACTACCTTCGCTGCTGCATAGGTAATACTACCCCTCGCATTCACTAATTGGCGCATAGGGGGATCACCAATACTTTTATGAATCTTAGGATTCCCAAATAATACTGGAATAGCGTGGTGAGGGTACTGAAATAAAATTGTAGATGTCCATATCCAGAGACCCACTAATGAATATGTCTTCAAAGTATGACTGCACATGGTTCATACTAATATTCAATTCATTCTTAGATACTTCTCTATAGGTCTCTGTAAAAAGTATTGCTAAAAGTCTATCTGTATATTCATCCTGTTCAATAGCTACTAATCCACCTCCTTTGTCAGGTTTCATTATTCTGATAGAAGAAGAACTGAGAGCTTCCAATGAGTCCAATTCAATCTTGGAAATGTTGAAGTGGGTCTATCGTTTACACTTAAGCAAATTCCTAATGTCCACATCACACATGTGTTCAAACAAGGGGCCAAAGGTGGGTTATATGTACTTGGAATGTGATACATAGACATTGGTTGGACCGACTCTCCCAATAAAAGGGTCAAGTTCAGCTTTCTCACAAAGAGTTTGAGGTCTAAAATTGACTTATCAACACTAGCACGTCTAGAGGGTATAAAAGTTAAGCCCTTGGCTAAAATGTCAACAAGGGGTTGGGAGAAAACAACATTTGAATAATTATATATTTTAAAGTCCTTCCCTGTGTTATATATCACTTCAAAGGGTTTATTTGATCGGGTATTAGGAAATCTAACATCTTCCATCAGTTCTTCCTCGATTTGTATTTATTTCTCGTCATTCTGCTCGATGTTTGTTGAGGAGACGAGGCTTGTGTTTGAAAATTTACCCCGACCAACCCTGTATCAAATTGACTTGGATTATCAATGTTATCTCCCTGCTCCCCTGCTCCATCCACTTCTTCTAGACTCAGTCTCTCTTGATTGGCCCCCTGGTTCTGCTCCATAACTAATGTTATATCACCCTCTCCACAGGGCCTCACTGAATGTTTCGGTAGATTAGGGTTAATTTTCAGAAAATTACCCTGAGACTTAGGGGGTTTTGGATATGCTACACCATCCTTGTAAGCCTTAATGTCTCTTTGTAATTTTTTGACTTTAGTTGAGGTAATCTTTGTTATATAGTGGTCAATACTAGTATATGACCTTTCATATTCGAATCTATACCTTTGGAAACAAACACCAGTTTTTATCTCTTCATCTAAAATGGATAATTCCTTATTCAACTCATTAATGGTCTCTTGATAATGTACACTAATTAGGTTTAACAACTCGTTCCCATGTCTATCAAACAGGGCTATCAAATCCTGGTAGAATTTAGAACCTTCCTCTAGCCCTGTTGGGTATTGCCAGGATCGGAGGCCTAAGTTGAGTTCTTGGCTTTTGAATTAGCGGTGGTTTTCGCTAATCCATATCAACAATACTATAAAAACTGTCAACAAAAAAACTTGGCTCTCTCTATAGGATTAAACCCTTCCTTTCCCTCACAGCCACAACAACTATAGCTCACACTCATCTAATCTCTACACTCCTCTATGCCTCGCCCATTTTTACTAAGCTATCTAAAAATAACCTCAGCAAACTGGAAATGTCCTACAATAACATTGCCTGATTTGCTACAGGCAACCCTTTCAGAATCCACCATTGCATAAATATAAAGCAACTAGGATGGCTGGAACTACAAAACCTGATTAAATTCCACCAACTAACCATTGCCCATAAAACTCTTTATAAACCTTCCAGTACTCCTATTCTATTTACCCTCATCACCCCATATACAAATCTGAAGTCCTTACGGTCTTCACACAAACCTTTTGTACACACCTCTAAACCTAACAACAAGGCTGGGGATTCTCTCTTTTCCAATGCTGTTGGAAAAACCTGGAATCTTCTCCTCAGTGACCTTTCCTCACTTCCCTCTTTATCACTCTTCAAAAACAGACTGAAACTTTTCCTTAGAACACACTGGTTATGCCCCTGTACTAAACCTGACTAGGCATCTATCCATCTGTTCAAACTTAGCTCTGCCTATCCCATACTACTCATGAACTGTTATACATTCCTTATTGGCTATAAATACATCCCCCCTCTAAAGCTACACTGTGTCCAACCTCTGTGAATACTTTTTTACTGAAGAATTTCTTTATTTTAATAAAATTAACCTGTCTTTGTCCAAAAGGGTATTTCAAGGTGACTGACATCAGCAGGCTTGCTAAAGTAAGGCAATGTGAGGTGTAGTGACTGTGAACGGCCTCAAAATCATTAATCTACACACACACACACACACACACACACACACACACACACACACACACACAGACACACACACAGACACACAGACACACACACACACACACACACACACACACACACACACACACACACACACACACACACACACACACACACACAAAGTTTCACAGTTGCTATGTCTGGGATTAGAACTCCTACCTAACTAGTATGTTACACTATAGCATTACAGAGTTAACGCACATGCCATGGAGATTATGGGGCTGAGAACTGGCCTGAGGGTTATTTCAAGGTGACTGACATCAGCATGAGTGCTAACATGGGCAATGGGAAGTGCAGTGTGTGTGAATGGGCTATAAACCATTCCTCTGGAAACACACACACAACACTCAGTCACACACATCTTTACATTTGTCAGGACTCGGTATACAAATGCTAGATGAATACTGATTTGTACTATCATGTTACACAGTTGTCACAAGCACCACAGACACTATAGAGCTGAGGGCTACCAAAAGCAATGTCTACATTGATTGGTATTGGCACATCATGTGATATTGGCCAATTGGATGTGTGGTGGGTGGGACAGGCCTCTAGATGGAAATCTCTCTGTCACTGTCTGTCTCTCTCCTCCCCACATCTCTGTGTGTGTATGTTTGACATATTATAGTATGTTGGCCTTGGATATGTGTGAGTATTCCTATCGAATGTGTATGCAAAGCATGAATGGTTTGGAATGTGGTGTGTGTGCACAGACATCTGTGACTGACAGATATGTATAGTTCACTATTGTCAGACATAGGCTTCATTTTTCTAAGTGTAGGAGCATGCCCAGGATGACCTTCTGTATTGAGTGTGTGAATCCATTCCAGATAGACTGTATTCCAGTCCAGAATTTGGTGTTCTACACCTACAGCTAGCAGTCTGATTCTGCAGGATATCTGTAGATAGGTTGACAATATGGAGTCACAATGGGCAAAACATATTGGGATACTGTAACTATTGTGTCTGTGCTGTTTGTGTTACATGGTTGGTGTTAGCAGAGCTATTCAGACATGTGTACTGTTTTACACTGTGTTGTATTATGTTGTCAGTTACTGACAGATATACTTATTTACTCACAGTTATTTCCTGGGAAATACAAGATGAATAAAGCTGTGTCCAGTATTGTGGTCTGCAGCCTACATATTCTTACACACTCATGCCACACTGGAGGGGTAGCTGCAGACACTTGCTGATGGGTATGTGCAAATGGTCCAGCACCTTGGTACTGTGATGGCTGAGGATCCACTGCTTGTACATATATCGATGTAAGAGAATGGCCATATCCTGCTGTGGCCATACCTCTCAGCTGTACAAATTCACCCAGGTTACCCAGATGCAGGGCTCATATATCTGGTCAGTTCCCCTTCACATTGTAGTTTCTGCGCAGGTTTGTAGCCACCCATTACTGGGTTTTCAGCAGGTGTAGTATGGGCACGCATCAGAGTTTCAGACTTCACACACTCCATGACGTCCATGCTTCTACACCCCCCCCCACTCTGTTATTCTATCCTATTCCTAACATTATGCGAGTGATATCTGAGAAGTATCCCTATAGTTGTCCCTTCATCCCAGCAGTATTTAGGGGTTGGTCCACAGTTCATGAAGTAGGACATGGTGGGCATGCTACTAGGATTTGTCAACATGGCCTTGCATTTGTGTTCTGTGGACTGTGTTATGTTGCTAGTTGGGACCCCATGAGATAACATATATTGGCAGCATGGGTGAAGCACAGGCCTTTGACAGAGGACTGTAGAGCATTTGGTAGTGATTCAGGCCATCTGTAGCAGGCCAGTACATTCTGTCACTCCTACATTCCCAGACTGCGAGCCACTGGATTCCCCTTGGGTGACAGGGTAAGTGAGCGAGGTGTTAATGGCAATAGTTCCTGTCCATATTAATCTATTGGTCTGGATGCTGGCAAGGTGCTGCTTACAGCTAGGGACACACCTGCATGGGACACCTCTTCAGCATGCTGCATTCTGTGGGTAGTCCCATATAGAAGTGGGGGTCATACTGTACTCATTCCCAACAGCAGGGCTATGACCTGTGATAAACCTGTGGCTGATGATGGGGTGAGCTGAGTGCATGTGTGATATGAAAGCTTCTTGCAGCTGACTCACAGATATACCTGGGACATTCCCCTTATGCTGCCTTGTGTGGGGGATATACAGTTTGTCTCTCATTACTTCATAACTATGCATTTTGTGGTCTGCTAGTGATTGGTCAGACTACATAAGTATCCCATACTACACAGACAACTAATGTGCTGCTAACCTGTATGTACAATTCCAAAGGTGTGTGCAGCTGACAGTTACATTTTACGTACTCTGTCTAGGGTACTTCCACCTGTGTACTGTGTGCATGCCTGTGCCCACATTTATGGCATGTCCATCTTTCAGATGGTGACAGATACTAACATATGGACAGTGAGTATGGATGACTGCTGAACTGTGTCGTGCTGGGATGCATTGTGGTTGGCACTGCAGTTGTCAGAACATGGCCCTGTCATCAACAGTACTGGGCATCGGCCACCAAAACACAACCCTTCATACCTACATGCTGACCACTTCCACACAATATAGAGCACACAACAACTTAACATACGGACTCCTGCATATTGTACACATGCAAAAATCTATCCTGTAAATTGGGCCAGTTCAGGTAATCTGTGCGTTACTGTTATTAAACCTACACATACATGTTACTGCATTTCTACATAAGATTGTGGGGGGGGGGGGCACAACTGACAACTGCAAACATTTGCTGTGACTGTACTGGCATTTCAGGTACTCTGTTTGCTTCCATTTTGTTTTGTATTCTGACCTATCATGTAGACTTGAGGCATATCAGTAGAGTACAGATCTTAGGTTTTATTGATCTACATTTCAGTTTCAGACTTCTTACCCTTCAGAACTAACATACAATTGACACACCTATTGTAGTCTGTCTGTGTAGGAAAGGAGGGGGCTATTCACCATTGCCATCAGTTGGAGGCCTTAGCACAGCCTTTCTTTATGGTCATCTACAACTGTTCTTCTGGCTGAGGCTGGTGTTGGGTATGTGAGCCTCATTGACATGCATGTGTGTGTCCAATGGACACACACTTGGGCCACCACATGTACTGAAGTGGGATTTGTTACCTTGTCTAGTACTGCCTACTTTGTTGACACCAGTACTTGTTATGGATTTCTTGCTGCCCATATAGGTGTCCACTATCTGCTGCCATCCCATTCAGCCACCCGATTCCCTTGCATGCTCACATCCATACCATACATACAACTAGTAGAACACACTACTCCATTCAGCAGTTGATAGGAAGAGTGACTTACCTTGTGGCTCTGCCAGTATTGAGTATGGTACTGGAGGGCTGACTATGTTGGATGCACATTGTACACTCCCTATACATGGTAGAGCACAGGTAGTGTCATGTTTGATATCCCTTATACTGTATGTGTGAGTCAGAGAGAGGTGTCATTCCCTGGGTCCCTACCATGTCAATGTATGTGCTATGCATTGCATCTTTACCATAACCTTAGCATACTGGGCATACCTCCTATTGCCTATATGGGCAGGCTCAGGTTGTTCCTCCTCCAAGTCCTTCTGTGCCTGTGATGGCCTTGGCAATGGTGAGGAGCTGTGTGGCCCTGCCCCATCATGTTCCTGCTGCAGCTGTTTCCTCAGGATCATATTGTGTAGCATGGGACGTACAATGAAAATTTGTGTACATGTAGCTTGAGAGTACTGCAAGGCTCCACCGGATATGTCCAGGCAGCTGAACTGTGACTTGAGCATCCCAAACACATGCTCTATTATGATTCTGGTTTGTGCGTGTGCCTCATTATGGAGTTCTTGTTTGGGTGTGTGTGCATTTCTGATGGGTGTCATCAGCCATGGCTCCAGTGTGTATCCAGCATCCCCCACTAAGTGGCCATATGGGATGTCTCCACTGGCAAATTTCTGGTGTGTGATATGCCAGATGTGGGAGTTGTGATAGCTTTCAGGGCTGCCAGCACACACATTCAAGATATTTCTCGGGGCATCGCACGTGACCTGGCAGTTGATGGAGGGGAAGCCCTTGCAGTTTATGTAGACTCTACCCCACTCACCAGGTGGTGCTTTGATGTGTATGTGCATGCAGTCTATAGCACCCACTATCTCAGGGTATTCTGCTATTTCATGGAAGAGATGCATATTGCTGGTCAACACCTCACGGGTGTTGAGGAACTATATGTGCTCACCGACATGTGCTGATATGGCATCCAGGAAATGGTGGAGCACCCTGGATGTTGATGCCTGTGAGATCCCCATGATATCCTCAGCTGGCCTTTGGAAGGTACCTGTGGCTAGTATTCTTAACCCTACACATACCTTGGTATCCACTGGGATGGGTTCCCCTCTGTTCATTCTGTGTGTGAGGTGTGCCTGGCACAGCTCAACAATTTGCTGTAAAATGTTTCTGTCCATGCTATAGCGCTCCACTATCTTTAGCTCATGTAGCCCCTGGTAGGTTACCCTGGGTCTGTACACTCTTCTCCTCCTCCTCACTGTGGGTTGGTCATTAGCATTCACATCCTCACCACCCTCAGTCTCTTCCACATATTGACATATGAGAGCAACAGCAGCCCCTAACATTTTGATAGTTTTGTCAAATAAAATTTCCCTGTCTGTGTACACCAGTGGTGTAGAGTTTGTGGGAAAAAACAGAGTGAGAGGTGTTTGCATAGTTTATTGTAGTGTGCTGGGCTGGGCTGCTGCCTGTGTAATTGGCTGATTCTGAATTATTTCACCTGACAGCTATGCTAGCTCTCCTTGATTGCCTTCCTACTGCTGTTTTGCCCTCCCATTGCCTTCCTGTTTAAGCCCAGAGGAGCAGCGTGCTCAGATGTGAACAGAGCTGCTATTTCCTGTTTTTTTTTTTTTTTTTGTTTAAAACCCAGTGCACAGCATGCACACCAGTTTGGGCAATGTAAACGCTGCTAGGCAGCCTCAGACACGCCCCCCCCTTACTTAGCTGTTCTTAGCTAAGGGCAAACACAAGCCACAGAGCTCCAATAAGCTTACAGCATGCATGACACTCCCCCTTATGAGGTCTTCTACCGCTTATACTTATACCATTGTGTTGCTGCATCTACACTGCTGGGTGCAAGCTAACACTAAGAGGAAATCTGTGATTCAGTATCAATCCCCTCATTTGCATAAAACAGAATGCTAATTCATAGTTACCACACTCACACTGAGCCTTCCCCCTTAGCAACCACTATTACCTGTTATTGTTTTCTTATGCATGCCATTGACTATCATGGCAAAATGCTGATTTGGGTTTAAAAGCTTATTTCCAACTTTTTTCTTATTTTCGGCCCGATCCCATTTGCGCACCACTGCCCTATGCTTAAATGGCCAAAATCGGCAAAAAAAAAATAAAAGTTATTTATTATAATTTTGCAACTATTTCCTATGTCAGTGGCCATATATTTGGCCATTGGCATACCTACTACATTGAATATATGTTTTTTTGGAGATGTCTTGCCTCCATTTTGTAATTTGCAGAAATGTATTCAGTTAGTAACCAAATACATTTCTGCAGGTTCCATTATTCCTGCACAGATGCCTGCCTGCTTCCTGGTTTGCTAATTCACCTCATTTGCATGGTTTTCACCAGCAAATGGGGTAATTAGCATAGACCAGTGGTGTCTATGCAGGAGCGCTCGTGCATGTCCCGGGAGCTCGTTCCTGGATCGCTCTTTGACCATATTGCATGCAGCAGCTCTTGCACTATTCCTGCACATAATGCAGAGCTTGCTGAATCCTGGGGTATGCTTTTATTCTGCTATAGCAGTGTTATATATAACAAAGTGAAGGTATACATTAAAAACTTAGTGATGAGATTCTGCATGAGTTTGGTAATGGATATATGTGCTAAGATGCAAGTTTATAGCATTATAATATTATCTGAATGTGTGAAAATGAAGAAAGGTATGTATTCTAGTACATGATAAAGATATTTGTGGTTATGTGTTTATGAATTACTATGTGAGGGGATTTTGAATCAGATATAGGAAAAAAAGAAAAATACATAAACAGAACATAAAGTTAAATGATGAACAAGTATAGGCAGTAAATTTACAAGTAGGGAAGGAGAGAGATTTTACATATCCATAAACTTAAAATAAGAAAAGAAATTAACTATTTCTGTATTTTAATTTCTTGAATTAAGTAACAGAAGGTAATCAAATATTAAGATTTACAGATTGCTGTGGTTTATGAGCAATTTTCATGATGGCTGTCACAAAAATACAAAGAAAAAAAGGTTTACTGAGGTTAACAGCAGATTTGGTAATCTTTGATCTCCAAGTCAGACTAACCAAACTAGGAGTCTATATCATGTTATCGTACGATGTAAATAGCGAACGCTATTTCATCGTACCGATAATATCGGAACAACATAATACCGAACAAAAGGAACAGTAAATTTTTTCCTAGAGAAAAAATTCGCTGCTCTGTAAAAAAAAAAAAAAAAAAAAAAAACTTAAACACAAATTTAAGTGGGGGGCTTTGCATTTGCTATTTAGTCCATTTGATAGCGTCATATAGACCCCCAAACTAGCTATCATTTTATAGCCTGTTATAGAACTCACTCTAAGTCCCCTAGTAATCATGTACAGATGTTCATCACAGTAATCACTGCTGCAGTAGCCTTACCTATATTGGTTATATCTTGCTAACTGACCAGCTTCTGAAGCTTCAGGGTATCTTCCATGCACTTAAAGTGCCAAGCAGCTCTTGATAAGTTAACTAAAAGACAAGCTTGGGCATGAAAGCCTTTAGAGCTTTACTGAGATCAAAGATTGGCTTGTGCTTTGCTTTGCTGGGCAGATAAGTTTCCCTTTAAAACTAGACTTAAAAGTTGCTCACCATCACATCCCTTATCATCCAGACGTCAGATGTTTCTTAATGTTTGAGTGTCTGGATCACACTATCAGTTCTCTGCCTTACCCTTTGGACCACCACTGCTATAAGTCTGTTTACTAAATGTCAAGCTCAATTTATAGCAATACAGACTACAGGGTATCCATATTTTTACATATTTAAATCATTTGCCTATCTTTGCTGAGTCATTTGAAAAGTGTCAGGAATCTCTCAATTGGGTGAGAGATTTCATACACAAGCTGTGATTCCAAGACTCCCTCACACAGGATTGTTCCTGTGATGTCAACTAGACAGCTTAGTTCAAAGGGCATTTCTTCCACAGGAAAAAAAAAATCTTTATTTAGATCTATCTCTAAGGTTTTCTACTCAGACTTTGTTCACTGTGAGGGACTGACTCGGGATTTTGGGTCTCCTGGCCCCTAATAATATTCCACATGAGAAAGATACAATGATATCTGAAATGTCTTTGGTCCCAGGATCAACACCATTTATCTTTTCATACCCAGAGCTGGGGGTTGTCAGAAGAGAAATATTTTACTGGAGACAAGAGATGCCCTTTTACCTCCCTACTGCAAAGCAGTCAGTCATTACAGATGCTTCAGACTGCTTGGGGAGCAGTTTTAAGAGGGATAAAAGTGCAGGGGGTGACAGACACCAAGGACAGATGCAAGCACATAAATATTAATACTTGCCCTCATCAAGGTCTTCAAGTCTCTGAACTGTCTTCGGTGCCTGGGACCTCTTCAAGTTGTTACAGACAATGCCACAATCATGTGGTACAACAAGCAAGGAGGAACCAGGTTGTATGCTCTTTGCAGATTAGCCAAGTTAGCTTGGGATATAGCCGCACAGCATCATCTCACTATACAGGCATCCTACATTCCATCAAGCAAAACTGTGTGAAATACAAACTGACTAGGACCACAACGACCCTCACAAATGGAAACTACATAAGGGGGAGTGGTCTTTCAAGATTTGATCTATTGATGGGGAGTTCCTAAATTAGACATCTTTGCCTTCTCTCTGAACAGTCAATTTGCAAGATTTTGTTCCTGGACCATGCAAAAAGGCCTGAAAGACACACAACTTTTTCTCTGTTGACAGGAATGTTCCTGTATGCTTTTCTACCCTTTCTGCTAATATGCAGGTAATTCTGAAGATTCAGAAGAAATTTCCCAAGTTCTTTGTGGTGGCTCCTTTCTGGCCCAGGCAACTGTGGTTATCCCTTCTTTTGGAAATGGCCAGGGTCAATTACCACAAGCTTCCTCACAAACTGGATCTATTCACACAAAGCCAGAGGTGTTTGATATACCCCAACATCAATCAATCAACTTCAATTTATTGACCAGATGTTAGGGTCTTAATTCCTTTTATGCATCTCTTTAGTGAGGATGTGCAGCAGGTACTAACTGAGGCAAGAAAATCTGCTCCTATAAAATCATGCATTAGCAAATGGAAAAGGTTTCTAGTTGGTGGGTGCCAACAGCATGACCAACACCCATTCAAGGCTAGCTGTTCTCTAGTTATATGTATGCATGTATTTATATCTACACACACACACACACACACACACACACACACACACACACATATATATATATATATATATATATATATATATATATATACATACACGCTCACACACACACACACACACACACACACACATATATATATTTATATATATATATATATATAATATATATATATAATATATATATATATATAGCTAAATAGATAGATATAGATAGGTGGATAGATATATGTTAAAACGGGTTTATCAGTATCATTACATGCATTCATTTTTGAAGAAATTTATAGTTATCCCCCTTTGGGAAAAACATGCACCCATGAATTACCATATAGGTGGCAGTACACTAAACACCAAAAGTGTGATGAGAGACTTAGGGACACAGGTGGACAGTGGTCTCACATTCGATAACCACATTGCCACAACAGTCAGGACATCCTTCTATGTAGCACACCTAATCACCAAGGGCTTTTCTTCCAGAAAAAAGAAGGTCATTGTCCCACTGTACTGATCCCTCATTAGACCCATTATAGAATACAATGCCTCATTGGTATGTACCTCTCAAGACATCTGCAACAACTGGAAAGGTCACAGAAATACCTCACTAAAAGAATAACAGGCCTAAAGCAGCTGCCCTATGCTGGCCATCTAAAAAAACTCTAGCTATACTCTGTGGCATATTGTCTACTCAGAGGTAATCTCTACATAACATACAAGGCCATGTCAAACCCTGAGCTGCTGGACATGCTCCACTTAAAGAAATCCCAATCCCTAAGAGCCACACGCTCCAGGGATCTAAACCTTGTAATCACAATGAACAAGAACATGCTGGAGGGATAGGTTTCTGACCCAGAGACTCACCATACTCTGCAATATACTGCCCATACATGTCAAGCAGAGCGCCTCCTTGGCCTCTTCAAAAGGAACCTTGATGATTGGATGGGAGATAGGAAATTCACCCCGGGGATCCCGTCAGTCGCCCTGCTAAACAGGGGTCAAAGGAAGTAAATATTGTGGGAAGAAATATCCAGGGAATTGTTATGGCTGGGCTTGTATAGGCCCTAGGGCTGATAGCCTAGTACCAAACTATGAACCTATGAACCAATGAAGTGATGATTTTTTTAGGGAAAGTAATATACAAGCTGTATTACATTTTTGTAAAATTATTCAAGGAGCAGAGAATGAAAAGCATAAGGAGTCTTGAGTTATGAGAGTAACATTATAGTTTATGGTTATGGAAGATTATGTTAGATAATATAGAGAGAACTTGAAAAGGATGGTATTAAAGATAATGGAAAATATTTAGGCAATAGTTATGTAGGGTTAATTAAGCTAGAAAAAGAAGGGATAAAGAGATGAAAAGATCTACATATATATATATATATATATATATATATATATATATATATATATATATATATATATAAATAGTGTGTGTTAACGGGAGACACAGGCAGCACCAGCTTTTAAGTGAAAGCTTTTTAATGAAAGTACAATCTCCAAACCGGTTTCGCTACAAAGAACGTCATCAGTACTAACGTATTTTATAAGGGAGCCAACTCCACACCTCCTTAAAGTGCCCTACAGTATATAAACATTTAACAATCATATACATATAGTGAAAATTGATGTCCAACATTTATAACCCTAAATTGTTATAAAAGCGACAAAAACTACTGAGTTAAGCTAACAATATACTTAATGCATTTATAAAACAGACATATACCTAAAGGTATTTATTACTAATCATCTAACCAAGGGGAATTTAAATCTAACTGTATTCAAACATCAACTAAATACAATCTTGTACTGACACACCTGTTGGTTCATATATACATTCTAATGTATATAACAAAATAAACCCCAGACAAGAACCACCAATGGTCATTAAGACCCGGTTTAAAAAGTGCCCCCAGATTAATAATCCACCTACGCTCCATATTAGTAAGTAACTGATGTCGTAAAGATTCATTGGTATCACATGATTTTAACGTATCAATACCCACAAAAATAAAGTGAGAAGCCTGATGTTGTATAGTGTGCTTATATAAAGCACTGCGTATACGTTTACATTTAATATCACTGATATGAAGTGCAATTCTTTGTTTGAAACTACATGACGTTTGCCCTACATAAAATGCCCCACATTGGCATACCGCCATGTAAACAACCCAAGAACTAGTACATTTATTGTGATGTCTGATATCATAGACTCTACTGGTATTAACTGACGTAAATGTTGTGGTTCTAGACACCAGTTTACAATATCTACAATTTCCACAGAAGGTACATCCTGGACGGCCCACTGGCACATTTATCAACCTAGTAACTTCATTCTTAAACCTGAGAAAATTTGTCCCAGAGTTTTACCCCGTCAGTAGCCTAATTGGCATGTATTTGGTATAATACTCGAAAAAAAGGGGTCACTAGTAAAAATGTGCCAGTATTTGGAGATAATCTCCTTTATCTTGAATGTATTACTTCCATAGGTAGTAATAAATCTGACTGTTGGTGTATTGTTTACATTCTCCACAGTTTTAAGTTGTAATAACTCAGTTCTATCTGACTCCTTACCCTTTAAATAAGCTTTATTTAATACGGGTGCATGATAACCACGGTCCAGAAACCTCTTCTTTAAAATCGCTGCTTGAGATTCAAAATCATCATTAGACGAACAAATCCGTCTAATGCGTTGGAATTGAGCTGTTGGTATATTATTAATAATATGTGGTGGATGACAACTGTTAGCCTGCAATAAAGAATTTTTTGAAAATGGTTTCCTGTGTAGTGTAGTAACTACAGTACCATCAAGTGTCTTAGTGACATGTACATCCAGGAAATCAACCATAAATAAATCTATCTTGCCTGTAAACTGTATCCCAAACATATTCTGATTGAGATATTGAACAAAAGTATCCCATTCACCAACAGTGCCATTCCATATCACCCAGCAGTCATCTAGGTATCTCCGCCACATCAATAGTTGTTTCTTAAATGCAAAACCTTCATGATAAATATATTGGGCTTCAAATAAGCCCATAAACAGGTCTGCATATGTGGGGGCAAAAGTTGCCCCCATTGCTGTACCTTTGCTTTGGAGATACCACTGGTCCTGGAACCTAAAGACGTTATGCTCTAACACCAAAGTAAGTATATTAACAATAAAGTCTATATCATCTCGGGTGTAACTCCCAGCTTGTGTCAACCAATAGTGTACAGCCCTAATACCACCCTGATGGGGAATACTGGTGTACAAGGACTGTACATCTAAAGTACCCAAACGTGCTTCAACTGGGACTTGCAAATCATCCATCAGTGATAAAAACTCAGTGGTATCTTTGATACGTGCCCTAACATGATGTAAAAGAGGTTTTAATCTGAATTCCAAGTATTCAGAAAGAGGCTCAGTTAATGAGCCCCTACCTGCTACTATAGGCCTACCTGGTGTACGTACTAAAGTTTTATGGATCTTGGGGACCAAGTAGAAATACTGATATCTAGGTGAATCCACTTTCAATTGTTTATATAAACTATCAGTAATGCTACCCCTCTTAACAGCTCTATTAAGAAACCTATCTATAGTGTTCTTAAAATCAAGAGTCGGGTCCATAGGTAGCTTGATGTATGAGATAGAATCATTTAACTGCCTAGTGGCTTCTTGAATATATTCTGTTCTATCCCAAATCACCGTAGCTCCCCCCTTATCAGCCCCCACTATAATGATATCTTTATCATTCACCAATGCTTGCAAAGCATCATACTCATCCTTAGAAAGATTCTTAGAATAGTTAGTAAATATACTAGAACGATTTATTTGTAAATCTTGCATCACCAGATTTTCAAAAGTTTTCACAACACTATTATATGGAGGTTGAAAATCAGATTTTTTAAAATGAAAAGACTCATCCATATTATAACATTGATCCTGTAACTGGTGTGAAAAATAATATTTCAAGTTTAAACTTCTAGTAAATTGCTTAACATCTTTAATGATATCAAAATGGGAGACATTAAATGAGGGTACATAGCCCAGTCCCTTGTTGAGCAGTTTAATTTGACTTGCATCAAAATTACATCTAGATAGATTAACAATCAAGTTGTTCACATTGTTATTAGAGCTTTCAATGTCCCCATTTCCATCCATAAAAGTTACACATTCTCCACTTGCAGATTCGACAGAAACATCTGCTCTATATCTTTTATGACGATGTTTCTGGCCCCCACGCCTAAAGGGGTATTAGGCCTTTTGCTCGCTGGCGAGCTGTGCTGCTCTGTATCCCCCGTATCATTGTCTGTGTCCGTATTGGAAAAACTAGATGAATAATCAGTTCTTTCAGTAGCCAGAGGGTTCTTTAGAATAGGTTTACCCCTTTTACGTTTTATAGTCCCTGTTCTCTTTGACTCAAAACGCACCCCTCTCTTCTGTTGTTTCCAAGTGTATACCAAATCATTTTTATAGTCATTTACATCTCTGGCATATTTTTTCATCTTCCGAGCTTGCAATTCTCGCTCATGTTTATCCATATCACATTTAAACTGAGAATACAGTTCCTTGTATTGTCTAGTATCTGAAAATGCGAAAATACGCTCTTGGCAGGCCCTCAACATAGTGTTGCTTTCAATAATCTGTACATCATAATAGTCTATTAATAACTCAATAAACATTTTCGAGGCTGTAAACTGCACTGCCCGCCATTTAGACATAAATGCTTGATTGTCCGAGCCCACCCCAGGCTCTACATGTAAACGTAAGCCCCGAGGTATAACTTTGGCTTGTAAATAAGCCTTTAGCAATTTATTATGCCAAACAAGAGAGCGTACCTTACGAGACAATTGTCCCATACGTTTAAAGCAGTCCACCATATCAGCCCCTTCATCCGACATTGCCACATTACTTGCAGATGGATTACGAAAAGATTTAGTAGTTGTTTGTCCAAAAATAGAACAGTCGTCTTTGTCTGCCATGATGTTATCCATAAAACACTTTAAATCATCTTGTTCCGCCATGTCGGATCATACAAATTTCCTCTGCTGCTTACATACGCCTCCTTTACTGAAAGTAGAAGAAATATTCCACGATATAACCATTCCACGTTATATCCTGTTAGAAGATGATCAGCAAACTGCCAAATAGCCAAAACCAAGATACCAGTTGCACGATCCTCTAAAAAGTGCTCGGATTAAATATTTAAACACCAAAAAACTAATCCAGCACAATAACGGGAGACACAGGCAGCACCAGCTTTTAAGTGAAAGCTTTTTAATGAAAGTACGACCCCCAAACCGGTTTCGCTACAAAGAGCGTCATCAGTAGGTGCAGACTAACGTGCTTGCATGTATTTTATAAGGGAGCCAACTCCACGCCTCCTTAAAGTGCCCTACAGTATATAAACATTCAACAATCATATACATATAGTAAAAATATATACATATGGGGTTTACTATCAAAATGTGGAAAATCAAAACAATTTTCCACATGTTGATCAAATTTGTTTTCCAAATTTGATAATACAGAATTACCAAAATGTCGGAAACCGTAACCATGGAAGTTCCAATGTTGAAAGTCTTTGTCACCATTAATGTTTTTGCAGGTGGGTAAGCCCCCCCTACACCGCCCACACCCCCTACATATAATATTATATATTCCAACTCTGAGATCGCACTACAGTGAGGAAAATGATAAATTTCCCGATCCTCACTGTAATGTGATCTGTTATCAGAATGTCAAATGCACAATAGTCAGTGAAAACTACCATTCACTAATGTGCATTCGAATATTTTGAGAACAGCATTACGGAAACTGGGAAAGAAGCATTCGACCATCCCAGTTATACAAGTGCCCTTCCACATTTTGATAGTAAACATATATATATATATATATATATATATATATATATATATATATATATATATATATATATGTATAGATTGATAGATAGACAGACAGATAGATAGATACATAGATACATAGATACATAGATACATAGATACATAGATAGAAACATAGATATAGGTTGCAATGGACAGATAGTTGTAGGAGAGTATCCGAGGTGGTGCAGCAGTAGCGTTATCGCCTCACAGCAAGAGGTTCTCACGTTCGATTCTCGGCTGGAGCGCCTTGTGTGTGGAGTCTGCATGTCCTCTCCGTGGTCGATTGGCATTCGAAAAACATGCGTGAATGGGCGTGCCTTTGTTAAAGGTTGGGCATTGGGCTGGCACCTCAGCACCATAAAAATCTACTGCCAATCATTAGTGGACTGGAGTTCTTCTGTGGCGACCCCTAACCAGGAAAAGCTGAAAGAAGAACAACATCTCTCAAGAAATTCTTGGAAAAGGATAGCATGAAATAAATACAAACAAGAAGAGAAGACAATATCTAACTGAAAAAAATAGTTTGAAGAAAATGAGGAAGATTTTTGAAGTGCAGTATGGTGAAAATGTATGGGAGAAATTTGATAAAATATACAAATATGATATAAAAATTACGATAGCATATGAGTATAGAGAAAGAAGTGGGTTGAAAGGCTAATGAAGGTGGATAAAATAATGTTTTCAGAGGCATGGCACATATTGGTAGGTAGATATAAAAAAGTTTTACATGAGAAAGAATAGAGTTTGTGGAAAGGTTTAAAACATAAAAAGATAATGTTCTGTGTGTAGCAGAAAAGTTTTGAAGGATTAGATATGTGCTAATTCTGTTCCAGGTAGGTGTATGTTCCCTTAAGCATAATTTATAATATTTAGAAAATGTGTTTTTCCTATGGAAATTACATGGAATAAAAGACTATTAGATAGAGGGCTTATTTACTTTGCCAGTCACACTCTGGCACTACCAAACCTTCCAACAAGGACAAGTCCTGGAAGTCTCAGAATTTATGTTAGGGTAGCCATCTAATTGTCTATACACTATCTGAAGACAGACAGGGAATCACAATGCTTAACATGCAATAGGAGTATTTTCCAGAGCAAGGCGATGCACCTTTCAGTCAATTTAATTTTATTTATTCCCTGCTATATATTCATGTCTTTAGTTCTAGTGTTTGTTGTACTGTTTGATGCATTAAGAAAAAGCAGGTCTTGGATAAGGGGATCCATGACAACATGGAAACAAGATAAAGATCTCCCCTCAAAGGTCTATGTGACACTAAGTACAGAGTGACTCCATTGTTTACTGAAAGCTATCATTTTTCAGGATTGTGGTTATTTTTATTAGGATCCCCTGCAGTCACTGATTTTTTGACATGTCCAGTGAGATGCATACCAAAGGGTTCATTGTATTCTAGACTGTCTTTAATCAAGGCAGGATCAGGGTAATGCTATCTCTCTTGGTTTTGGAAGAAAAATATTGAAGAACTTCCTGACTGCAGTTGTGCCATGTCCCTAATGACAGTCTCATTGGACAATCGGGTGCCATAGATGCAGTATATGGCAGTAATCTGGTGTTTTCCAAAGGAGATGTTGCTTTATTTCACAGAATTTAGTTTGAGCCCTTTCTCAGTCCACCGTGTTTTAATGTGTGATAATGTCACTTGAAGGGAATTTCTATAATTTGTTGATTTAACAGCCACATCTAACTTGCAATCACTGGTGAAATTTGACAGCCAAATATCCTTTCTATTAGTGCTGAAATCAGAAATAAATGCCAAAAGGTTGGGGGTCTAATTCTGACTCCTAGGGAATGCCAACAGTTAGCTTTTCATTAACTGAAAACGCATTACAGACACTGACAGTATGGTCTGTCATTGAGTCAGTTTGCAATTTATCTTGCAGCACAGGGATCTGTATTTAAGGCTATAAGGCTATCTGTCCTTTACAATCCCATCATGAGATGCTTTTGTTTGACTCAGGTAGGCAGTATAAACTCTGTGGCCAATGTCCATGGCTACTGTAAAGACAATTACAAGACTGAAGGGGCATGACTGTCTTTAACAAATCATTTGATTTTATGTAAATATATATTTTCATTTTATAGGTGTAATATATATTTACTTGTATTTATAAATTACAAATAACGAAATCCTACTTTTTGTTGATAGGTGTCATGGGACCTTTTATATCCAACCGAGCATTCGCCAGCTCTGGAAGACTGGATCTTGGTTTAACATTTTTTTTCTAAAATGCAGCATAGTCAGGAGTCAGCACTACAAAATTAATCCAAGCACCTGGGGTAGGAATGGAACCCACAGCCTTCTAATCTTCCAACAGCAGAGGTGAGTGTGGTATGTGTTGACACTGACACTGGAGAGAGAAAAATAATTACAAGCAAACATATGACTGAGGTTGTAGAAGCAATACAGGAAATTAATTTACTACAGAATAAGCTAGGAGATGCAACTGTAGAAGGGTAGAGCAGGAGTCAGGATAAAAGATAGATGCAGAAAGCATTGACATTTGTCAAGTGGAATTCATGGGTAGCTAGGCAGGAATCAACAATGCAAAGTGAACAGGAGAGAAGTTGGAAGAAAGGGATATTAAGCTATATGGAGAGGCAGAAGGAAAGCCTCCTGGCCCCATTTCATAGGATCATAGGTGTGTAATAGGCTAATGGCCCTGGAGCCTTTACAAGCCTAACCCATAGGATTACCCTGGCATTGTGCCACCCGACCTTAGTCCCCAGTGCTTCTGTCAAGTAGAGCCACTGGAGTGATCCCCGGGGTGAATTTTCTATTTCCCATCCACTCATCAAGATTCCTCTTGAAGAGGGCTAGTGAGGCACTCCACTTGACATGTATGGGAAGTCTATTCCATATCATGGGCAGTCTGTGGGTTATGAGCCTGTCCCTCCAGCTTGTTCTGTTGTTTGTGGTAATGAGGTTGAGGTCTCTGGAGCGTGTAGTGTAGAGGGATTGGGATTTCTTTAGCTGTAGCATTTCAAATAGAGCTGGGTCAGACATGGCTTTGTAAGTCAAGCAAAGATCACCTCTAAGTAGGCGATATGAGACAGACAATAGTTGGAGTTTTTTTAGTCTATCCATATAGGACATGTGTTTAAGGCCTTTTTGTGGGGTATTTTTGTGGCCTCTCCAGTTATTGTAGGTGTATAGTGAGGTACATGCCAAATGGGGCATTGTACTCGATGATTGGCCTAATGAGAGAAGAGTAGAGGAGACAATGACCTATTTCTTCCTGGATGCAAAGCCCTTAGTAATGAGATGTGCCACATAAAAGGACATTTTGACCACACTGGCAATGTGGTGGTCAAAAGAGAGGTTGCTGTCAACCTGTGCTCCCAGATCTTTTATGACACCTTCTGTGTTCAGTGGACTACCATCTATATCGTAATTCATGAGAACCGGGTTTTTCCCAATGGGGATGACGACACATTTTTGGCATTAAGCTTAAGGCCATGGTTCTGACACCAGTCATTGGTCTCAATGAGGCCTTTCTGTAGGATGTTAACATCACTTGGGGAGTTAATTATGGCTCCCAACTTGCAATCATCTGCATACTTTATCAGCCTCAGTCTCTTCGTGTTGACTTAGACTTCAGAGAAGTAGATACCAAACAGGAGAGGACCCAGGACCAAACCCTGTGGGATTCCACTTGTGACTGGTCGACAGTCTGACTTGGAGTCAGCTACTTTCACACTGTGGTTTCTATCTGTGAGCCAATTTGCAACCCACCCAGTGATATAGGGGTTGATGCCTAGCTTAGTGAGTTTTTTTTATGATTCCTGAGTGGGAAATGGTATCAAAGGCCTTGGCCAGATCAAGATAGGCTGTATGAACCACCTTGCCTTCATCCATCTAGTGACTGACTCAAAGAAGTCAACCAGGTTGAGCAGGCATGATCTACCCTTCACAAAGCCAAACTATGTGGGATCCAGAGTTTGGAGGTTCCCTTTATCTTTGTTTATTAGGTCCATGATGATGCGTTCCATAGCTTTACATATCAGACTTGTCAGGCTAATGGGGCAATAGTTCCCAGGGTCTTTAGTCACTCCTTCTTTGTGGAGAGGGATAACTGTAGCAGTGTGCCATTTGGTAGGGTCATAGCCTGAGGTGAGGCTGTGATTGAACAGGGCATACAGGTGAGGTGCCAGTTCACTCTGTAGTTCATGTAGAAAACAGCCAGGGATATTGTCAGGTCCCATTGAATCTGTATTCTTGGCCTTGAACAGTGCTGTTTTAACCTGTGCAGCAGTAATACTGGGTGCCTGGCAATCTACTGATATTGTTATTGGTCCTTTGATGGGGAAGAAAGGGGTAAAGTTAGCACTGAATCTGTCGGCCAGTATATTTGCAATATCTGTTGGCTTGGTATAGGAGGTGCCATTGTGCAACAGCTCCGAGCAAATCCGGGTATTGCCATGGAAATTCTTTGCATAACTATAGAAGGCCTTGTGGTTGTCTTTACTATCTACTGCAATTCTGCTTTCATAGCTAGCTTTAGAGGATTTGATGAGGAATCTCAACTTTTTGTTGAGGCTGATAAGGGAATTTTTCCAGTCTTGGGACTTTACCTTATTTCTTATCAGTTTCCTCCTTCTGTTGTAGAGTTTGTTTATGACAGGGGACCACCAGATTGGCTTCCTTTTCTTGGAGGAGAGCATCTTGGTTCTATTGAGTATGGCGAGATCCATGCATTTGTGTACATGTTCATACAGGGCATTAGTGTATGATTCGATGATCATGCAGCTGTTCTCCAATTGCATGGGTGCAGTGAAGTTAGCCACCTCTGTTTTTAGGAGCCCAAAGTTATCTTTGGAGAAGTTTTTCATGGTGGTTACCTTTGTGGGAATTGGGGGGGGGGGGGTGAGAGGGATGTGGATTTCCAAGGTGATTAGTTTGTGGTTGGATCTAACCAAGGAGGAGCTGACTATTGGTACCGAGCAACAGTCACCCATGTTAATAATGACCAGGTCAAGGGTGTTACTATCTCTAGTGGAGGTAAGAATGAGCTGGTCCAGGGCACTGTAATTAATGAATTCCAGGAAACAATGGGCAAGTGTATTGGTACATGAATAGTTTTCACAGTTAATGGAGGGGTAGTCGAAGTTGCCCAGTATGAGAGTATTAGGGTGGACCCTAATATTCTCCAGAGTGCTTAGGAAAGTGGAGTGTGAGTCTTGGGTCATGGTTGAGGACCTATAGCAGGCTACAACCTGAATCGCCCTCTTACCCAATGTTAGCTGCACCTGAAGTATCTCTGATGCATCATGTTGGGCTACCCGTCTGGAGGTGTGTGCATCCTTTATGAATATGGAAGCACCCCCACCTTCGGAGCTTCGGTCCAAGTTCTGGGGCTGAAAGGTATGGAATGAGTTATAGCCTGGTAGTGCAGGGGTGCTAGCTGCTGCCTTGAACCAGGTCTCTGTTACAGCACAAATGTCGATGTTCTCCATTTTAAGGAGTGCTTCGAGTGAGTGCATTTTGAGATTTAGACTTCTAGCATTGAGCAGCATGACCCTCAGATTGCATTTGTTTGTAACTGTTATGGTGGTATTTGGTCTTTGGAACACCACCTAAAAAGGCACTATAGGGGTGGCAAGAGCCTTGGCCAGTATCTGGAAGCCCAGGGGTGACAGATGCAGGCCATTTCTGGCAAAGCATCTAGGTCTGTCAATCATGTCATCCTAGGCAGACAGATACTGGATCCCCTTAGAATGATACCAGAAACTTAGCCAATTGTTCAAATCAATCATTTTCTGCTTGTGCTTGCACTGTGGTATTATTCTGGGTGATGGTAGGAGGCTGCTCAGGGCTAGGGTCATACCCATCTGGGCTACATAATCTGAGAGCTCCTCCATGTCTCTTTTCATGTAGTCCAGGGAGGTACATCTCAGGTCATTCACACCCACATGTACAATGACAGAGTCATATTTGTATCTATTGTGGAGGGACCTGAGTGCGTGCATTATGTGGTGGATCCTGGTGCATGGCAGGCAGCTGACTGTTACTTTCTCCTTATTCAACCTAGTGATTGGGACATCAGTGTGCCTCACTATCGAGTCACCTATGACTAGTGTGATGGGCATGCTGTTTTGCCTTAGGGACTTTGGTTCAGTGGCACACTGTTTAGGTGAGTTAAGTGTCTCATGATTAGTGTTGTGTTGTGGTGGTCAAGTGCATTTTTGCCTTGGAGGTCTCTGCTGTTTGTGTAGATTTTTATTGAGAGCCTCCACGAAGGTGGGTGTGTGATTTGTGTTTTTATGTGAAGGCAGTGCTGGTGTGTGTTCTGGAGGGCTATGTGTTCCATGTGTTGTAATGCAAGTGTTGACCTGCTCCTCTTGACCAGCTATTTTGTTCTTGGCTGCAGAGTACATGGCTTTCAGTTTGGATATATGAGTGCATCCCTCACAAGTCTGAGTGTTGGGAGGGAAGAGGAGAGGGTTGTCAGTGTACATGAGGCAGATGCTACATTGCCTCAGGATGCCCAAGCTCACCAGGATAATAGAAGAAAGCACAATAACTGACCTTTATACATGCCTGGATGAGTGGGCATTAATAATAAGTACTGGAGCTGCTTTACTTGTAGAATGTTTAGTGGTGTTAGCACTGTTGTGTGCTACAATAATTGCTACAAGAAGTCCGGTAAAATGCTAGACTAATAAGCTAATAAAAATGCAAGAGAGCAGAGAACTAGCAGATCTAAGGCTATATCCTCCCATACCCTTGTAACTTTAGATAAACAGTACAAAATGGAACATACCATCTTAGGAACATAAAAATCAGATGTTCTACAACATTACATTCCCATTAGTGAAGATATGCAGTCAAATTCTGGACTAGTCTCCCAAAGCAGTAATGCTGGACACTAATGTCTTAAAAACACAATTCACAAACATGAATTATTTATCATGCACCTTGCATCAGATGTATATATACGTGAAAGCAAATCTAGACATCATCATCTTTATTATTATCATCACAATCACCTCCCTTTTCCCCATTGTCTACATGTAGGTGGGATGTCACATCAACTGTTGCCATCACTTTTGATTCATTGCAAATCTTTTTCCTCCTTCAACAGTTATGTCTGACTATCCTAGGTCTTCTCTCTCAGAATTCAGCCATCTCTTTGCTGCATGTATTAATTTCATTTGCACAGGTGAATATAATACAAAATACTTGGTTTACTTTGTACTACAGAAACTTGGCTCAAACCACATACGGCAGATGAGAAAATATTGCCATCATAGAATAGCATCATTTATGATGGTAATCTAAAACAGGCAGCATAAGTTTATTCCCTCTCCTATAATATATATAATAGCAACTCCATCAGTCAAAATGTTGATATATTAATAGCAATCTATCCTATAGCACTATATATTCCCCTCACAGCTACTACAAATAATGCAATAGTCCTTGAAGATGCAATGTCTTGGCTTACAGGTAACCTGAAGCATCACATAATCATACTTGAAGGCACAAATCTTCCTTGGAACAGGCACACTGGCTGTCCTCAGATATCCAAGCAATCCACTCTAAGTGCAACTATTTGACATTGCACATCTAATAGGCATCCTACCAGAATGGATCAGAGCACTTGCTAACAAAAATCCTTTACTTTATCTTAATAACCTGAGTATTGTTACAGCAGTGGTTTATTGTCTGTGTCTCTCAGTGACCATTATCTTGTCTTCCTATCATGGAAGCAAAATTCATAAATGTTAAAATTTTACCTACTTCTGATTTAAAAAATCTTTAATGATCATATCAAACAAATGTAACTGGAGCCCATTTAAGCATTTTGACTCATACTTTGTATCACTCTTGAATGGTTTAAATGCACAAGCACTTGTTGGCAATAAAAAAGGAAATAAACTGCACAAACAAAAATCAATGACTGATGAACATCCAAAAAATAAAGTCAGGAAAGGCTGGAATGCAAAGCAACACAAATAACCTACAAATATTTAGGACACTATGAAATAAGTTCCGCTGTGGCGACCCCTAACCGAGAAAAGCCGAAAGACACAAACAATGAAATAAAGAAAAAAATGTTAGAACAAATCCAAGTATTTATCAATTCAAAATGTATCAATGTAAGAAGAAATAAACTGTACTAGTAAGCTATAAGTTCTCATCTTAAACCAGAAAGATAAACAACCAAATCTAAGTGGTACATATAGCTAATTTTCAAAACTGAGTACTCCGTTAGTTGTTTGTCAGTTATTTTTATTCAAAAAGTTATAAAATCAAAATAAAAAACAGCTAAATACAGCTTCGGCACAATAACCAGTTCAGGGGTCTATGTCATAACATCGAAGTCTCAAAACTTCAAATGTTATAACATCGAACTTGAAACTTCGAAGACTGACAATATTGAAGCTGCAGAACATCAAATGCTTTCCTAGGGAAAGAATTTGGTGGGCCATTTCCGTGGCTTCACTATTTCCTCCACTGTGGTGCAATCTCGGAGTTGGTATATTTAAGTAAGGGGTGTGGGGGTGAAGCCCCCCACATTAGAAATAGTTTGCAGTGTTTGTGTTTTGTGTTTTGTACTGGATGTTCCGCAGTCTTCGGGGTTTTCAGCTTTCATTGTTTTGGGTTCAATGTTATGACATTCAAAGATTTGACACTTCAGTGTTATAATATAGACCCCCCAATTCAGTAGGGTAAAACCTTCCAACCTGATTCAGTCCATGAATAATGAGGTCCACAGTTGAACGGACTGCAATAAGTTCCACAGTGCTGGTCCCAATAACCAGTAACAGCAGCTGCAGCTAGAGACTAAGTCCGTGAACAATAAAGACGACAGTAAAATGGACTACAATAAGCTCCTCACAGCCAATCCCAATAACCAATGACAGCAGCTGCAGCTTGAGAATAAGTCCGTGAATAGTAAAATCAACAGTTTAAATGGACTGCTATGATCTCCGCAAAGCCGGTCCCAATAACCAGTTACAGCAGCTGCAGCTTGAAACTTACAAACTGCACATCCCAGTAGGCCAGTTTACCCTCAGGTATCAATTGCAAGGCTTACCATTAGGAATTGTTTCCTTGGAACTGTTTTATGTTGCTACAATCTGCTGTCAATAGTTCATGAGTGAGGTCTGAGATTGTGAAGACTTTTTTCTTGGAACTATTTGATTTTTCACATTTTGCTCACATCTTTTAGTTGCAATTGATACCCAAGGATAGACTGACCTACTGGGATGTGCAGTTTGTAAGTTTCAAGCTGCAGCTGCTGTTATTGGTTATTGGGATCAGCTTTGTGGAACTTATTGCAGTCCGTTCAACTGTGGACTTTATTATTCAAGTACTGAATCAGGTTGGAAGGTTTTACCCTACTGAACTGGTTATTGTGTCTAAGCTGTATTTAGCTGTTTTTTTTATTTTGGTTTTATAACCTTTTGAATAAAAATAACTGACAAACAACTAATGGAGCACTCAATTCAGGCTTTTAGAAGGTAAACAGGTGGATTATTGTGTTCTCAGTGTTTTTGGTTCCACCCGACCGCTCTGTGCTTGCTTCTTTAATTTTGAAAATTATTTGAAACACCATTGTTATCAGTTACACCTCTTGCAAACTGTATCCCATATACTAGCAAATGAAACGTTTTTATAAATGTGAACTTAATATTAGCCAAAATATAACCTCTTCTATTCAAAACTTATTACAGAATAACAAACAGCTATATTAGGCAAACACTCCATATGGTCTTAACATATAGTATAACCCCAAGAATTCTAACTTGAGGAAAGTAAATGATTATTTTTCAAACCATCTATTTTTTTTTTCAGATTACTTTTCACCAATCAAGTGATATTCAACAAACCCACATCCTCCAGTCACAACAATTAATGGAATGTAATTAATACACATCCACATAAAATACTTCTTGGTCATCTTAATGTTAGAAGTACCAATAAGAAATCTTATTTGCTAGACCCATTCTTACAGCAACACAAGCTTGACATTTGAATGAAATTGGAAACATGGCTAAAATGTAATGATCTTTTATCCATCCCTAGTAATTAACTACAATAAATTCTCCAGTGATCATCAAAGACAATGCACACATAGTTGATAGTGATGGTAGCTGCCAGATACTTAAATATCTCTCAAACAGTTTCTTTAACCTATTCAAATTCTTCTGACCTCAGCTATCTTATCTATATGATAACATTATGAGAACACTCTAAAATGTGAATAACCTGTGCTTGAAAGTAATATCCCCCTTCAGTACTAGACTCAGTATAATCCTTGTTTTCTGTAAATAAGACCTTATTACTATGGGACATCAATTTTAATTAATTTGAGTAACTAAAGAAACAATTGTTACAAATAATATATATTTCACATTTCATTCCATTTCTTGCCTACCTGTTATAATTATAAGTCCAGAAAGTGCACGTCTTAATGCTATACTTAACAATATCCTACATCACTGCATAGTCAATGCAGCTCTTCCAAATCCAGTCAGTGATCATTGTCCAGTACTTTCTGTGAAGTGACTAAAAACCCAAAGAAAGCCCTAAACGTCCTCATAACAACCATGCATGCAATACTCAATAATGTCTATCTTCCTAAGAAATTAATTAGAAGTAATATACTTACTTCTGGACCATCCCAAATACTAAAAATTATTAATGAGCAAAAGTGATAAGATTTCTGGAAATAAAATCAGTATTCATTTGGCATACATCTCAACAATAAATTTCATCAGAGACATTAGCATCTTCATTGATAATTTTCTTTTATCTGAGGACTACATTGCAACAGTAATCAGAAAAAAATTCTGTCTATTTCATCTAGACAAAAATAAGTTATTATCCCTTTCTTCTCATCCATTATCAGACTAAAGAGTAAGTTTGATGCCCCCTTTAACATACTTTTATCTAAACATGTCACACAACTCACTAGACCACATAGATTCCTTAATGAAAAAAGATCACGGGCCCATAGATCCATAGCTACCCAAAAAAAAAATAAATAAAAAACATGAATACCTTTCTCTAGATTCTGGGTCTTATAAACTCCTCCTTGGTGATTTATGTTTAGCATTTGGGACCATGAATGACCCTGATCTACTTCATTTTCTGCACCTTCATAAATCTTTCTTATATTTTCAAAAGCATTGCCTTGAGTTTAACATCACTATTAAATATACTCTCCTTGGAGGATTGGAAAACCATTAATCTTCTCCCCAAAATTTGGAATCCTTCAGCCCCTGAATGTTATTGGTCTACTGATAAGCTCTTACTAACCAATACTGCTCATTACTGAGTCTTCTCAAGCTGCAGTATTTGTACCTCTCTTCTTATACTTACAGACTTTAAACAAAAGTGAGGTAACATGAGCAATATTTGCAGACATGTAAAGCTCACCAAGCGGATCAGCTCCTCAGCTTAGAAAACTTGAACACATTAGCTTATGTAGTCATTTTTTGCAATATGGTTCACAAATAGCCTTACTGAGAGACCAGAAAAATCCCTGCTACATCATATCATTTTACAACCTTTATCCTATCCACAAAGGTACTTCAATGTTCTGTATTAATTCCAGTTTTGCTTTATTTGGTTTCATAACTCTGCTTCACTGTTGTATTCCACTATCATACAAGGTCATACTATATACTAACAACCTTTACTTCTAAAATGAGAAGATGTTAAGAATGCAAATAAAAAAAAAAGTTTTTACAACAGTGTCAAAGATTACGCTTGCACAAAATACTTGTTAATCCTGCTAAGAGTAACATAATGGATTTGGTACACATGGAGAACAGCCAGTAATACCCCTTCCATTTAGTGGTACTGCAACTTTTTACAATTGAGTCTAGGCATATAAATACTTGCATATACTGAACATCTTTCTGTTATGTAAAGATCGTCAATTCCAGAGTTATTAATAATGTAAAATACTCATGTAAACATTTATTTATTTATTAGCATTTTCTGCTGGGATTGTCCATCTGAACATAAAATGTTCCTTTTGAGTGCTAGCCCAGAAAAAGACTTTCCGAGTATAATACATGTAAAAAGGGTTTGAACAGCAGATAGGTAAAGTTATAATTACTTTATGCAATTTAGCAGAAAGAATGCAAATAGACCATATACTAAAACAGAAACAGGGTTTTACAGAAGGCAATAGTGCATATCAATAGATAACATATTTTCTGGATCCGAAATAAAATCTAATACATGAGTGCAAAAATAGTTCAAAACAAGAAACTGGAAGGAAAGGAAAGATAAATTCATTGCAAGAGTATGCATTTAAAAAAAAAAACATGAGGCTTGAAGGGTCAGGGTGAGTAATTATGTAACATGTTACTGGAAGTCACAGTTATCCAGAAGTGTGCAGAAGAATCAAAGTAAAAAGACACATTTGAGAAAGAAACACCATGGAAATAGGTAGAGTTTTCAGCACAAAACGTATTTGGATATGCATTTGATTTGGTAGAGGCTGAAACAGGTGACTGGTAGATAAACCAAGAGAGAGGAAAGTTGGGTTAGTTTTTGGAGTAAGAAAATGAAGGGGTTTTGTCATGAAGAGACACCATATGGTGTAAGTGAATTGTCTGTGCTGGGTAGTGGGAGGTACAGCAAGTATTTGGTGGGAAAGATGATAAAAGAAAACGGGAGAAAAAATCATGGTTGTTAGTCAAGAGACATTGAAAACTAAAAACAGGATATAATAAAAACAATGGAGGTATGAGAAGAAGAGTAGGAAGTGATAAAGAAACGGGAGAGGAAAGCAAGTGGTTTAGGGAGAAAGAATAATAGAAACACAGGCTGCAGATATAATATATCAGAATGGTGTCCTTAGATAAGATGAGGAATAGCATAGCTTAGAATACACTGTAAGTAAGTGGTTCAGAGAGAAAGAATTATAGAAACACGGGCTGCAGATATATCAGAATGGTGACCTTAGATAAGGTGAGGAATAACATACCTTAGAATACACTATAAGTAAGTGGTTCAGGGAGAAAGAATGATAGAGACACGGGCTGCAGATATATCAGAATGGTGTCCTTAGATAAGGTGAGGAATAGCATACCTTAGAATACACTGTTTGAGTGGATATGAATTTTTGCCTAGCCAGGAGCTGTGCAGGAACACAGTCAAGCATTCATTAGGTGTTTCAACTGAGATATGACAGATTTCATCAGCTGTATTTGTTTACATGCAAGTGGGATGGAGTTCCAGATTTTAAAGTTGTAGGGTTAATAGAGAAATTTGCCAGCAGAGTTGTTTGATTTAGCTATTAGGAAAACTTTTTATGTATTTCGTGAAAATACATATTTGTTGAGTAATGTTGAAGGATGTGAGTTAAACTAGGACATTTTTCAGGTTTGTGAATAAGGTTATGTGTGATAAGTAGTTGAGATACAGTCAGGGAGTGAGGCAGTTCTAGTCAGTTTAGCTGCTTTAGTGCTACACAATGGTGAGATTTGTATGCCACATAACAGCAAATTTGGCTACTTTGTCATAACACTGACTATGGAGATTGGTTTGTGTTGCTTAAAGATTAATGAGAATAATGATACATAGAGTTGGAAGGAGGGAATTTATAGCTATGTATTTTTTAGCTTTGTCTAAGGTAAGGTTTTATCTAGTAAAGGGTACCAATTATTTTGTGAGGTCTTCATTTCTACATCTCTTACATGGTATACACATTTTTAGCTGTCATCAATTATTACACACCATAGATTAGTGTGAGTTACTAATTCATTGTTATGTTGTTTGGGAGCTTAAATTGAAGATGGATTTCTGTGTAGGAAGTTGTTTTGTAGTAAATAGAATGAGGATAGATTTTTGGGACTTTGAAGAAGCTGGGAATTAGATAGCCAAACTTCAAAAGAGGCAAGTGAATCCAGAATTAGTTGCTGCAGTGTATCTGATTTTAACAGCACAGATCAAACAGGCTTCGTCTACACATTGGGTGATTTTTTTGCATGTTTGCTTACTGAGTGGAGGACTTTTACAAATATTTTGAATAAAAGAGGGCCTAGAATAAAGCCCTAGGGGATTCCAACTGCTATGGAAGGAAAATGAGAATGTTATTTTTGCATTTGACAGCCTATTGTCTGCAGCACAGGTAACTGCCAACCCAAGTGAATTCGGTTTCATCTAGACCTAAGGAGGATGAATTTTGTAGCAGGTCTGTATACAAAATAGTGAACAATGACTTATATAGGTCAAGCAGAGACTAGGTTCCCCTCATTTTGTTTTGATTTACAGTGGATATGAAGTTAAAGATGGCCATAGAAGTACTATGATTAGAACCAAAACCATGCTGTGTTGACGATAGCAGACTTTTGTTTGAAATGAAAGTAGTTGTGTTTGGATACATTTTCAGGGACTTTTGAAAGTGGAGGTAGAATGGCTGTCAGTCTGTAGTTTGTAAGATCTGTAGAAAGAAACACGCTAGTGTAATGGTAAGATGTAAAACTTTTCCTTAGGCTGGAAACATAGCTTTGTTTAATGGATTGGTTAACTAATATAGAAACTGTAAAAGCCACATCATCTGCTGCCATTTTAATGCTTTTTTAATGGTTTAGATGGATTGCATGGAGAATGTTTTACAGTTATCTTTTGGTTCAGAGGAAGGTTGTGGGGTTATGGAAGTTGAGAGATTTAGAAGACAAGCTTACTGAGCTTATAAAAGTTGTATTGAATTGGCAGACTAAGTAATTGATTAAGATGGGGAGTTTTGGCCAGCATGTAGTAGCTAATTGACTTAAGAACAAAATTAGTTTTTTTTTTTTTAAGTTTGGAGATTAGTGTAATATGAATTATTAAAAAACTAAGAGTATGACTCAGAGACACAAGTGCTTAAGCACTTTCGTTCATTTAATACAGAACTTCGTCAGAAACAACCATATCTCACAACAAATACCCATTTATACCATCATCAATTGTTCAAATACAAGCAATTAATCAATCCAAATCTCTAATTGAAGTACTTGAATGTTTAAAAATACAATCACTGCTATAGTTGGTATAAAAATACTTTCTGCACAAAATGAAAGACATAATTTACTCAAAAGTAAAACAGTATTTACATAATAGCTAGCCATTTTTAAACTTTAGAAGGCATTTGACAGAGATTTTCTCATTAATGCCTGATGCAACATCAGCTTTTAAAATAATTTGCCATTTAAGCTCTAAAACTTCAAGATAAGCATTAAGGACACCAATAAATCTTCCTGTATTTACTTTTGCTAACACCATGAACTGGAATTTTTAAAATCCTGACAGTTGAGAGAATGTCTCGGTAGAACATTGTTTAAATCTTTTTTTCTTAATAGCTGCTGTGTGTTCCCTTATCCTACTAGCTAACTTATGAATAGTTTTCCCTGTGTAGAAGGACTTGCATGTAGAGCAGATGGCAACATACACTAGACCTTCTGTGTTACAGGAATATCTACCTTTAGCTATGTATACAAAATTGCTATGTTCAAAAAAGAATGTGCTCATAGGTAAAATAAATCTACAACAAGAACAGTTGTTGCATGGAAATGTCTCTAATTTGGTCTCAGTTTTGTGGTTTTTATCATTCATGTTTTCAAAAAATTGTTTAAAATTTCTGTTTTTTTATGAATAAACCTGGGTCTGTGTCCAATAATACTAGACAACTCTTGATTTCCAAGTACTATCTCCCAGTTATTGTTAATTATACATTTGATTTCATTAATTTGCATACTAATATGGACTGGAAAAGCACAACCAAAATTTTGGTCATCTTCAGTCTTTCTAACATTGAAACCATTTTTAATAATAGGAAAACATTTTTTTGTGTCTCTGTTTTTTAACTTCTTCAGCAATACTTAATACTTCTGAAGTAGGATATCCTCTTTGCTCAAACAAGTCTATAATTTTATTGGTTTCTTCAAAAAAACAAATTATCATCACAAATTAATCTACGGAGTCTGATGACCTGTCCTCTAAACAAATTCAGTTTCATGTACACAGGATGAAAGCTGTTAAAATGTAAATAATTATTGGTAAAAGTGTCTTTCCTGTAAATATTACTGGAAAAACTTCTATATGTGACATTAATACCTACTTTGATGTTCAAAAAATGTACAGTACTTCCTACCTCACCTAACGTAAAGTTAAGCCAGCGGATGCTGCTATTAATTTCCATCAGAAACTCATTTAAAGTGACCATATCAATGGACCAAATAAAAAATAGGTCATCTATGTATCTTTTGTAAAACTTAACTAACCTAAATTGTGGAATATTGACTAACTATTCCTCGTCTCACCAGCAGAGGACCAAATTAGCAACCTGTGCTCCCATCTCTACCCTACTTGTTTGCTAGAAAATGTGGTCTCCAAACAAAAAAATATTGTTTTTAAGTTCTAAATCTGATAACTGACAAATAATGGCAGTATCTACCCCATAATGTTTGCAGTATTTGCTAAGATATAATCTAACAAAATCAATTCCATCATCCTGCTCTATAGAGGTATAAAGCGAAGTAATGTTCATAGTAAACATATAACATTCCTCCCCTGTAAAACTATAATTCTGAATACATCTAGAAAAATCCAAGAGTTCTTCAAATAGTATCTGTTCTTCTGAACAATAGGATTTAATATTTGATCCAAATAGGCTATTTTCCACGTTTTATGAGAGGTAGACACAAATGGCCTAAAAGGCAGATGTTCAGGATTTTTGTGAATCTTGGGTATACCAAATAGGTACCCCAATTGTGGTTCTTCTGCCAAACAAAACTCAAATGTATCCAAATCAATATATCCTTGATGTAACAAATCTAATAAACTAAGATCCACTTTCCTGTAACTAAGCCTAACATAATCCTTAGATATTTTTTGTAACTTGCAGCATCGTTCAAAAGCTAATGCATAGCCTCAGCATATGCACTACTATTCATTACAACTATGCTCTGCCCCTTGTCTGCTTTCATATATCTAATATCATTATAACTACCCAACTGCCTAAGTGCAACAATTTCATCCTTACTCAGATTGCAGTATTGATGTCTGGACCACTTATTTGTATCACTTAACACTTGATGTAATTCTGTTTCAACAATGGAGGAAAGAACATTTTAAGTATGTACCAAAGTAGGGTTGTAAGTGCTGTTTCTACCACATTTGTGTTCCTTAATATGAACATCATTTAAAATATATTTCAAATTTAACTTCTTCATATATAATTTGACATCCAACAAACTGTGTACTAATGGAGCTCTATTAGCTGGTAGGAAAGAGAAACCTTTTGACAATAATTTCATTACAGTACAACAAAAACCCTTATTACTCAAATTAAATACATAACATTCTTTCTCTAGCGTCCTTTGTTTTTCCCTTTCTTCTTTGTGACTACTGTAAAAGCCTCCTGATTCAGGGGCAGACTGTTCATTTCTGTTGTCGATGTAAAAAGAAGCTGAGGAAGGGGAAGCCAAATCAGTGGCTTTGCTTGTTTCACTGGACTGGCTGGAAAGAATATCCATTAGTGGTTCTTCTGGATCAGTAAGCAAAATGTTCTAAGTCTCAGAGAAATAAAATGAACCAAGCCTATCTAAATGTCTGTCCCCAAAATGTTTGTAACGAGAACTGTTAGAATCAGTATGATTAGATTTGTATTTTTTCTTTTTAATCAAAAAGGCTTGTCCAAGCTGATAGCTTTATAAGTCCCTCAAACGTTTTTTCTTTTTCTTGTTGGTAATATTGTCAACAAGCCTTTTAAATTTTTCGAATAAATTATAGTACAAATGTTGAATGGCCCGAAAGTCTGGATGTTTATTTAATTTCACATCCAATTTTTTTATTTGTTCTTTTATGGCCACTATTTCACTGTTCCAACCAATAAGGGCCTTAAGAACTTCAAGACCTGCTTTATTATAAATGCCTTTAATACTGCTGTAAATGTTGTCTTTTAAACAAATACTGTTAGGGAAAGTGTACACTCTTAATCCAAGTGGTACTATTTTCAGCTCCACACCATTCTCTAAATATTGATTTTCTAAGGTCAAACTCTTCAGTTTAACCACCTTCTTTTCCAGTTCAAAAAAGCATGCTTTAAAATCAAAGGACGTGTAATAAAAGTGTATAGACCTTGTTATTTGTCCTAGCATCTTAACGTCCTTGAATGGATTGTAGTCTTCATCGTGCAGGAACCTGGAAATAGTTGGCTTAGATCCTTTAATATCTGCAGCTACAACAGTATCTTCATCCAAAGATGAAGAAAAGACATCAGAACTTTTGCTTCTCTGTTACAGGGCTCTGAAATTCCATTTGAGTTGCTGGAGAAGAGCCTGTGCTTCCTCAATGAAGTCAGCCAGCATTTTAGTTAGTTTAGCTACTCCTAAAGGGGTCAAATGGATGGTAAGATTGTTGATTTTGTTCTTCAGTCAGACTAAGTAATTGATTAAGATGGGGAGATTTGCCCAACATGTAGTAGTTAACTGAAAATGACTTTTTTTTTTTTTTTTTTAATTATTTAAGTTTAGTGATTAGTGTAATATGAATTCTTGTCAAATGTAATACTTTGCTTCTGAGGTATTTATATTATAACAGTTAGCACTTGTTAGCATATCTTTCTCCCCAGGTTAAATCCATATTAGTGCTCATACTAAGAAATTATAGTATTAGCAAGTGACATAAAAAAGCTCAATTTAAATTTTACAGACTTATCAAGTAGTTGGAAAGATCGCATCAGTCCCTTACAAAGAGGATCACTTGATTATAATCCTTCTGCTACTAAAAAGGAATGAAGCACTGTCCTTCTTTTCTGTGTCTCATGAGCTCCTCAGAGAGCAGTCACGGGTCCAGTAGACCAGGATCTCTTGTAGTTTCCACAAATCAGACATTCTCACAAATACCAGAACAAGGGTTATAAAAATGCATCAGCAGATGAATATAACAAGATGAAGAGACAGATTCATTACCCATTGTATCCATCACCTCTGGAAAAGAATCCTCTGCAGATAAAGCAGTGTAATACATTACTGGCCTCTAAATAGGACTTGGATAATTGAAGGGACATTCATAATTTCACCCCAGATTTAAAAGACATAGTCCATCTTGAGAGAGGAGGTGCATGCTGTGGTGGGCCCTGTTAAGGAATAATGGTCACAAGACCATTACTTGAACCTCATATTATTCTGTGAGCCCATCCTGTCTGCAGCTTTGTATTCTTCCTCCTTGTGGGTCATTGTCCAGCTCATTTTCATGCTCATATCCTCTGTCAGTCTGTGGTTCTCCATTGTTGCCATCCTTTTGTGTCACTACCTCCGATGTCATCAGTAGTTACCTGCATTAAACGTTTGAAGCCTGACCTGTTTCCATCACTATGCTCTACTTCTGAACCACACCTTTCCCATGCTATATTGCTCCTTTTAAAGTAAATGACACCTTTCCTAGAATACCCCTTATTACCCCCACCCTACATTCTGTTTCTCTTGCCATTTTCCTTCTGTGTGTTCCAATTCTTGCTCTTTACCATTCTGACTGCCCTATCATCTCATTCCCTAAAACCTGTGTTCTGAAATTATTTGGCATGTTCCTGTGAAGCTCTTTAATGAACTTGCACCTTGACCATGTTGCAACTATGGGACATTTTAATGTCCCATAGCTGCAACAAAACATTAAACATTAATACATTAACTTGTCTGATTGAAGACTGCTGGAACAGGGTTCAGTTTTGTGTTTTTTTACTGGTTAATTGGATGATTTGTTTAAATCAGTTTGCTCGTTTTCTATTGTATTAAAAAAAATTGCACTTTATTCATCTGCTTTTACTGTAATTGTGTTTCTTCCCACTTTATAACTTATTTTGTTTGCGCTTCTTCTTGAAAGTACTCAATTGTGTTATTCCGCTGCAGTTATTACTGCTTCGTAGTAGCCTGATTAAATTGGAACTGTTATTCTAAGCTTTTTAGTTTCAGCACTTGGGCTTCAGACCAGTTGTTTTACATTAAGGTTTGTGGACTGCATTGTTGTGGCAGGACAGGTAGCTTACATTCTTCTAAGTTGGGAATTGCTGATTGAAGGCTCAGTGTCTGTTATTCTAAAAGTGCATTAATTCTGATTTAAGCACTTGGGCTTCAGGCCAGTTATTTTACATTAAGAAGGTTTGTGGTCTGCACTCTTGTGGGAGGAGAGGCTAGATTCTGCCTTTCTGAGCTTGAACTTTCTGGTTAAAGGCTTATTGTGCCTGCTTATTTGAACTGTTTCTTTCTGAAATTGTGCCTTGTTTGCCGTAGCCCAGAAGTTAGTAGTTTATTGGCCATTTTGGGCTAATTTCTCTTTCTTTTTCCTGCTATAAAAAATGCATTTGCAAGCTTTTGTGTGCCTGGCAGTGCCAGTTAGCTAGAGTCAAACTATTCCCGGCTCCACTAAGTCTACTCTTCAATTTTTCCATTGGAACTAGGCAAACTTTCAACTTAAGCACTCAAACCATTAATTTCACAGCCCAGCACTTGCTCAAAACTCATAGCAAGCACTAATTAACCCTAGCACTAGACCCACCCCATACTGTCCAGAAGGACAAGGCTTTCTATTCATCCCTACCAGCCAAGCAGTAAAACAGCTCACTTTACCCATTCAGGCATGTCCAAAGGGCAGTTTCAGGTGTACTCTCCAGTCCAACTGGTGAATTTGGGCATTTTGAGGCAATGTTACAACTGCCTCATGTACACAGACAACCCTCTCCTCCTACCACCAAACACTAATACATGCGATAGATGCAATTATACAAGCAAACTGGAGACAAAGCTCTCTCAACCCAAGACTGGAACTGACAGTCAAGAGGAGAAGGAAAATACTTGCAACACACCACCAGTCTCACAAAGACCTACTAAACCAACACCGGCAAATAACACACATAAATACATGAAAACATACCTGGAGGCTCTATATAAAAATTTGCAAAAGCAACAGAGACCTCCAAAGCAGACACCCAAGCAACCTCCACACCCCATCACAAACCATGAAACACATACTTCACAAAATCAGTGTGCCACGCAATCACAGCCCTTAAGGCAAAATAACATACCCAACACACTAGTGATAGGCGACTCTATAGTCAGGCACACTGATGTCCCACTAACTAGGCTGAACAAGGAGAAGGTTACAGTTAGCTGCCTGTCAGGCACCAGGATCTGCCACATAACACAAGCACTCAGGTCACTCCAGAGCAAGTACAAATACCACTCTGTCATTGTCCATGTTGGTGTGAATGACCTGAGATGTACCTCCCTGGACTACATGAAAAGAGACAGAGAAGAGCTCTCTGATCACATAGCCCAGGCTGGTACAACCCTGACCCTGAGTAGCATCCTTCCCTCACCAAGAATGATGCCACAGTATAAAGAAAAAAATGATCAATTTCAACAATTGGCTAAGTTTCTGGTGTCATTCAAAGGGGATCCAGTATTCGTCCGCCTGGGATGACATGCTTGACAAGCCACATTGCTTCGCAAGAGATGGCTTGCACCTGTGACCCTTAGACTTTTGAATACTGGCCAAGGCTTTTGCTGTCCCAATAGTGCCTTTTTTAGGCACGGCTCAAAAGACAAACCCTCCACCGTAAATAGCACAAGTAACAAAAAACTAAGGGTAATGCTACTCAACGCCAGAAGTCTAAATCTCAAAATGCATGCACTCGAGGCACTCCTCAGTATGGGGAACATTAATATCTGTGCAGTAACAGAAACCTGGTTTAAGGCACCAGAGAGCACCCCAGCACTACCAGGCTATAACTCATACCGTACTTTTCGTTCACAGAACCCAGACCGAAAAACAAAAGGCAGGGTTGTATCCATATTCATCAAGGATACCCACACCTCCAGGTTAGTGGGACATCACAATGCTTCAGAGATCATCCATGTGCAACTAACAACAGGCAAAACTGCAATTCAAATTGTAGCTTGCTACAGATCACCCACCATGACCCGGGACCTCCATTCCACATTTCTGGAGACACTGGAAAATATGAAGGTCCTACCAAATGCCCTAATATTGGGTGATTTCAATTATTCAAACATTAACTGAGAGAACTACTCAAGTACTAACTCCCTTGCCTAACGATTCCTAGAATTTATAAACTCGAATGCCCTGGATAAACTGGTCAACACCCCCACCAGAGGTGACATCATATTGGACCTGATCATCACCAACATGGGCGACCGGTGTTCTACACCCCTTGCTGGTTAGATCAGACCATAGACTAATCACTCTATCCACATTCCGTCCCCACCCCCAATCAAGGAAACCACCATGAAAAACTTTTCAAAAGCAAACCTCACGTTACTTAAGACTGAGGTGGAAAGGTTTACAGCCCCATGCTAAAGGACAATGCTGTCCAAGCATCTGAATCCCTTACAAAGACACTCTATGAGCACTTGCAAGAATGCATGGATCATGCTGTCCCAAGCAAAACCAAGACTCACTCCTTCAAGAAAAGGAAAACACTCTGATGGACCCCTGCCATAAACAAGCTATACAATAGAAGGAGGAAACTAGTACAGAAAAGAGTAAATTCCCAAGAAGGAAAGACATCCCTGATCAGTATCAGCAAGAAACTATGATCCCGCATAAAATCATCCAAGGCTAGCTTTGAAAGAAAAATTGCCAAGGACTCCAAAGACAACCACAAAGCGTTCTTTAGCTATGTCAAGAAGCTAAGTGGAAACTCTCAGATCTGCTCTGAGTTGGTGCAGAATGGCACAAAATGCACTGAACCGACTGATATTGCCAACATTCTGGCAGGCAGGTTTAGTGCAAACCTCACCCTCCTCTCACCCCCTAAAGGGCCCTTAACCATACCAGAAGAATGTAAAGCCCCGGCAATCACTGACACAGAGGTTAAAATAGCCCTATTCAAAGCCAAAAACACAGCTTCAATGAGACCGGATGGTGTCCCAGGCTGTGTCTTACACGAACTCCGAAATGAACTAACCCCTCACATAAACACACTGTTCAAACTCAGCCTCTCTACAGGCTATGTACCCATAGAGTGGCACACAGCAACAGTTATCCTGCTCCACAAAGGTGGCGCCACAACAAACCCTGGGAACTATTGCCCTATAAGCCTGACTAGCCTGGTCTGCAAGGCTTTGGAGCGCATCATCATGAAACTCATTAACAAAGACATTGGGAACCTCCAAACATTGGACCCTACCCAGTTTGGCTTTGTTAAGGGCAGATCATGCCTCCTAAACCTGGTGGACTTCTTTGAGACAGTTACCAAGGCTTTAGAAGAGGGAAAGGAGGTCCACACAGCCTACCTAGACCTCGCAGAGGCTTTCAACACCATTACCCTTACTGGTATTATAGACAAGCTCACCAGCCTGAACATAAACCCCTACATCACGAGATGGGTTGCCAATTGGCTCATGGACTGAAACAACACAGTGAGAGTTGCAGGCTCTAGGTCCGACTCTCAACTGGTTACAAGTGGTGTCCCCCAGGACTCATTCCTGGGACCCCTCCTCTTCGGCATATACTTCTCAGAGGAACAGGCAAGCGCAGAAGGACTATGGCTGACCAAGTTTACATACGACTGCAAACTGGGGGCCATAATTGACTCTCAGGCTGATACAGCTATCCTCCAGAAGGGTTTCACTGAGATGGATACCTGGTGTCAAAATCATGGCCTCAAGCTAAATGCCAAAAAGTGCATAGTCATCCACTTTGGAAAAAACAAAGTACCTACGGACTACCACATACATGGTAGTCTCCTAAATACAGAAAATGTAATAAGGGATCTGGGGACAAAAGTAGATAGTAATCTCTCCTTTGATAAATATATTGCCAAGGTGGTTAGAAAATCCTTCTATGTGGCCCACCTAATCACAAAAGGGTTCTCATCTAGAACAAAAGAGGTTATTGTGCCCCTCTACTCATCACTCATCAGACCCATCATAGAGTACAATGCCCCATTTGGAATGTACCTTACAGGACACCTGCAACAGCTGGAACTACCACAAAAGTACCTCACCAAGAGGATTACTGGCCTCAAACAGATGCCCTATGCAGCTTGATTGAAGAAACTCCAGCTGTACTCAGTTGCATACCGCTTACTCAGAGGTGATCTCTGCCTGACATACAAGGCCATGTCCAACCCAGAATTGATGGACATGCTCTACCTAAAAAAAAAAACAAATCCCTGAGAGCCACACGCTCTAGGGATCTAAGCCTCACCACAATGACAAATAGGACATGCTGGAGGGATAGATTCCTGTCCCAGAGACTCCACATGCTTTGGAACAGGATTCCAATCTACATTAGGCAGAGCCCCTCACTAACACTCCTCAAAAGAAACCTTGACGAGTGGATGGAAAACAGAAAATTTACCCCGGGGATCACTGCAGTGGCTCTGCTAGACAGAGGTACAGGGAATTAATGGCTGTGCTGGACAGAGGCACAGGGAACTAATCTAAGGGGGTGGCGAAAGCCAACACATTCTGGCTAGGATTACAGATGCCCTTGGGCAGATAGCCTAGTACTTACCTATGAACTTATAAACCTATATGTTCAAGGGAACAGCAAGCAGGGATGTTATGTGCACTCCAGTGCTCTTGGCCATGCGTTTTTGCAAATGCAAGTTTTCATTATACAGCGCTATCTTGGGCAATATTAGAAATTATGCATACCTTGTCATTCTAACTGTGTTGCTTACTACTGCACAGTTGAATTAAGCTTCATTCTGATTATCCTTTCCAATATCATCGTGTTGCAAGATGCAAAAGGAAAGTAAAAAAAGCATGAAAGCAATGCAGGAAATGCATCATAAGTACATAACTGCAATATTATAGGAGAATTAAAATTAACTTCGTGTAATATGGTACTATGGGCTATGACACAATACTGTGACCCCTGAGGCAGATGGAGTTATGGATGATGTCACGCCTACTGGTCTTTAAATTTTCACTTTTTTGTTCATTCTTAACTGGGTTTTGTCACACATTTACTACATACAATCTACTATAGATAACATGGCATTGTATAAATTCTTCACAATTATTAAACTCAGTATTAGTGAAAGTATATCCTGTTGGCTGATTTTCCACATTTCTTACACTTCAGTACCCAGATTTGATTAAATAATCACAGAAAATCTTTAAGATCCTAGCTATATAAACTTAAACAATGACAAATTTGCTAATCTTATGATATGCAAGCAATGTCAGAAATTAGCAATTAAGAGAGAGATGGATACTACATGCAGGACAAAACAAAACCAGCCATCATTTTATTGGTCTTTTTAGACAACAAAAACCTATACAGAGTACTGTGGGTAGTCTTTAGATTTTTCATTAAAGTAACATCACAAGGACAGAGGCAGTAGATGGACAGCAGCGTTAACTATAATGCAATTAAGAACTGATATATATACAAGGAGAGACGAGAAATGCTGCCTGTGTATGACCTTTTTTAAGCTGGTGGGGTGTAATATAAATTTGCATCTCCAGAATCTATATATATGTGCCTACTTTAAAAAAATGGATGAAACAAACTGCAGACAGGATGAAGTTGCTTTAGGAGATATATGGAGATTCTTTCTTCATATAAAGAGGTAGTGTATCTCTGGAACAGAACTCCTTAAGAGTTAATGTGATTAAAAGGTGGGATATAATACAATAATGCACAACAAAGATATAAAAAAATATGTGGGACTAGAAATAAGAGGAACTGTAATTGCTGCAATGCATGTTGTTTATCCACCAGATGGAGAAACTGGCAGATCAGCTCAGCAAATCAGTTTATACTAATTCATTTTATTGTGTGACCTAATATACTGTTTGGAATTCTAAATCATCATGATGTGCATTTTGTCACATCCCTACCAATGTCTGCAAACTTAGCTGGTCTTCAGCTGACATTCATCTGTTCTCCATCTTTGAGGCCTCAAACTGACCTTAAGTGGGGGTGGTTAAAGCAAACACAAGAGCAGTTATTTCTGGAATGCTGATATACAACCATGTGCAAGTAGATGTGCATAGTTACTGTCACTTTAGTATCAGCATGGTGAATTCAAAGTTTACAGGGAAATGTGTATATGTTTAGTAGACAAACTTAAAGCTAATCCTTGGTATATTCAATTAAATGCCGCACTTTCTTTTATTTCATAAGCGTTTCTGATTTTAAATGTGTGGTGCTTCATCTGCACATTGTTGTTCTTCTGTATTAACTGAGTAAACTGCCTTATCTTTCTTACAGTTTCTGATGTTACTTTTCTTTCTCTCCTTCATTCACTCCCTCTCTCTCTCTCCCTTTCTCTTTCTCCCCGTCTCTTTTTATCTATCCTGCTGGAATTTCTCTCAGTTTAATTTTGTTCTTAAACTGATTTAACTCTCTCACTTCTTAAAAATAATACATAACATGAAATATGCTAATATTAATCTTTAGCAACATTTTTTGAACAACTGAGTTTGACTTCTTCAGTATTTTTCTTTCTTATTTTGCTTTGTTGAAACTATTAAATCTATAAGACAGGCCAGTTTTAGAATTAATGGTAAAGACAGACCGATAGAAAATATATCAATAAAAGATTTGTCAAAATGTTGCTCTCCCATTTCTATTTCAAAATATACATCTGATGTAAAACAGCATGCCCGCCAGTGACCAAGTACTTTGATGTTTAGTGCTTTCATTCACCATCAAGATGGAACTTTCTCAGAACTCTATATGAATTTGCAAACATTATTTTTTTTAAATTTAATTTAATATTTAAGGCAATATATCTCTTAACATTATACGCTTAAGACAGTAGTAAAGTCCAGCTATGGCATTTATTTATATTCTGGGCCTCTATAACTCACCCTCAACAAATGAAATACAATACAATAAATGCTGAAATAATTTTGGACCAACAGAAGGAAGCAGACTTGCAAACTATATTTTGAAGTTCTGACACAGCATTTTCTATGTTTCATCAGACTATTCAGTTGATGCAAAACTTTTATAAGACTACCACAAAATGTAATTTATTAACTAAATTGCCCACATTCTAATCAATATGCGGTGAGATCAATACAAAACGGGAGAATGACTCTTTGTGTTGTATAAGAAATATGTATTGATACACATTCCTGAATACTTGACTTATTCCTGATGGACCTCTTCTGGTCAAATAGGAGAAAAAAATAAGCATTGCTTTTCATGTCCACTGGACCGCTGAGCCTGCGTCCGACCTGTCTACGAAAAAGATTCCACTACTAAGCAAACATAAAGGAGTCATGTTGAGTCATCAATGTTAATTTTGGCAAAAGGAAAAAAAAAAGAAAACCGTCTGACGAAACCGCCTTCGACAAATAACTCATCAATTTCATTTTTGCAGGGAAGCAAGCCCCCCTGCACCACCTATGTGGGAGAGAACTCACACATCAGTGGACTTATATATACCAAAACTGAGGCTGCACAATAGTGAAGAAAAATACAAGCTACACTGTCAGCAAAAGTAATTCACTTGTGTGACACATGTAATATGAGAGTCTGTGTTTGCATTTGTGGGGCTCATATTCCATGAAGCAAATTTAAAAGCCTTATTATAGAACTTTTTTTCTAGTCTGTATAGGTTCATAGGTAGGTACTAGGCTAGCTGCCCACACAGGCCATTTTAAGCCTACCAAAATTTTTCCTTTAAAGGTGAGAATCAAATCCTGTATCTTTTATCTGTGATGTACATACCTTATCCATTATGCCAACCCTTTGCATTACATGCGATACAAAACAGGGTAAAGTCTAATTATAGCCTCAGAAAAGCAGGTATTTTCAATGATCAAAATGTAAACTGCTCTATAAACCATCTATAAGATGGACTTGATGAAGCTCAGGCAAAAGTGCTTTCTTAAATATAGTTCTATAGTAGTAGTAACTCATGGTGTGTTGTCATGTTTTCTTTAAAAAGAAAATAAAAACCTTTTAACTAAAAATGAGGTCCCACAGGCTGCAGAGCTGATAAACCTTCAAGGGTCTTCCAGGAATATTCAAATAAAGGACTAACCTCTAAACTTTGAGACTGTCCACTTGTTTTTCTATCTCCCATATTTTCATGCAGTCATCTTCGCTGGACCCTGCCAATATTGGCTATAACCACCTTTAAATAACTGACCTGCTGAATGTAAGGTATTAGACCAAGAACACTTACCCATCTACCTACTTAACTGAATACATTATTTATAATTTAACAAGGCATATTTATTCCTCCCACAGGGAGGGTATCAGAGAGATACAGTCTCCTCAATCTGCTAGCTAAAGTGATTTTATCTGGACTAATCCTTTGTACTCTATTTCTTGTTAGTCCTGTCACCATCTGGCTCACAGGTGGGCTACCATACCTAACTCGATCTTTCTTGATTACCTGTGTTTTTTGAATTCCAGAAATTGTCTCAGTTACAATTTTTTGTCAATTTTACACTATTTAAGAGCATAGCATATTATATTCAGCAGTTAAAATACAATTAATTCATTTCTCCTGTGACTGTCTACTCAATTCTAGTTAACAAGCTTACATTTTTCACTACATTTCCACTTACTCTGTACATAAGCTCTGCCCTTATTGGTGTTTCTACACAAACTCTACATTTGGCCTACTGTCATTAGTGTTGACCAGACAACTTCCCATAGCTAGTATGGGTAGCAACTCACATTTCACCCAAAAATAGCTGATTCCTAAAGGGACTAACCCAGTAAATAAAAGTGAGCAAGCATTTACTGCTATACAACTTATCAGAAGATTTTCTAGAAAAAAGGGAAACATTTAGTTAATTGTTTTTCTAATGGCCTTAGTGATACAGATAACACCTTAGATGACTGGATATTATCATATACAGAAGCTCACATACCTTGTTAAACATAAACCTTACCAAAACCCTGGTACTCCACACATTTTACTCCTAAGAATGCTAGTTATTATTAAATTTATTTTTAGACAGTAGCTGCTGCCTTAACTGAAGGCTGTAAGGTGAAAACTTTGAATATGTGCTCTCATCCTGTTGTAAAGTAAACTGATAAGTGAAATGATTTTCTCAACTGAATCAGGCCACAGTATTCATAAGCTTAGCAAACACAGTCCTGCATATGGAGAGTGCTAATTGTAGCTGGTCTGTGGACCTTACTCTGGCTCAGTTCTGAAACCTGAACCAGACCAGAGTCCGATAACAGCTCTAGGAGCCACACACAGAGCTCTGGCGAACAAGACTCACACAGAGTCTGTTGCTCTCATCATCTACCAAACATGCTCTGCTGTCTTTAACCAAATGACCCTTCCAGTACACAAAATGTTATGCATGCCTGAGGCAACACAATTATTTAGTCTTGAACATCATAGAAAGATTCATAAAACTTTTCATTTCACATGCTGATCATCATGTTAAGGTAAAGGATGAATCCATTTTTTTCATGGTCTGCATACCACAATCAGAGTAAGATGTTTCACACAGATTTCAGGAACAATATGCTGTCTGTACTGAGAGCTACACTGCATCCCTATAAATGCAGCCACTTTTTTTATTACCACTGATGTTATGTGGTCATTGTCACTTAGCCTTGTTGTGCTTAAATACAACGTCATGTTTGCAGGCCCAAGAATACATATACTTAGTTTTGTGAAGTTTGTCATAAATACCATTTACATAAATGTGTGTCTCTCCTACACCAAGTACTCTGTGACATATGCAAATTGCATATGTGCACTGTAATTTTCTGCATACCTTCTGCATAGCTGGAATCTTCCAAGCACAGAGTTTTGTATACCTGTAAGTAAAGATATGCTGGTGGGTTTATGAAATGAGAAGAGCTGTGTTGTGTAAATATTTCATGAAACATCCCTAAGCAATTGTGTTCAGTATACACAAATATTTTCCTATATCAAATATGAACATTACTGTACCAGGAAGGCTTGTCTTTTAGGAGTCTTGCATTGTGTTATCAAGGATGTTAATGACAGAGTTGACATAATGTCATTATCTGTTCTTGTACTCTTTAATCACATTATGGTAACAGTTTGACATTCTAATTCCTTAGGAAATGACAGAACAACTTGCAATCAGCTGTTAAGCTTTTAGCATGGCAAAGCACAAATGTCTTCTTCAAATTTACCCCCAAATATTTACAGCAAATTGCTGTCAGAGTTCAAATGGACTTCAGGGCTGGGGGTGATGTAGCAAAATAGGTATCTAGATGATAGAGGGGGTGTTGGCCCTGTCTGTCCTAGTTCCTTAAAATCACAAGGCAAAGATTAATATGACTCATGCCATGTTTCCTTTTCTTTTTTGCATCTGTCATTGTTATCATGATTATGTGATATTTATCAAACTATATTATTCCCTGTGACTAGTATTTGTTGTCTTACAGAAATGTAACCACATTTTTTTTCCGGTTTGATTTTTATGTTTGTTTAATATTTCTGTTCTTTTTCTTACTTACGGAATATGTCAGTAAAGCACATTGAGTTTATTAAATGCATTTGTGGGAATTCTTTGATGCATTGCTTCATTATATAGCCAGTTTCTTATAGAATCATACAAGTTTGCAGATTATTTCTTTTGGGAAATAGCACTTCATTTTATGCCTTCCCATATTATGGTGGTATATTTCTATTATGAATATTTAAAATAGTTAAATGGAATGAAAATAGAGAGAGCCGATATCAGCACTAGTTGTTACGGACTTATGTGCAATTCTAGGTGTGTCATTATGGTTATAACCAGGCACAGGCCAAGGGAACCATGGCGTAGAAGTTAATTTAAGACACTGCAGAGTACAGCAGTGTTTTGTTCCTAGATTTAAACGATAGGCAAATCAAAATAGGGGTTGAAATGAGAGGCAAAACAGAAAACTGCTTTCAGAGAACTCGATGAGTCTGATACTAACAGCTATTTAGTTACGCTGAAAAGTCACCGAGGTACACAACAAAACATATGATCAAATCAAGTGGTCAATTACCACTCTGAAAAGAGCAGTTTCACTTCAGTCTTCCGGTGAAAACCAGACTAAGGATCTCTGAACTGTCATAAACAGTAACATGTATTGCTAGAGTTAAGGTGCACCACCTTCTTTATAAACTTCCTTCTAATGGAAGGTTTGAGAATGGGTAGCAATGTGCCAGTCAAAATGTCTAAAGGGGATAGTGGCAACAATGGCTTTTTTACAATAAGATGGAAAAAGTCACCTCCTCATACAAGTTCCCCTCTGCTTCATACATCAGTGGGACAAGAGAATATATGTAAAAACTTATCTGGTCCAGAATTCCTGATGCAATGAGATGACTGTAAATCTGGAAGGAAATTAAGAAAATGTATCATGACTGTGGGTGAGTCCAAGGACAGAGTATGTCTCACAGTGGCATACTTTTAATCAAATAACATGCAATTTCCTTTGACACAGAGAGAGCAAAAAAGGCTCCATGCTTGGCTGCACAGCCTGTCCACCACAATAAACTGCAAAACTAAAACCTGCAGAAATCTCTTTACTATTGAAAATTGCTGTTTCTCATAAACAGACAGCCCTTCTGCAGTTCTTTACCTTGATAAGGTACAGTGCCATGGTGAGCTGTCTCTCTGGCCTACCACAAATGTAAATGAGGTATTCTGTGGGAGGGGCATATGATAATGAGTCGTGTGCTCTCCCCAGAAATACCTGCTGTAAGTGATTTACATAGAACCACTTGATTGTATAAATCAGCACTGCCAGCCATGTAAATTAAATATAGTCACAAGCGTGCCTTCTCCCATTACTTTCAATATGTGAAATCATGTTAGCAGTAAGTGACAGGCACATCAGAGGACAGATAGTATTGAGGGGCATGTGTCTATATAACTGCTTGCACGTTTCAGTGTATAGAGTGGTATGAGTGCAATCAGGTATATGGTTTTGTGTGTGTGTGTGTGTGTTTGTGTGTGTGTGTGTGTGTGTGTGTGTGTGTGTGTGTGTGTGTGTGTGTGCATGCACATGCACATATGTGTGTGTGTGTGTGTGTGTGTGTGTGTGTGTGTGTGTGTGTGTGTGTGTGTGTGTGTGTGTTCATGCACATGCACATATGTGTGTGTTGGAGGGATATGTGTGTGTGTGTGTGTGTGTGTGTGTGTGTGTGTGTGTGTGTGTGTGTGTGTGTGTGTGTATGTGTGGAGGGGTGCTGCCATATTTCTAACCTCTGACTAATGATTGCATCTTACAATAAACAGGGGATGTTTAAATATTACCTTAAATCACTTCAAAAATTAATAATAAAAAAGGTTTTGCACACAAAACCATGTGGGGAGAACACTAGGCACTAGAATCCCTCTTTAATATTACCATAATCCATCTACAAAGTTAAAAGAACAGAGTGTGTTGTGGGTCAAAGCATGTTATTGAAACTAATCATGGCTCTAATATCTGGCATTACTGACTGACCATTGTGATCCATGACATCAAGACCCATGCTCAAGACTTCCAGACAAAGCTGAGGAAAGCAGTAGATGACAACAGGGATACTTTCTGAATAGTAATGTACTACAAATAAAAAGATAATAGTGCAACAGCTATTGCATCATGTTAAAAGGCCTTTTTGGCACAGCTTACTACATTCAGTTGGCCAGTTTCTGTATCCTGGCCATTGTCTCCTTAAGTGTGATTTCTGAGTGCTACATTTTATAATGTTTACCTCACCTAACCTTGTCCTCAGTCAGTGCAATCTTTTCCAAACACACTGCTCCGGAGTTTCATGATATGATTCAAGCCCAACCTGTGGAATATGAGTTTTATTTTAGTTTTATTTTATTTTGTCTTCATTAGTTAACTGACTGAGGTGAGTTGGAAGGAGGATGATTTCCAGTCATAACCCAAACCAACAGGCATAGACATTGAGAAATAGCAGTTTCATGTGGTTTATGCATCAGAATTACAACAAAACACCTTGGGGGTTTAGACAGTGAAAAATAATAGTTACATACGGGGTGTACAATAGAACTGTGTACAAAGCAACCTACTAAAATTCATCTCTCTAGTATACCCTCCATTTGAAATTATTGTAGGTGACATAGTCTTCTCTAGACTGGGACCTACAACCTAGAACCACCTGCCTACAGACAACAGAAATCTGAAAAACATTAAAAGCATCAAATATACAGATAAAGAGCATCTCTTTATTGAATCTACCTGCAACTACTACCATGACAATGGTTAGGCAATTGACCGTCCCATATCAGAATACATTTAACAAACTTTTCTCAGCCTCTTAACGTGGCATCTTACATCCAAATATTTCACATGTACATTGGAGTTTTTGTATTATATGTATGATTGCACTTTATTTATGCATATTTTACCATGCATTTTTTTATATATATTGTTTTCTCAATGCACTCTGACTGGATTTTTTAATACTCTATCTGTATTCCATCTTACTGTGTTCTGAATGTTGCTATGTACTTAGTATCACTGTTTGAAAGACAGTAATGTATTGTATGCTCTTTGAGTGCTGGTTGTAGCTGAATAGAATCAAAAGACCAGTGAAATTGACCAGTGAACAAATAGTAAATTAATAAATAAAAATAATTGTTGAAAGAGAAACATACAACATTATCACAGTAAACAACTGAATATATTCTGAGCATAGAGGGACCACATTTACTGCCCTCTGCGTACTGCATACACGCTCATGCACAAAAATATCATTGATTACAATGAAGCTAAATAACTGAAGCTGTCAGAGGTAATTCTGAGTTAAGGTAGTAGAAGAAGCCTAGAAGCCTAAGTTCAAAAAGTGCACAAAAATTAAAAACAAAACAAAAGAAAAACAAAAAAAAAAGAAAAACAGCAATACCTTTGAAGACAGAAGACAGTTCAATACATTTTAAATGCTGTCATTCCCTGAAGTACATGGGAACTTCCTCAGAGCAAACTGTCCAACTATGATGATGTCTCTATAAACAGATAAAAATCAACGCATAATGGACATCCCACAACACATAATAATTAGATATAAAAAAACAGAACAAAATATGATGCTCCAAATACATCAAATTAATGTAATATCTAAACAGTGAGCAATTAAAATAACAGACTTAAAACCTGTTTTTGCAACTGGTTTTAAACATACCCCTGATATTGTAAAATGCATTTAATATTTTAAATATAAGCCTAAATTCTACATTGAGACAAGACAGAAGATTAAACTAGAGTGAGTTTAATAAGAGTAGAATCATTATAGTGTTGATCATGTAAGAGATTATACTTAGCAGCGCTCCTTAAAGCATGCATGTATACATGTTTCAGCTTGATCCCATTCAGTGAATTTCTGAAGGACCTGCAGAACTGTGTTCCAACAACCTAGTGGTGTTTCAGATCATGCATATTCAGCCATGGCTACATGAAATGATTGCCTACAAAGAAGGGGACTGTCTCAGCTGAACTAACAGTAAAATATGTTCTGTTTTTTAGTTTGCTTGTCAGAAATTAATAGCATCCATTTTTTTATATTTTTATTTTTGACCAAACATTTCCTACCAACCATTTGTAATTGAACATGTAGATCATCTAACACTGAATTTCTGTTATGAAATAACAACAGTAACAACAATATCTAAAGAATACTAGTATAGTACCTGAAATCAAACAAAAACAAGAAAGAAAGAAATGTATTTACATTAATATTCAACAGTACCACTGTTAGCTTTTTCAGAGTCTAGCTATCATGGCATATTAAACTAGATGGAAATTAGTGACAAACCTTGACCTGGACAGCATAGAAAAATAGACTCAAAGTCCTGAAAGCTGTCCCATTCTTGTGTCTTCATATGTAGGGATATAGCTGATACGCATACATGGCAAATGACTTGATCAAGTCCTATGGACAATTTTCCAACTTTTAAATTTAATAGTATAGACCAATATATAATCAAATAAATAAATAAATACATATCCTAAAAAGTACAACCCTGTCTAAAGTGCTGCTGCTGCCTTTTCGTTTCCTTACTACAATTCATTGGGATGACAGTATTAAAAAATTGCAAATAATTAATGCATTTCTCGAGCTGCCATTGTGGATTGCTTGTTTGAAAAAAGCAGCTATAACTTAAAGTGAGTCATTTTTTGCTGTTTTTAATATACTGGAAGTCAAGCAGATATTAGTTGTGCTGTGGATGAAAGCAACTTGTTCTCTTCATTTGTATAGTTTAAAGTCTGGCATTACAACTGCTGTAGATTTGTATGAAATAAATTAAATTTTTGCTCCCTTTTTTAATATGCTGGCAAACAACTAGATTTATGGTGTTGGGGTGCATTGTACTGTGGATGAAACTAACCTGACCGCTTCATTTACGAAGTTTAAAGTTTGACATTAAGGGCATTTGTGTGAAATAAATTTAAATATTTAATTTCTGGCCACTCCTTGTATGAAATGAATTTAACACTGTTCCTGATTTTTCAGAACATCCTTGTTTTTACCAAATATTTTTAGTCTGCAACTTACTCTCTTGTTGTTTGCTAGCTTACATTCTGACTTTAAAGGACTAGTGTGTATCTTTATGTTGTAATTTGGCATATTTACCCAATGGGTGATGTCCTGTGTGAAACCAAGTTGAAACTATTCCAGGCTTTGCAGAAAGTCTTTGAATTTGTATGTTATTTTAGTCCCTGTATCATAAAGTTTATGTTTTTCTGGCAAATCATTAATAATTGTAATCAATAAATGCTGAGGGGGGGGTTGGCTGTTGATGAAGGCAACTTACCTCTTGTTTGTTCAGGTACAATCTGGCTTTACAAGACTGTTGTACATTTATGTAAACCAAGTTAGAATATTCTGATTTTGTATGGTTTGTATAAAACCAAGTTGAAACTCTTCCTGATTTTATAGAACATCCCTGACTTTGCTTCATATTTTTTTCTTTTTTTTTTTTTTTGTCTGTATGATGCATGGATTTCTGGCAAATCATTAGGGATTGCAAGCATAAAATGGTGGGGGGAGCTGGATATGAAAGCAACTTATAGTCATTCCATTTGCTCATCTTATAGTCTGGCTTTAGAGTATTAGTGTGCATTTGTATGAGATAAGTTTTTGTTGCTGTTTATGTGAAACAAGTTGAAACTATCCCTGATTTCACAGAATAACAGTAACTTTGTTTCAGTTTGACCTCTTCCTCATAAAATTTGTGGGTTTCTGGCAAATCACTGAGGATTGCCATCCCTAAATAATAGTAAACATTTATGTTTTAGACTTCATATGCTTTAGAAACCACATGATAGTATAAAATATTTTTATTTGAGCAACATTGTAAGTATATAAGAGAATTATTTAAAATCTAACCCTGATTTTGGCCTTTGAACCTCATTATTTTTGGCTTTGTCACTGATTCTCACTCAATATTATTTATTTATCACACCCAAATGATGTGTGCACAACAAAGTGGCTAGAGCTGATGGGGTGTGAATGAATTATCTGTCATGGCATTTACTCAGTTAACCATCTAGCATTATAGGCGTAATATACATTTGTGTGAAGTAAGTTGGAATACTTAAGTGCTCTCTCCTATTTATGTGAAACAATGGTGAAATTAATATTAGTTTCACCTGTCCCCAAGTTCTCTGAATGCCCCTGATTTTGCCTCATATTTTTCATTTTTCCTCATAAAAATGTGATTTTCTGCCAAAATTGTCAAGGACTCTACTTATTATATAATGACAAACATTTGAAATTCAGACCTCATGTTCTTCTGAAAATGCATGCTAATGCAAAAGTGTTTTAATTCTAGGACCTTCCTAAGTATATAAATGCATATTTAAAACTTCTCCCAGATTCTGAGATTCTGGCTCAGATTGTTTAATTTTTTGATTGTTTATTTTTTAACTTTGTCTTGATTTCTGTTAAATGAGGTTGATAGGTATTATGTGTACCATAATGAGATCAGGTGTATATGGCAAAGTTGCTATAACTAGTAAATACACCAACAAGGTCCTTGACAGCACAATAACACCACAAATTAGTCCTTAACGCACTTTTATTCTTAAAAAACAAGCGTTTTCGCCACAGAGGTCTGTAGCTTCTTCAGAGGAAGTATGGGAAACAAAGAATGCACTCCGTATTTAACATAAGGAGATACAGGAAGTGACATCTTCCAAAGTCCTCAATTAATGAATTAATTACAATTTTAAACATATGACAATTTTACTTATATATATATTTTGTATTCATACAGAATAATACAATTAATAAAACCATAAATATACTCCACATATTTAAAAAACATGTATACCTTAGATACATTTAAAAATTACATTTTTATAAAATGTTTTATGAAAGGTGTGGGGTACATTTTAAAAGGGCAGGTACATTATGAAAACGGAAACCAAGACCAGCTGGAAGATTATATAAATAATCAAATGTCTATCATATAGTATACTAGTTACTACGTTGTTTAGTGTTTAAAACAATAGTTGATGTGTAAGATGGAAATTTTATATTGTCTCAACCCAGAGCCACCACGCATTAAGTTGTTTAAACCACAGGACTAATCCCCATTTGTTGTTGACTACTACTGGAAGAGAAGTTTTTTCGTATAGAGCTACAATACTCCAAAAAGCATATTTTACCACAAGGGAAAAACATTGTTTTCATTGTTTTTATTATTTTTAAACCATACTCTAATAACTAAGTAGGAACTAAAAAGAGTATGTAATGGTATGTAATGGTAAAAGAATGTAGTCATCCATTCTGTAGACTATCTAAGATAACTCCTAAGTTTCAATACTGGGGCTATATTACAGTTGCTATTCAGGCCAGGGTGTCTAAACGCATCCAGGCGCAACTGCCATTCTAATTCTCGATTCTCGAGTATCAACGAGAAAGGGCCACCCCTCGTCTTCAAGGGCACTTGGTCAATGGCCATGAACTGGAAGCTGTGACCTGGATTTAATCCTATATGTTTTGCTAATGCGTTGTCATTTTTGTCATTCTTGATTGCATACATATGTTCATACATACGGTCCCGGACCCTACGGTCCGTTTTTCCGATGTAGAACGCTTGACAACAAACACACATGGCTATATAAATAATAGATTTACTTTCACAATTTAATGTAACCTGATGTGGTACTTTCTGTCCCTGACCTTGAATGTCTCACCTGTTCTGACCTTATTGCACAATTTGCAAAAACCACACTTAAACATACCTCTCCTTTTCTGGAATGTATTTTGCGGTACATCTCTCTGAACTAGTTCCTTCAAATTGTATGATCTCTTAAAGATGAACCTTGGTTTGTTTCCCAATTTGTCAACCAGTAATGAATTTGAGGAAATGAAGTGCCAGTTTTTACGTACTATGGCCAGGACCCCTCTAGAATTACTACTAAAGGTGGTAATGAAACTCAGTGAATAGTCGCGTTCTTCACTTGAAATTGTAATTGTGTCTGTCCCCCCATTATCCAAGTTAATCTCACTCTGTACCACATTAGTGGTAGGGTGAGCATCACTGAGGTCATGTAAGAGCAATAAAGGTTTATAAAAACCATTTAATCTCTTAATGGTCACTTCTTCGACCAGGTCTACTAACAATTGGTCAGGATACCCACGGTTTCTGAACATTTCTCTCAACAATTCACATTCTTTTGTGAAATTGGTCAATGTACTGCACATTCTTGCTGCCCTCACCAGCTGTCCTTTAACAATAGACCGTTTCTGTTGGAACGGATGGAAACTGGAGAAGTGCAGGAATGAATTGCAGTATGTCGACTTTCTGAATACTGTTGAGGTCAGTCCTCCATTTACCAGATCCTTTACTAGTCTGACATCAAGATAGTCGATCTCACATGTTGAAAATTTAGATGTGAATTTTAGAAATTCTGTTGTTGAGTTCATAATTTCAACTAAACCTGGGCTTCTAATTCCAAACCCCTGAACAATATAAAAATATCGTCCAGGAACCTGGTATAGAACACCGCAGATTCCATTATTCCAGGGATCTTCCTTAAGATGTTAGCTTCCCAGTACCCCATGACGTAGTTGGCTACTCCTGCCCCACAGGGGGAACCCATCGCCACACCACGTTTTTGGAGGAAGAAGTCACCATTAAAAATGAAGTAGTTGGAGGTTAAAACAATATCAAGTAGTTCTGTTACCAAATCCACTTCTAGTTTTGAGGCCCCTGAGGTCCGAAGCATGGAACCAGTCCACTCTACCGCTTCTTGGTGGGGTATACAAGTGTATAAATCCACCACGTCGATGGTTAAAAAATTATTTTCACCATTGTATGGGACATCATTGATGTTGCGAAGGAAGGACCATGAGTCTTTACATATACTGGGGATGGCCTTAATGTACTTATCCAAAATGTTGGTAATGAGTTTTGAACAAGGGTATGTGATGGACGACCTCCCATCTATCAAAGCTCTCATAGGGGGATCATTAATGCTCTTATGAATCTTAGGGATTCCAAACATGACAGGTATTTTTGGACAGTTTATATCAATATAGTTGTATAAATCTATGTAAATTTTTCCAGTCAGGAATAAGTCCCTAAAGTAACCTCTAATCCTATGGGTTTGTCCATTCACCTCATTCCTTGAAGCCTTAATATAAGCGTCAGTATTTAACACCCTAGACATTTTCTCATTGTATGTGAGGTTGTCTAATAGGACTAGGCCCCCTCCCTTGTCAGGTTTTATTAGGCGTACTGGTAACCTACAAAACTCATCCAATAACATAAGTTGTTGCTTGGAAATATTCAAATTACCTTGGTTTACTCTATCGATTTTAGTATTAGCGAGGTGTCTGAAATCTACTTCACAGATGTTCTCAAATAATTGTAGGTCTGCATGTAATGGTGGATTGAACACACTAGCTAGTTTTAAATTCGACCAACCATTGCCACACCCTCCAGTATTTTCATAAACCACTTCATTTTGTTGATTGAACAATAACTTTAAGTTCATTTTCCTTACAAAAGACTTCAACTCGACTTCAACTGTGGTAAAATATGCTTTTTGGAGTATTGTAGCTCTATACGAAAAAACTTCTCTTCCAGTAGTAGTCAACAACAAATGGGGATTAATCCTGTGGTTTAAACAACTTAATGCGTGGTGGCTCTGGGTTGAGACAATATAAAATTTCCATCTTACACATCAACTATTGTTTTAAACACTAAACAACGTAGTAACTAGTATACTATATGATAGACATTTGATTATTTATATAATCTTCCAGCTGGTCTTGGTTTCCGTTTTCATAATGTACCTGCCCTTTTAAAATGTACCCCACACCTTTCATAAAACATTTTATAAAAATGTAATTTTTAAATGTATCTAAGGTATACATGTTTTTTAAATATGTGGAGTACATTTATGGTTTTATTAATTGTATTATTCTGTATGAATACAAAATATATATATAAGTAAAATTGTCATATGTTTAAAATTGTAATTAATTCATTAATTGAGGACTTTGGAAGATGTCACTTCCTGTATCTCCTTATGTTAAATACGGAGTGCATTCTTTGTTTCCCATACTTCCTCTGAAGAAGCTACAGACCTCTGTGGCGAAAACGCTTGTTTTTTAAGAATAAAAGTGCGTTAAGGACTAATTTGTGGTGTTATTGTGCTGTCAAGGACCTCGTTGGTGTATTTACTGGTTTGCTTTTTTTATCGTCAGTTTGTGGTCTTTTTTCACACGAGGCGTCCTGTTTGTCGGCACTGTTGGCTCCACTATTCCACTAACTTATGGCAGGTGGGAACGATAACATTAACATCGACCTTGCCGGCTTAATTGCCGGATTAACTGAGAGACTCGACCAGCTCAATACTAGGATGGATGACATGCAAGCTGCTATACATACGCCGGGAGCGGCAATTTTCAACGTTGAGAATGCTACAACTTTGACCCAAACCAGTCTTGATGACTGGATACCGGCAGGACAACCGGAACATTATCAATCTTCTAGTAGCACCAATTTGGGGCTAACCAACATTACGGAAAGTACTGCTTCGCAACCTGGTGACGGATTTCAGGTTGGTGAAACGGCAGGACGGCCAGCTAGCTATGCCATTGCGGTTACCAACGAATGCCCCACTTTACGGACTGACAGAGGTGAAACAGTGAGTTTCAACAATAGACTTGATGCTACAAATTCTGGCTTGCCAGATTTAGGAGATTGGCTATTGGATACTGCCAATTTGACTTTTGGACAGCCAAGTATGCTATCTAACAATGATGTTTCAAACAATAGAAATGTATGTTTAGCAGACAAATTGAAAACTTTTGATATGAAACTGCTTAAGTTGAAAAAATTACAGTTAGAATCTGCTTATTTTAAACAATGTGTCAGTGAGAATATAATACCTAAAGGGCTACGTAATAGTTTTGTGCCATCAGGCTTAATAACTGACCAGGTTTTCTCCACTGATTTAGAAGTACTTTTCCAACAGCAGGGGATTCAATTGTTGGAACTCATTATCAAGTACTATGCAAAACACATAGACTTACTAATGGAAGAAATTAACAGGTTGGATAATGACATAAAAACAGATTTAGACTTTACCAGATATAAATTTGATTATGGCAGGATTCTATCCAGTATTGATACCCTGTTATTTAAGTTAAAGTCTAATAAAAGTAAAAAAACTTGTTAGAGACAGGGAAGCTTATTCTAACAATTGTGCTTATCCCAAACTGAAGGGACCTAAAGTTACTCGACTAAGCCCTGTAAGTGATAGTCAGACGGTAGAAACAGTGGATGATAGGGGAGGCTTGGATGACATAATAGAGGAGAATAATGAGGCCCATAGCAGTACAGGACCAAGACGGAGCAACAGAATAAAAGGCTCCGACAGAAATCATGGTGGGTCAGGTAACAACCAAAATAATTCAGGTGGTAATAATAACGTAGTTAACCACAGTAATGGCAATAACAATTTTTTAGGCAAACGCAACAACAGGCCTTACACGAACAGGAGAAAGAACTAACAAATATGTTTGTCGCTGATGGACAAACAGCCTCTAATACACCACTCCCACATCTTACACATGACTCCCCAGTCATACTGACTAACAGGAACAGAGATTTTAAAATCTATAATTTCTCTGATATTATGCTTGATGAGCAACTAATAGAATTATTAGCTTTTGGTAACTCGTTTGTTCCAAGTAGCCCTGGGAGTATATCTAGGGAGATCATTGAGTTGAAGTCTTTTGTAAGGAAAATGAACTTAAAGTTATTGTTCAATCAACAAAATGAAGTGGTTTATGAAAATACTGGAGGGTGTGGCAATGGTTGGTCGAATTTAAAACTAGCTAGTGTGTTCAATCCACCATTACATGCAGACCTACAATTATTTGAGAACATCTGTGAAGTAGATTTTAGACACCTCGCTAATACTAAAATCGATAGAGTAAACCAAGGTAATTTGAATATTTCCAAGGAACAACTTATGTTATTGGATGAGTTTTGTAGGTTACCAGTACGCCTAATAAAACCTGACAAGGGAGGGGGCCTAGTCCTATTAGACAACCTCACTTACAATGAGAAAATGTCTAGGGTGTTAAATACTGATGCTTATATTAAGGCTTCAAGGAATGAGGTGAATGGACAAACCCATAGGATTAGAGGTTACTTTAGGGACTTATTCCTGACTGGAAAAATTGACATAGATTTATACAACTATATTGATATAAACTGTCCAAAAATACCTGTCATGTTTGGAATCCCTAAGATTCATAAGAGCATTAATGATCCCCCTATGAGAGCTTTGATAGATGGGAGGTCGTCCATCACATACCCTTGTTCAAAACTCATTACCAACATTTTGGATAAGTACATTAAGGCCATCCCCAGTATATGTAAAGACTCATGGTCCTTCCTTCGCAACATCAATGATGTCCCATACAATGGTGAAAATAATTTTTTAACCATCGACGTGGTGGATTTATACACTTGTATACCCCACCAAGAAGCGGTAGAGTGGACTGGTTCCATGCTTCGGACCTCAGGGGCCTCAAAACTAGAAGTGGATTTGGTAACAGAACTACTTGATATTGTTTTAACCTCCAACTACTTCATTTTTAATGGTGACTTCTTCCTCCAAAAACGTGGTGTGGCGATGGGTTCCCCCTGTGGGGCAGGAGTAGCCAACTACGTCATGGGGTACTGGGAAGCTAACATCTTAAGGAAGATCCCAGGAATAATGGAATCTGCGGTGTTCTATACCAGGTTCCTGGACGATATTTTTATATTGTTCAGGGGTTTGGAATTAGAAGCCGCAGGTTTAGTTGAAATTATGAACTCAACAACAGAATTTCTAAAATTCACATCTAAATTTTCAACATGTGAGATCGACTATCTTGATGTCAGACTAGTAAAGGATCTGGTAAATGGAGGACTGACCTCAACAGTATTCAGAAAGTCGACATACTGCAATTCATTCCTGCACTTCTCCAGTTTCCATCCGTTCCAACAGAAACGGTCTATTGTTAAAGGACAGCTGGTGAGGGCAGCAAGAATGTGCAGTACATTGACCGATTTCACAAAAGAATGTGAATTGTTGAGAGAAATGTCCAGAAACCGTGGGTATCCTGACCAATTGTTAGTAGACCTGGTTGAAGAAGTGACCATTAAGAGATTAAATGGTTTTTATAAACCTTTATTGCTCTTACATGACCTCAGTGATGCTCACCCTACCACTAATGTGGTACAGAGTGAGATTAACTTGGATAATGGGGGGACAGACACAATTACAATTTCAAGTGAAGAACGCGACTATTCACTGAGTTTCATTACCACCTTTAGTAGTAATTCTAGAGGGGTCCTGGCCATAATACGTAAAAACTGGCACTTCATTTCCTCAAATTCATTACTGGTTGACAAATTGGGAAACAAACCAAGGTTCATCTTTAAGAGATCATACAATTTGAAGGAACTAGTTCAGAGAGATGTACCGCAAAATACATTCCAGAAAAGGAGAGGTATGTTTAAGTGTGGTTTTTGCAAATTGTGCAATAAGGTCAGAACAGGTGAGACATTCAAGGTCAGGGACAGAAAGTATCACATCAGGTTTACATTAAATTGTGAAAGTAAATCTATTATTTATATAGCCATGTGTGTTTGTTGTCAAGTGTTCTACATCGGAAAAACGGACCGTAGGGTCCGGGACCATATGTATGAACATATGTATGCAATTAAGAATGACAAAAATGACAACGCATTAGCAAAATATATAGGATTAAATCCAGGTCACAGCTTCCAGTTTATGGCCATTGACCAAGTGCCCTTGAAGACGAGGGGTGGCCCTTTCTCGTTGATACTCGAGAATCGAGAATTAGAATGGCAGTTGCGCCTCAATGCGTTTAGACACCCTGGCCTGAATAGCAACTGTAATATAGCCCCAGTATTGAAACTTAGGAGTTATCTTAGATAGTCTACAGAATGGATGACTACATTCTTTTACCATTACATACCATTACATACTCTTTTTAGTTCCTATTTAGTTATTAGAGTATGGTTTAAAAATAATAAAAACAATGAAAACAATGTTTTTTCCCTTGTGGTAAAATATGCTTTTTGGAGTATTGTAGCTCTATACGAAAAAACTTCTCTTCCAGTAGTAGTCAACAACAAATGAGGATTAATCCTGTGGTTTAAATAACTTAATGCGTGGTAGCTTTGGGTTGAGACAATATAAAATTTCCATCTTACACATCAGCTATTGTTTTAAACACTAAACAACGTAGTAACTAGTATACTATATGATAGACATTTGATTATTTATATAATCTTCCAGCTGGTCTTGGTTTCCGTTTTCATAATGTACCTGCCCTTTTAAAATGTACCCCACAACTTTCATAAAACATTTTATAAAAATGTAATTTTTAAATGTATCTAAGGTATACATGTTTTTTAAATATGTGGAGTACATTTATGGTTTTATTAATTGTATTATTCTGTATGAATACAAAATATATATATAAGTAAAATTGTCATATGTTTAAAATTGTAATTAATTCATTAATTGAGGACTTTGGAAGATGTCACTTCCTGTATCTCCTTATGTTAAATACGGAGTGCATTCTTTGCTTCCCATACTTCCTCTGAAGAAGCTACAGACCTCTGTGGCGAAAACGCTTGTTTTTTAAGAAGAAAAGTGCGTTAAGGACTAATTTGTGGTGTTATTGTGCTGTCAAGGACCTCGTTGGTGTATTTACTGGTTTGCTTTTTTTATCGTCAGTTTAAAGTTGCTATAACTGCTTGGTGGGTGTGGAAGCTGTATGTTGATTAAAGTAAGCTACCTTACCTTCCTGTCATTTGATCAGTTTAAGTAGTCTGGCTTTGCAGGACTAGTATGCATTTATGCAGAATAATTTAGAATACTTGGAATACAATGTGTCTGTGTCAAACAAACATGAAATCCATTATTTTATCAATAATTATTATTTTGCTGCAATCAAGCAGTCAACAGTGTGGCTGAGTTGGGAGGTGGGCTATCTGTGGATGAGCTTGGCTGGCTCTGCTGTCATGATCAAGTCAAACAATCATTAATGTTGCTTTGCAGGCCTAGTAGGCATTTGTCTAAAGCAAGTTGGAATACTTTACTGTAGCCATTTTTTTATTGAATGACATTTGAGGTGGACACTGGTGGATTATAATGACAATAGTTTGACTGATCTTTAATCAGGAAGATGATTCCAAAAGAGCATGTGGATTTAGGCATGGTCCTAAAAAAGTATGTGCATTCCCATAGCATAATCATCACTCAAGACACAATGTGCATTTAATCCTTCACTGATTAGACCCACCTCTTTGATTCTTGGATGGACAATAACCTTTTTTAGTGACTTGCGGAGTTCTGCATTCTCAAAAATATTAGCTATTAAACATTGGCGTTTGTTGGAATATGATGTAAAGGTTATTTTGGACAGTTGTTTGGCTAGAAATATTTCTTTTTTTCACCATTCTCATTATATCGTTTTTGTCCAAAAATTGGAGATTTTACTGTTTTCAGTCAGCTGGCCTTTTGATTATTACCTGCATTGACAAAAATAATTTTGACATTGCTGGATTGATCTGACTGACATGAAAGTAAGTGTTATTTATTTATTTATTCATTTATTTATTTATTTGTCATTTATTAACCAGGTAAGTCCAACTGAGCCAGTGGCCCGTTTTCAGTGGAGACCAGAGGAGAAAAGCTCCCGACAGTTATTACAAAGTTACAAAAAAGAAAAACATCTGACATTGAAGTTTTATGCAAATATTACAATATTGTGCTTTACATGACAGCATTAGACATTTACAAAAGGCCTATTGACTACAAGTACCTCAAAATGTACTTGTCTTCGGCTCCACAATTAAAACAAATTATTTATTCCAGTGCCACCCTGAAGGAGCTGTCAGCAGTCTAGTGCTTTTTTCCCCTGTTGAAAGCTATTTATACTGTAAGTGTCGTGATCACTTTGTATGCTGCTTTGGTGGGCTTTTTTCTGCAAGCCTCCACGGAAATGGGAATTCTTTACTGAATTGGACTTATGTGGTAAACACAATAAATAAACATGCAAACAAGCAAGTAAATAAATACAGTGTGATGATAACATCAGTCCTGGGAATGTGAATTCTTTTAGTTGTTGAGTAATGGTGAGAATGAAATAAAGATCTGCGTTTAAGGACTCTTTCTATTACTTTTTTAATTACATTTCATTTTCTTTTTGTTCTTCTTTACACTTTGTCTAGAAAACTGTGTGGATGTTGGCTGCCATTAATGTAGTGACCACAGATGGCAAACTGACTCGGTGACATTGGAAGGACTGAATGGAATTAACCACAGAAGATATTAAAGAATATGTCTTATAATTCTTTTCAAAGTTTCCCTTCTTTCTGTATCCCTTGCTTGGTTGTATGTGTTACACATTTTCTTTATTTTATGCAAACTTTCCATATCATTCATTAATAAATGTACTAATATATATCTATATATGTTCTGCTTTATTTTAATTTCAGACTCAAGTTAATGCCTTTTTTCAATGTCCTAATATATGCTGTCATTTAAGACATGTAGTTTTTGATTACAGAAGAAAGCTAATACTAGATTAATAACATTTAGCCACCTTATTTTTCAATGGTCATTAGGCAAATAACTTAAATCACGTGATATTTTGCAATATAGCATTTAAACATGTTTATAAACAAACACATCCCTATTAAATTAATTGCACATAATTTATAATAAAAGTCATAATTTAGTGGCTATATTTAATATAAATGTGCTACATTATCCACTATATCATTAGCTCGTGGCTATCAAGGAAAAAGAAATATTCTGGCCAGAATATGTATTGTAGTTCTAAACTGCTTAACTGGGAATACTAAACTGCTAGGATACCTAGTTTTGAAATTGCAATTGATTTCATGAAAAGGCTAACCATTTAGCAAGCAATAATGCCCAACAGGGTGGGTGTTATTTAAGAACTAACAGACTGTCCATGGATGTTATGAGGTCCAATTCCAAAGGCATGAGGCCCCTCAAACTTTGGGAAGTAAATTATTTCCCCTATGACTCCCACCCTGGAGTGTATTATTGCAATTATAGTTGAAGGACATGCATTACATCTAAAGTATATATACATACTTTTTTAAGCATTTAATGTATATATATATATATATATATATATATATATATATATATATATATATAAATAAAGTAGATACATAGATATATAGTTATAATCCAGAATAGCAGACAATAATATGAGTGAATGTTTTTTGTGAAGCAAAAAGAATCTAATGCTCATACGAGTGAACTTTTTTGTCCATGGAGCTTTTGCTGGCAGCTTTTTGTATGATATAGAGGTGCAACTGGTAAGAGAATTTGTCTTACTCTGCTGTTGTGTGATGCTGGAGTTAGTATATACAGTTAGCAGGGTGTGTCTGGGTCCAGAGGGGGCTTACACCTCCAAAAACAGTACCTTTCCTCCTTGCAGTTTTAGATTCATTATAACATGATTAGTCTGTTTTGGTTCACTAATTTGACTGACGTTTGTGGAGAAAGTGATGTCCCCACAAATTTTCACATTAATAGCAAGTTTCTAATGCATGCAATGAGTCATGAGGGGCTTGTGCTCTCAGGCTGATAGCAAACTGACTTTTGACCACCATATTGCCTCCAATGTATGGAAAGCTTTCTTCATGGCCCACTTCATTAGCAGGGGTATCTCATCCAGAGACATCCAGTAAATAAATATATGACAGCCCAGGAGGTGCAAATGGCATCTATCCCCAGTTCACATATCACTGTAGGGACTACCTCATACCACCCATAATACATACGCACAGAATATCATGCCTAATAAATGTGAAGCAGACATTATCAATTCAATCCCAAACCAATCTAATGCAACAAAAACTTCCCAAAACCTTCCAATCTGTATCCTTCCTGCTCTTGACAAACTGTTTGATGACATTATTTGTGTTCAACTCACTGAACACACCACTATCTAAGTCATCCTCCTCTACCATTAGCAACACTGGTTCTGGTCCAGTTAAAGCATACCCATGACCCTGTGGACTCTAGCCAATCAAATATTACTACTAGTGATGGACTCGTTAGCACAATTCTTTGACCCTGCAAAAGCCTTTGACCTCAGTGACTATGACATCCTCCCTCGATACCTCCTACAAATAGACATAAGTGCAAAATCCCTAAATTGCTTTCAAAACTTCATCATGCATTATCACTTCTCCATCAGAATTCATTCCTCAATTTCCCAGTCAGTCTGCATTCACAATGGAGTACTACAAGGCTCCATACTTACTCCTGTACCACTCTCCATCTTTTAAATAAACTTCACATTAACCCACCTCATCTCCATTTCCAACTCTACACAGATGCCATGATAGTTTTTCTTGCAAACAACTCAATACACACCCTTCAGAAAGACCTGCAAGCAGATTTCCTACCCTATATGAGGATTTTGTGAAAGAGGCAAATATTAACCACTACATTTTGACAAAGAATCTATGATGCAAATTTGATTCATAAAGTCAGACTGATTGATGAACATATAAATCAAGTTGACACTTTCATCTACAGGGAAAAGCTTGCTGTTTCAGTCAATAACTTAGATTCACAACTGTATATGTGGAAACACCTTTGGCATTAAGAGCATTCTTAAAAAGTCATACTCAGAGGCGCCAGAAGCTGTTGAAGACTGGGGGTCGGAGGGTGAGAGGGTCACTTAGTGATCTAAAAAGGGCATATTTTTAAAACTATTTACTACTACAACATAGGTTCACTTGGAAGACATTTTAAACTTAGTCAATTTCCCTATCGGTGCTTGAATTGACATTTCTTGATTGGTCTTAACTATCCAATGGCTGATAATTGTATATTAGCCCTAGTGAGAATAACTGTGATCATACTATAGATAATTTGAGGATACCCATGTAAGGGATGCAGCATTTAGGAACTGCCTCTTTCCATTAGTGGCATGAGGGGCAATCCTGGAGTACATTTCTATTGCCTCTCCTTAGATCCAAGTTGCATTTGAATATGGACAGGGATGAGCTTTGTTCTACTTGAATAGATAGTCTCTTCTGGAACAGTGAAGGCCTCTATGATATATATCCATCTCTCCACAACATTCAGTTTAGATACCTGGCCTGAATATTTCTGATGCCATTTGACTTGCTGATGTTCAGTAGGTCCATTTGTATTAGGTCAGAGAATGCCTTGTGTGCCAGACATGTCACTTCTAAGCACTCTGTAGGATACTGAGTATAGTGATAAATATTTGAGGTGGTCCATGATTGTATAGGACATGCATCCTTTTAGTAAGGTATCTCTGTGGGTATTCCAATTGTTGCATGGGTCTGGAGAGATACATGCCAAAGTGAGCATTATACAAAATTATTGACCTAATGAGGGCTTTGTAAAGGGGGACAATAACATCTCTAAATCTAGTCACAATCAATTTGTTTATAAGCTGTGCAATATAGAAAGAGTTTCTTATGACTCTGGGCACATGTTGGTCAAAAGTTAGGTCACTGTACACACAAGTTCCCAAATGCCAAACAACTGGGTCAGTTCTCAGGGGGCATTGTCAATTTGGCAGTTCCCTGGAGTAGATGACTTCCCAAAGGATATGATAATGTATTTCTTGGAGTTTAGTTTCAATTCATGATTCTGACACCAGTTATTCTTTGGGAAAAACCTTCTTGCATGATGGTTAAGTCATTTGGGGATTCAGTAACTGCTCCTAGTTTGCAGCCATCTCAGACTTAGTTGGCCAAAGCCCTTTGGTATTTCCTTTTACTTTTGAGATATATATGCCAAACAGAAAAAGTCTCAGCACCAAACCCTGGCAGGCTCTATTGGTGACTGGTTTCTTCACCTATTTTGATCTCCTGCTTCCTGTAAGCAAGCATACATGCACTCTTTGATTCACCTTCCTGATTGTATTAACCTGATTGTATTAAAATTATATTTCTTGTATAATACAGCATCACTTGTTAGAATGTATTTTAAATTTGTAGTTTGGAATAGTCTTCTAGTAAGCAATGAAACAAAATGTTTGAACCAATAATGACAAAACTACCCATTTCAGAAAACTTCAACCATAAAAGGCCACTCAAACTTCTGTCATTACAATCCACCAATATCAGTAAATATGCAAAATCTCTGCAGAAGTAAGTCATCTAAATAATTCCACATTAAAGGTATCTGTAACTAATGAAGAGATTGCTGCTAGCAAACAACTTTATATATCATTGTTTCATTTACAAATAAAGTGCCTGTTACCCTTCAAGAATAAATTGCCTATACTACATTAAAAAAAATGATAAGCTAGTAGTTTTGCAATGGGGAATGGATGGCAAAATGATAACAGAAACATAGTTACTACATAACTCCTCCAAAGAAGGACAGTCATAGGACTGCAGTATCCACTCCCTTTAAAGTACAACACAGTACAGTATCAGCAATCCATACTGTGGGAGTAGAACTCGCAGCCTTCTGCATCAAAAGCAAGTATGCTACCTGTTGTGCTACTAACAACGGAAGCAGTTTAATATAAGTAGCACTAAACTTCTCTTCCCTGAAGCTCTCTGCTCTTTGTAAAATTCACTTGGCACTCAACTAAATCTATCAACTTTGCAGCACAAGAAATCTGGAAAAAGCCAAAATTTGTTTGGGGGGGGGGAGCAAAGGCCCAAAACCAGGGACACATTTTAAATATCGCTTGTATAATCTTAAAAAGTTGCTAAAATAAAGTGTTTTGTGTTACTATGTGTTTTCTGAAAGATAGGAAGACTGAATTCATTTCTCACTGATTTAGCTGAAAACCACAAATTTTAAGAGGAACAGATCAAAAGTATGAGCCAAATATTCTGTGAAAATCTGGACAGTTGAGTTATGGACTCAACTCCCTGAATCACAAGTGGTGCTATGGGTAGAGAATTTAGGCTCTTGTTTGAGATTGGGTAACACTAACTACCAGGTATACCTAACTGGGGCATTTTACACACACACACACACACACACACACACACACACACACACACACACACACACACTGGAGCAGCATAACTCCTGCAAATAAAAGAACAAAACTCTCCTTACCGGCATGACTATGGCTCTGGCAGCACCAAGAGAATAGAGGCAGCATAACTCCTGTAACACAGGCAATCAAAGAACAAGAACTGCTAGTTTAGTTAGTTTAACTTTCGTGTGTGAATCCATGTTAATTTGAAAACTCCTCTTCATTAATTTTTCCCGACAGGTCTTGCAACTGTAAAAGTGGGGGGGGGGTTCCCCCTCCCCCTGGCTCTATGGTTCCGGCACCCATGGTGGTACTTGATCACAATAAGCAAGTTCTTTCAAAATTGTTTGAGACAAAAAAGTAGATTTGGGTTTAGAAGGGGCATGATACTGGGGCAACATTTATCTGGATACAACATCCTGCAAATATGGAAGTCAGTTCATTAATCGGGTGCTCACCCAGTGGCAATTACATTTATTGCCTCATTGTCTGTAAAACCAGGTACTTAACCTCAGTCAATGCCAGTTCACTAGCTTTCCACTTGTAAAGGTGATTGAATAGTATATATATATATATATATATATATATATATATATATATATATATATATATATATATATATATACCTATATGACAATGCAGAAGTTATTTTTTTTTTATGAGAGACTTTACCCTGGAAACTTAGTCCAGGGGTGCATTTAAGTGATATTAAATGCAAAAAGGAAAAAGGAGTTCCTTATTTAAACATTCCCTTGACCATTCAAATGCACATTTGTCAATTACTGCTATAGATGGCATGATGGGGGCTTTATCCAATCCCAAGAAACAACATTTTTTGGGTATATATTAGAACACCAAACATTCAAAATGTCTAGTGTTCTAATATTGAAACCTATGAATCGAAAATTGAAAACATCGAACATTCAGAACAGTGAATTTTTTCCTAGGGAAAAAATTTGCTGTTCCAAAACACATACATACAGCACAAGCACACCAAATAAACAGCAATTCACACACATACACCTAAACTCTTACATCTAACCCTACACTAAACTATACATACACCACTAACTATCCACTTACCTTAACCCAAACCCTAACCCTAAGGTCCGTCACTATTGCACAGTCACCTCACCTGCACCCTAACCCTAACTCACCTACCCCACCCTAACCCTCACCTCCACACAATCGCACACTTACCTGATCCGCACCCTGACCCTAACTCACCTAACCCACCCTAACCCTCACGTCCACACAATCTCACACTTACCTGAACCTGACCCGTAACTTTCCACCACAGCACTGAAAATACCGAAGCAACAGAAACAGACAACTGAATTCTTTCCCTAGGAAAAATTTCAGTTTTCTGTTTCTTCGATATTTTCAGTGTTCGCTGAAAACAGGTCGATATTAGAACAGTCGAAATTTTGAATGTTCTGTGTTCTAATATAGACCCGATTGTTTTTTCTTGATAAATGAGAGAAGAGCTGGATAGTCGCTTAAACGTTTTATTAAAACTAGGTTTAAATTATAGATTATAGTGCTGCTTTTTTAAAAAAGAAACATTAATATTCTGTTAGAAGGTTTCTGGACTAGATGGCAATGTTTACACATATTTTTTAATTTAAAGACTTTGCCTAAGGACATGCTTTATGATAGAAAATGCATGTAGGGTTGGATTTGAATATGTTCACTAGTTATATTAATGCTCTGTGTCACACACTAACTTATTTTATTTTATCGTACTAGGTTGACTTCTCTTAAAACTATCATTCATTTTCTGAAAAGTTTGATGGTTATTGATCTTTGACATGATTTGTGGATCTGATTTAAGTCACTGTTCAATCCTTCTTTCAACAATGCTAAAGTCATTGGCAAAATCTTGGGTCTGCTCTGAGATGGCGTTTATATATTAAATCAACAAGTGAAGGCAATGCAAAAAGTATTACCTGATTTTTTGTTGTGATTTATACTATTTTGGTTTATACGTTACTAGTCATTTACTGAACATGCACACTGGTGTTTATACATTATGTAAATATTGATATCTCCACATATCTATATATATATGTATCTATATAGCTATATATATTAGAGGTGCAGTTGATAAAAGTGAACACCCAGAAAGGTGAATATTCTCTATCACTTGTTTTTCAACCTGCTATTGCTTTGTGTTCAAGACCAAGTTATAGTGGGGTCTGAGAATTTTCCTTTACTATGTTTTTGTGCGATCTTGGAGTTTGTATTTATATTAGTGGGGGGAGGTATGCAGGGTACAGCAGAGCTTCCCCTTGTAAAAAATATTTTTTTGTTTTGATTTTAGACAATTCAACCATGTTAGATTCACTCTAAAATGATCACTCCTTTTTTTTTGCTCTCTGAAGTGTTCGATATTTGATGACATGTATACACACACATATATATATTATATATGTGTGTGTGTGTGTGTGTGTGTGCGTGTGTGTGTGTATATATATATATATATATATATATATATATGCTAATAATGCTACTATACATTATGTCTTTGTCTTAATCCATCCAGTTGTTGCAACATACTCAGTAAACAAAAGTATACACTGTGGCATTCTAATGGAACAATTGAATATAAGGAATGTGCCTTTCAGTAAAGAAATATGTTTCAGTTCCTTAATAAAATCAAGTACAATGTATTTTAAGTTTACTATATGTAAATTGTTTACAGCAATTCTGAGTAGTATACTACATGCAAAGATCTTCTGTTTGTGCTTAACACCAGTATTAAACTTTGTTAGTCTTGCTATCTGTATATCATATCAAACAATAAGAGATATTCAGATATTCTAAGCAGAACACTGCACCCATGTGTTGATTATCATTTCAGATGATGCCAATGTTCAGCGTATTGAAATAGCAGAAGCATCACTCATCATCTATTGCTGAGCTAAATTCAACATATGTCAGAACAGTGTCAATATGTTGAAAGGAATCTTCATAAGAAAATAATAATTCATTAATGAGAACGAGGGAATGTGAAGGAAACTATAGCGTTTATCTGAGGATAAGGAGGAAATACATTAAAAAATGCCAGAGAGGTCTGTAGTAAAGATGTTTTCCACAGGACTTAGAAAAACAGACTTCTGTGTAATGCATAACAGATGCAACTACTGTTTTAGTAAAAACAAATATGCCTCTCATATTTTTGCTTCTTACTGCTTTCATAGACATTTAGTTGCTGATAGAAACATGCCAAATGCAAAAACTGTAAAAATAATATTCATGTTTACATTGGCTCCCAGACACTTTCGTATTGGTTTTCACTGGATGTCTGTAGTTGTTTAACAAATAATAAATACTCCATAACTGGATTTCTCAGTCAATTCCCAGATAGAGAAGAAGTGGATAAAAGGTGATCATTTTCATTAGATGCATAAAATGCACTCAAAACCTAACGTAGGTGTGTTAAGCCTAGCTGTATTGAATGCATACATTATAACTTGTTACCTCACAAATGCTGCAGTAGTTGGCAAAATCTTACATTATGATTTAGAAAATGAATGCATGTTAGTTTGCATACCTATCAACCTCCAAGACCAAGAAATTTGGACAGAGTGAAAAAAAAAATAGGCAGACAAAGGACCAACATCAGGGACAGATTTTAAATATTGCTTTACTAAACTTAGTCTAAGAAAACAGACAACCTCGAGCACACAACCACTTTTTTAATGGACAAGAACTACAAGTGCCCAATACTGAGCATAAAAATAACAACTACAGGTAAAAAATATTAAACACTTCTGTCCCTGGTAAACTGGGACTTTTTCAGAATAAAACACTTCATAACATCACTCCTTAAATAATACAAACTCCTCCATTCCAATTAAAATGTAGACAATATAAATAATTGATTCATAATATTTTAACCCTTTCATGTCAAAATATTGACAATATATTTATTTACTGCAGTTCAAATAATCAATAAAATTACTTCCTATATAAACATTATAATTTAAAGTTATTTAAAATTTTAGAAAATGAAATCCATACAAAAAGTTCCAACTAATAACACCAACCCTTTTTCTAAATGGCCGTCTATATTTTCAATAAACATCCTATGGTAGTTATGTCATTTTTACCAAATTTGGACAGGGAATTTGTTTTTTAACTGTCATTTAAGCCATAAGGTTCCTCAAACTTAGAAAGTTGCTAGATATACAGGTTTTGCATTACTGTTTTTTTCTAAAGGATATAAAGTAAGAAACTCAAATATATCCCATTATTTAGTGAGTTTAGTCCTCAGTGATTTGGGAGTAACAAACAAAACATATGGGGCAGAAATCTGGAGATTCTGCAAAAATCTGGACTTTTGAGAGGTATGCTCATCTGTACTCAACTCAGCCAAAAGATATTTGCTGGGAAAGACGAAAGGTAATGGGATACCTGCATTCTCCACCCTTTAATGTATATGTCTAAGTTTTATTACAGGATTAAGAGATGTTCTGTGTAGCATGTACTAAATGTCACACATAGTGCACATCGTCCATATTACAGACAAACATGCAACTTAAAACCAGAATTGCACATCTCTCAGAAGGTAATCAGCATGTTGTAATGCAGTAGTAACTCAGGTGTACACTAACTATGTTAAATAAATGCTTCAGTAAAATGATACAGGAGTCAGTTCTTAAATGTGTGACAAGTAGTAGGGCAAACAACAGGGTAATACAATGCTTTGAAGACTCTCAGGAAATTGGTAGAGTATTTCTTTATTATGGTTATACAACAGTGCAAGCTTTGCAAATGTTCTTGTACAAGATGTTGGAGTCATCGGCATATGGAGGTGGGGTATTTGCCTAAAGGGAACCCGGTATGTTCATGACTGGAAAGAATTTAATAAGTATTCACAAAGCTACATTGCTTAAGGTGCATATGTGCATGGTGTATTCTCTTGCACTCAAAACATCTATTATGTGCTGCTTCTTCAAATGAACAGGTCCAAGATCACCTAAAGCATCTCTTACAAACATGTAAAACTGGCTGGAACAATTTAAGCTACTCCTAAATCCAAATACAACTAAACTAATGGTACTGGCATGGTATTTGCACCTCCAACACAACAATCAAAGTATTGCAACTTAAAAAAATAAATATATATATATATATATATATATATATATATATATATATATATATATATATATATTTATATAAATAAAACTATACATGTATATATTGATCCATTTGGACCTCATTTTTCCCAGCACCAGTACCAATATCCATGCCAGGTCTACCAACAACTTTTCACCCCCCCCCCAGACTTAGTCTTGCCTGGGGCCAGTCATGGATCCTGAGAGTGTCCTGAGGGCTTGGCTCATTTGTGCTTCCATCCAAGGGGGATTTTTTCTGACCTACCCACTCCCTTTCAATACACTTCCACTTTTGATTATATCTATGGGCAACTTCCATATTTGTACTATGCCTCCCCTTAGGACTATATTAATGAACACCCTACAGCCTTGGTTGGGCATATCCATCCCTTCTCTGCCAATATGTCAGTCGCCTCAGCTGCTAATCCAACCAGGGCTGGCTGGACCATAGTTGGTGCTTTATTCCTCTATGCCACTGAAGTGGCCTAAACTTAAAAATATTATTAGTCTATAATACTTTAAGTGAGCTAGTACAGAACACAAAACAAATGGAGATAATAATAGACCAAAAGTTAAGATTTACTTAGCACATCCAACGTGTCAGTCAAAATTTTGAAATTTGTGGACTCATTAATGCAAGTCCAGAAACAGTGAGATGTGTATAAATATATATACTATGTTCAAGATTGAAATTTCTTAGAATATTCACTTTTCTCCGACGTATAGCGATTATAGAGTTGTTATATATAAGCTTGAGGGGATAATGAGGCTTGTCTCCACATTAGTGAGCTTTGGAGGGTTTTCTTCTTAAAATAACTTTAAAAGAGAACTGAGATATTCAGTAATGACACCTTTACTGTATTTTCAAAGTTATTTTTTTTCATAAATTGAGTGATTGAACTTACTAAAATTGCAATGATGAGACAGCCTTTTTTATATTAAGACTGCCTACAACATCCTCTACAATCAAATGCTCAACCACCAATGAGTTAATAAGCTGGTACTTGCCATCAGATAACTGAACTAACACCTAATACCAGTTTCCTCCCTCTTCCTGCATTTGCAGTGCAGGAACTTGTTTAGATGGTTGACGGTGCTGCTTAGAATACAATCAGTCTACCTCTTCTCTCATCCTTGGAACAACTGGTAACCAACTCTCTGTAGTTACCGTTGTTGGGGAGGAGGGTTGGGGAGGACAATCACTGTAGCACTGATATTAAGAAGTAGGCAATTATCAAACAAGTAAATTCTGCCAGCTGAAACAAGGACTAATAGCATCTGATTTCAAAACAGCATGTGTGCTTCATTTTAGAACTGATGATGGTTTCTATAAACTTGATGATGGCCTCTGAGTACATATGCATTCATTTCTATCTATCCCTATGTCTATATACATATATATATATATATATATATATATATATATATATAGACACATAAGCACCTCCCACAAATACACACATGCACACAGAAAGAAAGAAAGAAAGAGTTAAAGCAAATACAGCAACATTGCTGGAATTACAACTATCTCTTACACTTACTTATACCCTACCATCTAGTAATTCGTTATCAGTCCAATCACTGGACAGCAATCAAAATGAACTATAACAGAAGCACACACAAACAATATAATGGCTACATAGCCATACTACCTGACATCAACAAAACAAAATCGAGTAGTAAGAAAGCATGATTGTGAGGGGAAGCCTTAAAATTACAAATGTTCTTCACTCTTCACTCTCATGGTAAGCCTTTCCTTTCCTTTTCTTAAACCAGAATTTCACTGATTTTTCTTACAGTAGAGGGTGATCTCACTTGTACAGCTGAATGCCACATCAGCATTGTGGAAGAGTGTCTAATGCTAATTAGCTATATGATCTTCCACAGAAATACCAGCAGCTGCTTATTTTCACTGTTGAGCATCCCAGAGATTCACTCAGCAGCATAAAATGTCACTGTTGGAAGAAAAAGTGAATAAAGTCAAAAGACGGCAGTCATCCATTCACTCCCATAGAAGCAGTCATGGTGCAGGTTACTTCAGGGTACATATGAATTTCTATGGGTTAGTGTGTGCACATGACTGTATGGGCATGAATGGAGCTGCATGAATGTAGGAGTGTGTGTGTGTGTGTGTGTGTGTGTGTGTGTGTGTGTGTGTGTGTGTGTGTGTGTGTGTGTGTGTGTGTGTGTGTCTGTGAGTTTAAGGGGGTGCTTTTACCAATATGATACATGGGCCACTAGGGAGAATGTTACCACAACCACCACATCTGAGTATACTTGTGTTAACTAAGGTGTGATTCAAAGATATGATAATGACCCGATAATGAGGATTTTATTATTGCACCCATACTTGTTTTTGAATTGCATTTTATCATCATAATGTAAATTGACCTACCTGGGATATGCAGATTCTGCAAGTGGTGAGGATCTTTATGTATCAAAGGAGAAGTCGATGCTATTTGTCAATGGTCCAAAACATTTCTCATTTACAGGTAACTGAGTAATAACATGTCTTGAAAGCATACTGTTGTAATAAAAGACAATTATAGCAACATCCTAAGGAACATAATTAGTGCAATCTTTGTATATCTATGGTCAAGTAGTTAGTTTTGTTGAAAATGAATTATGCCATTAATCAATTCCATAATTCCTGGGCTTGCTGATTAGTGGCATAGGTATAGAGTGGTGAAGGGGTTACTACACTTGGTCCAAGGCATTTAGGAGGGGGGGCATTTGGCAGGAGTGCAGTACTGTAATTCCAGAAAGAATAAGGATACTTTACTTGTGCTTTGTGAATATGGCTGTAGAACAACAGTCCTTGGCGCATGATATTTTAACTGCAGCGAGCTGCTATAGTTTTAGACTAGAATAGCTTTATTTATTTGTTTGTTTGTTTATTTTTGGTCCTAAACTTTGAGCTTATTTATTTATTTTTTGTGGTCTGAGAATCTGAGTTCACAAGACTGAAGAAATGCACAGGACACCAAATTATTTAGGCACTGTTTTTTGTTGAGTTGTTGATTTCCCTGTGATAGTGCAGTCAGCTGAGTTAGTGCATATGTAAATAAAGCGTGTGGGGTTTAGGGGGTATAGCCTTCCTGTAAAAGATGCTGGATAATTGTTTTATTGCTTTTCCTGTTACACTGGTTTCCATTGTTTCTATATTTTAATTACTGTACTGATTTAGTTTTGTAATACTTTAATTAATTAATTAATTAATTAATTAATTAATTAATTAACTAATTAATTAATTTGGCTTTCATTGTGATTTTTTTTAATTCAGTTGGAGTCATTCTCATGGGATTTGTGCTCCTGTCAAGAAGTCAAATATCACTCCAGCCTGCATATAGTAGCAGTTGGGTCTGTCAGATTTATACTTAGAACACATTACTAGAGTCTTAAATGTTAATTGCATGTAAACAGCATGGAAAACAAATTAAATTGTCAAGCAAATTTGCAGTGAAAATTATACTTTTTTCTCCCTGCAGAATCATAAACTTTTTTCAAAGAAAATTTTTTTTCCTCAACTAGAGTTTAAGCTACTGCTCTTTCCCTTTATCTCATCCAGTAACATTTTTTTACTTATTTTTATTTTTTTTTATTTATTTTTTTTTAAGTTGGTAATTAAACTTGCCCTTCATGGACATTTTTAGCCATTGTCCATGTCAAAAGGGCAAAAGAAAATATGATGCATATGGATAGCTTGAAGTAGCCAATCAGCAAGTATGTTTTTAGGAGGTGAGAGCATACCAAATAATCCAAATAAACTTCTCCATGTGCCACCCCCCCCACACACACATACATACATATACTGAGCTAGTTACGAAAACAAAATTGTCAAAGATTCCAAAGACAACCACAAGGTATCCTATAGCTATGTCAAGAAACTAAATGGCAATGCTCAGATCTGTTCTAAGCTGCAGCAGAATGACACTAGATATACTGATCCCAGGGATATTCCCAATATCCTGGCAGACAGATTCAGTGCCAACTTCACCCCCATCTTACCCCCTAAAGAGCCCATCTCAATACCGAAATAATGCCAAATTCCAGTAATAATGGCCACTCAGGTATAAACTGCACTCTCCAAAACCAAGAATATGGCATCCATTGTACCAGGAGACATCCTAGGCTGTGTACTGCATGAACTACAGAATGAACTGGTGCCTCACCTATGTGTCATGTTTAATCATAGCCTCACCGCAGGCTTTGTACCCACAGAGTGGAGCACAGCTACAGTTATCCCACTCCACAAGGAGGGATCCACTTTGGATCCTGGGACCTACCGTCCCATCAGTCTGACAAGCCTGATCTACAAGGCCATGGAACATATTATCATGGAACTTATAAACAAAGACTTTGGCAACCTTCAAACACTGGACCCACCCAGTTTGGGTTCATGAAGGGCTGATCTTGCCTTCTGAACCTGATCGACTTCTTCAAATCAGTCTCCAGTGTTGTGGATGAGGGTAAGGTGGCTCACACAGCCTATCTGGACCTCGCCAAAGCTTTCAACACCATCCCCCGCTCTGGAATCATAGATAAACTTACTAAGCTTGGCATTAATCCCTACATCACTCGATGGGTTGCAAACTGGCTTACTGACAGAACACACACTGTAAAAGTAGCCAACACCAAATCCAGCTCCAGACAAGTGACAAGTGGTGTACCACAGGGTTCTGTCCTGGCACCACTCTTGTTTGGCATCTACTTCTCTGAAGTACAGGTCAACACTAAGGGACTCTGGCTTACAAAGTTTGCAGATGACTGCATGCTGGGAGCCATTATTGAATCCCAAAAAGATGTGGATATACTACAAAAGGACCTTACCGAAACAGATGCCTGGTGCCAGAGCCACGGGCTCAAGCTAAATGCCAAAAAATGTGTAGTTGCCCCCTTTGGGAAAAAGCACATACCTATGAACTACCACATAGGTAGCAGTACACTAAACACCAAAAGTGTGATGAGAGACTTAGGGACACAGGTGGACAGTGGTTTCACCTTTGATAACCACATAGCCACAATAGTTAGAAAATCCTTCTACGTGGCACACCTCATCACTAAGGACTTTTCATCCAGAAAAAAGTAGTTCAGTGTCCATCTGTACTCATCCCTCATTAGACCTATTACAGAGTACAATACCCCATTTGGTATATACCTCAAAAGACATCTGCAACAACTAGAAAGGCCACAGAAATACCTCACAAAAAGAATCACAAACTTAAAGCAGATCCCTTATGCTGACCGTCTAAAGAAACTCCAGCTATACTCTGTCGCATATCACCTAGTCAGAGGCAACCTCTGCTTAACATACAAGGTCATGTCAAACCCAGAGTTGTTGGACATGCTACACTTAAAGAAATCCCAATCCCTCCAAGCCACATGCTCCAGGGATCTTAACCTTGTCATCATGATGAATAGAACATGCTGGAGGGATAGGTTCCTGACCCAGAGACTCCCCGTACTCTGGAACAGGCTGCCCATACATGTCAGGCAGAGCGCCTCAATGGTCATCTTCAAGAGTAACCTTGATGATTTGATGGGAGATAGGAAATTCTCCCCGGGGATCACATCAGTAGCCCTGTTAGACAGAGGCCCAGGAAAGTAAATATTTGTGGGAAGTAATAGGCAGGGAATCATTATGGCTAGGCTTGTATAGGCCCTAGGGCCAATAGCCTAGTACCTACCTATGAACCTATGAGTAGGCAAAGATTGCACAGATGCTTACTGGTAGCCAGAATGAACTCTGAACCCAACAGTGATGAGGCAGAAATGAGATTTTGTGTTGACTGATTCAAATGTCCAAAAACAAAATCTCTGCATTTATTTTGCTGGCATAAAAGGAGCCCCCACTGCAACATTCTGCTGACTGCCAACTGGCTTTTAATACAATTGCATGCAGAGTAAATGCTATATACCATATAAACTGAAATATAACTCAAACAATACAAAAAAAAAATCTCTAACAAAGATAAATATGCAAATATAAGCATCATACTATACCCTGTTCTTTAGGTAGAAACACATGAAGATAGAAAAAAAAAATGTTCTTTAGTCATCTCAAAACAATGATGTGCATGCAAATCATGACAGATCATTAGTGTAAACAAGCAGAGCTAGGACAACATGCACCAGGTCTAAAGTATTATTGGAAATAAGTTCGCAAGAACTGTTACTTTATTTTATTTTATATTATATAGTTTATTAGCTACAGTTACAGAATTCCAGGACAGTCACCCTGGCAAACAGAACAGTAATGTTGTCAATGTTTTATTCCCATATGTCACAATATGATCATATCTTATAGTTTGGAGTACATACAGTTTCTTCTAACTTTTATCAGAATTCTAAAAGCAATAACTTGTGTGCATCTGTTAGTTGTCTTCTCTGTTCTTAGGCAATTAAATATGCAACACAAAACAAAGAAACAGAAAGAACAGGGATTTAATGTTGTTGTGTGTCCAGGATACTAACTGAATCCTTTTTATAGGATCATAGGAAGTTACTAGGCTATTGGTCCTGAGGCCCTTATATCCTAGACAAGAGTTTAGCCAATGCATAGGCAAATCAGCACCCAATGCCCCTGTCCAGCAGGGACATGGGTGGAATCCTAGGGAAGTATTTTCTATTTCCCATCTAGTTATCCAGGTTCTGCTTAAAAAGGGGTAAAGAAATACTCTGCTTAACGTAGAGAGGGAATCTGTTCCATAGATGGGGGAGTCTCTGGGACACAAATCTGTCCTGCCACAAGTCCTATTGATGTCAAGACCAGGTTGAGGCCATGTGTTTGGGTTACTTGAGTGGAGCTTGACTTGTGGATATTCAGCAGTCCCATCAAGGTGGAGTCCAAGATCGCCTTGTATGCCAGGCAGAGGTCACCTCTGAGGAGTCTGTATGAAACAGAGTAGAGGGATAGGGCTTTTAGCCTCTCTTGTATGGCACATTTTTGAGGCCCTGGATTCTCCTGGTGAGGAACTTCTGTGATCTCTCCAGCTGCTGCATGTGCTTTGTGAGGTACATGCCGAATGGGGCATTGTACTCAATAATGGGCCTTATAAGGGAAGAATACAGGGATGTTATGACTTCCATGTCCCTGGATGAGATACCCTTACTTATGAGGTGGGCCATGTAGAAAGCTTTCCATACAATGTAAGCAACACTGTGGTCAAAAGTCAGGTTGCTATCAATCTGGGTGCCCAAATCCCTCAATGATTGACTGCATGCTTAGGGCATCATTATTAATGTGATAATTTGTGGGGACATCACTCTCCCCAAAGGGGATGATGATGCATGTTTTTGTATTCATCTTGAGGCCATGTTTCTGGTACCAGTCATTTGTCTGGGTGAGGCCCTCTTGGAGGATGTAAACATCACTAGGTGAATTAATGATAGCTCCCAGCTTGGTGTCATCTGCAAACATGGTCAGTGATAGCCCACAGGTGTTGGCCTGCACCTCAGAAAAGTATATCCCAAATAACAGAGGCCCCATGACCGAACCCTGGGGTACGCCACTTGATATAGATCTACTGCTTGAGGTGGCTTCCCCTATTTTGACTAGGTGGGTTCTATCAGTGAGCCAGTTAGCTACCCATTTGGTAACATATGGATTGATGCCTAGTTGGGAGAGTTTATCTATTATGCCCGAGTGGGGAATAGTGTCAAAGGCTTTGGCCAGGTTAAGGTGGGCAGTGTGCATTGTCTTCCCCTCATCCATGGCTTTGGTGACTGTCTCAAAAAGCCGACCAAATTTAATAGACATGACCTTCCCTTGATGAAACCAAACTATATGGGATCAAGTGTTTGGAGGCTGCCAATGTCCTTGTTAATGAGGTCCATGATAATCCATTCCATGGTCTTGTAGATCAGGCTAGTTTGGCTGATGGGTCTGTAATTTCCCAGATCAGCGGAAAAGCCACTTTTTATTAAAGGGATGACAGTGGCTGTCCTCCACTCAGCTGGGACAAAGCCGGTACTCAGGCTTTAGTTGACTAGGGTGCCTAATGGTGCTGCATGTTCCTGCCTGAGTGCATGTAGGTTGCAGCCTAGGATGTTATTGGGTCCCATGGAAGCTGTATTTTTTTCCTTTGTGAGAGCAGTGATGACCTGATCCCTAGATATAAGGAGAAGGGAGCAGGTACTTTGAATGTTCTGATTTACTGATGAGGGGAGAGGGGGTGAAATTTTTGCTGAATCTATCAGCCAGCAAGTTTGCTATATCTACGGCATTTGTATATGTGGTGTCCTTGACCACCAGTTCTGAACAGATCTGGGTGCTACCTTTGAGATTACGGACATATGTGAGGAAGGCCTTATGATTGTCTCTAGTAGATGTGGCCAGTTTGGACTCAAAGTTTGTTATAGAGGATTTGCTTGTTCAGGCTAAGGAGAGATTGCTTCCAATTGGGCACCTATGCCTTCTTGGTCCTGGACAGCAATTTTTATCTATTGTTATAGAGTTTATTTATTGCAGATGTCCACCTGATAGGTTTACTCTTTCTTATGGAGGATGATTTAGTTCTGTCGGGCAATCCTGATTCCATGCATCTATATAAATGTTCGTGTAGTAGTTTGGTATAGTTTTGGATACTGGTGCCAGTTCATAGAGAGGGAGAGGGGACTATGATGCTGTTTATACCATCCCTCAGGAGGCTGTAATCAGTGTTGGAAAAGTTTTTTTGTTTGCCCCTAGCTAGAGAGGGGTCAGGGGTGATGGTGACTTCAAATGTGACCGCTTTATGGTCTGATCTTACAAGGGAGAATGATACTGCAGGGATGCTGCAGTGGTTACTCATGTTGGTTAATAGCAAGCCCAAGATCTTATCACCTCTTGTGGGGGTATCGACTGGTTGTTCCAAAGCATTTGCATTGCCAAAATCAAGGAATCTCTGGGCATTTATGTTCTGGCATGAGTAGTTCTTCGAGTCTATGTTTGGATAGTTAAAGTCACCCAGGATCCAGTTAAAGTGTTGATAGATTCAAAGAGGTTTAGATAGGCAGTTTGGGCATCTTGGGTCAGATTTGGGGGCCAGTAGCTAGCTATGATTTGTATAGGGGTCTTGTCAATGGTTAACTGCACCTGGAGTGTCTCCTGTGTGTCATACTGTCGGACCAGCCTGGAGGTGAAGGCTTCACATTTTATGGGTTAACAGAACTCTCACATATGTTAAACTCTTAAGAAAAATGCCATTTATTCTTAGGTTTATGCAAAATATATTCAAATACTTGCAATATAAGTCAGCAAAAACAAAAAGGCAAATTATATAGTTTGCCTTTGTTATTGTGTAACTGGAACGTAACAATACCTCTCAGCCTCTTACTGCAAGAATTTTGGACAGAGCTAAAATAAGGGTTCCTATTACATGATCGAACTTCAACAAGTTCGAACTCTATATGGTCGAAACCATATAGTCGAACTTGTTGAAGTTTGAACACAGAAAAAAAAATAAGAGATGCAACAGTAAATTAACTGTTGCAAACAGGGGGGCAAGCCCGCCTGCACCCCCCACACCTCCCATCTTTAAATATACCAACTCCGAGATTGCACTACAGTGCGGTCTGCACACCCCCACACCCCCTGCTCTTTAAATATACCAACTCCGAGACCACGCTATAGTGCAGAAAGGGAATAGTTCCCTTTACTGCACTGTAGTGCAATCTCGAAGTTGGTATATTTAAAGAGCGGGGGGTGTGGGTGATGCAGGGGGGCTTGCACCCCTTCTTGCAACAGTTAGTTTACTGCTGCATCTTTTATTTTTTTTTTTACCATGTTCGAATTTTTGAAACTTTGAACAGACAAGTTCGATATTGTCGTGTTTGAAGTTTCAAAACTTTGATCATGTAATAGGAATGCAAAAATAATAGGTTGCAAAGTCTTATAATCAAAAACAAACTTTAAATACTGCACTTAAAAAATTAGAAAGATGCTCAAATAACAGGATCTGCATTAGCATGCAGTTTTCTTAAGGATATGAATTCTGAAACTCAAATGTCTGTCAGTATTTAATGATGTCAGTTCTTAATGATTTGCCAGAAAATGATACATTTTATGAAAAATAGACCAAAAATATGAGCCAAAAATCTAAAATTCTGGACAGCTGAGCAGTCTTAACCTATCCAGTATAGTTAGTATGTTGCCTGGATCTTTGAACACAACTGCAGTCTGTAAGAATAGAAATGTATAGTGCATAGATATCTGTATATAGAGAGAGAGATAAATATAGATATCTATAGTATAGCTATCTATCTATATGTGTGTGTGTGTGTGTGTGTGTGTGTGTGTGTGTGTGTGTGTGTGTGTGTGTGTATATATATATATATATATATATATATATATATATATATATATATATATATATATATAAATAGATAGATATCTACAAAACTGATGTGGCAACCTTCAGTAAGAATCCCCCAGAATGGTTATATGTATTGTAAAATATCTTATTATTATTAGCAAAACTGATTTGGGGATTCCCTTAAATTCAAAAGCATCTAACATTTTAATCAGAGAGCACACTTTTTCAGCTCATTCTTAAGTAACATTTTCCTAGATTATGGTTAAGGCCTCAACACAGTCATTTGATCTGCAGATGACACACTGCAAATGGTTACTACTTGGCATGAAAGGAAGCATGAAATGATGTGACTTGCCGGGTTTCTGAGGTTGTTTACTTGGAAAAAATGAGACTTTTTCCCCCAAACATTATTACACCCTGCAGCATATGATACTTGACCTTTTGCCAGGGTTTCCTAGTGGCAATAAACCAAATAAGAGCATAAGCCTTTCCCTGTTATTTGATTCTGCTTTCTGTTCTAGCAACAACTGAAAAACATATTTAAGGCTGAGACTTTGCTGCACATGCTTGGCAGAAGAACAAAAAATGCTCCTAGCTTTTTAATTTCCTTGCCTTAGATGAATATGTTTTAAGTCACTGGGTTTCTATGTTTCCTTACTAGACCACATAAAGTAGCTTCAAATCCTTAACTTCTGTCTCAAAGAACAGGATGTGATGAAGCTGAACCTGATTTCTTTTAGCTTCTGTTGTATTCAGTACAACATATGACAATCAGCAAAGGCAGATTAGTTCCTCTTCACAGACAACTATTGAGATCTACAATGATCCCAAGTATGTGATCTTACCTAATACAGGTACCATGATTTCAGATCTTCAGCAATGACGCTACACTTGAATGCATTAAAGATAAGTAAGCACTACATCACTGAAAAACAATAGGCTGTTCAAGAGCTTGATTGCTGGCATGCCATTATAATCATAAGAGATGCCAACATTTTAGTAGTTAAAATAATTGAAATACACTGTTAGGAGATATTTGTTAAAATTGCAGTGCATATTTATCTGAAAGCTAAGATTTTTTAACAGCCAGTATGGGCATCATGAATACAATATTTTACAGATTTGTTCACTCTTACACAGAGTATCATCCCAAGAAACAAAACCGTAATCGCATCATAAGATTAAAATATAGCTCTCGCAGTCTACTGACTATAGCATACTTGCCACTCCCAACAAACATTACAGAAGCTGTAGACATTTACTAGTGGTTCTGTTTTCAAGCATGAAATCAGGCACAGCACTGAAACACGAAAAGTCTGCAAACCTGTATGGATTGCTTACCTAGGCTACTGGGACTTGCCACCATGGGGTCACTAGCATCCCCTTACCAGAAAGCTAATGCCCATTTTCCTCTCCTTTTTCTACATTCCCTTTTATACTTAACAACTCATGCAGTTTTACATAAAAACAAAGTTATTATTCCAATTACCTCTCTCCTTAGACTATAATGACCACAAAAACCAATGCATCAATGCAGTTTTGTTCATCAAAGAGAGACAGTAGAAAGTATAATTGTGTCCTGTTTCCCAATACCCACAAAGCATGAATCAAACAACACTGCTCAGTCTTGCAAGGGTTCATGCAGACTGTATTGAACTTTTCTACTGCCATTTTCTAGTTGTTTGTAATAACACATTTGAAACTGGTAGTGTCACAGAAAAAGTATCTTCTGTATGCTTTTCATAAACTACCTTATTTGACGGCTTGTGTATATAAAAATGATTCTTCCATTCTTCTTGCTTATCATCAGACCTAAACATTTTCACCAAATGACAGGTTTTATACCATGATTTAGTCATCATTAGTAATGCCTTCACAAATCTTTCTAGGTTAAAACTAATAATGATAGCCACCTTCAAATAAATACACTCTTTCCACCACTCCACATCTCTCTTCCTCAATAAAGGAAGTAAGTGCCCACTTTTTTCATTAGCCCTTGATAATTCATTATAGTCTATTGAAAAAACTTCATTGCCACTCTATAATATGACCTAACCCTCAACCACTCCTTTTAATACACACCAACTGCATCTATCACCTTATAAACTCTTCTTCTATCATTTAGGCAGCTTATTGCCTTCATCCTCCTCTACCTAGTGAAGTTACATTTTCATTTAGCATTAAGCCATAAATAACCTCCCTTTACATTTTACCGCTCTTCCTTACACTAAGATTTCATTTTGAGGACCTCACTATGACCTACTTTGCTTCTCCAGTCACTTTAAAGTGTCCTGCCAACTCAGTAGAAAACAAATGCACAATCTGGCCCTATTGAAACAATTGTTTTGGATGTCTTCTGTCTTCTGTAATGAACATGTCAGCTCCTAACTGCTCCACATTCTGATTAACCTACATACCATCCCTGTCAGTTTTTCATGGTTGATAAACTCACCACCTCTGCCACAGGCTTCTCCTCTATGGCAGAACTAGTTAAACAGGTGGGTAGTGCAGGGGTGACAGAGGGGGTGTTACCAGGTTCTACAGGTGGATCCAGTGGGGAAAGTCCTACCCCACTGTGCTGTGGGAAAAAGAAAAAAATAATAGAATAAACAAAAGAAAAGAAAATTAAAAAAATAAATAAAATAATAGAGAAAAGGGTTTAGGTGAGAGTGAAAAAAAGTGAGAACATTAGTAACTTCATATGTGGCATACAAAACACTGATACAAGTATTTGACTCCATTCTATTACCTTTGCTTTAACAGTATCAGCTCCCATCAAATACTTTTGTTTATTGTTAAGACTACCCAGCTCTTAACAGATGCACAATATACAACAAAATGCAGTAAGCAGTCCTTGATGTGTGCATACATTGCATATTTACATGGTCCAAATATACTGATTACAATTTACAAGCCAGTGGTGACATTGCTTTACAGGTCTTTCATTACATTGCAAAATCAATGAAGCCTTAACATTATTGTATGTTTGGGAAGTGTGGATTTTGAAAGCACAACTTATGACTACTTTGTAATAATGAACAATTGTTTTGCTCTCCTTCCGTATTGCAGTTAAGAAATGAATGCTCACTTTGATACAACTGTATAATTAACCAGTAAATGTGTTATAACTTTTAATGGTAAAATAACCCCACTGTTGGCATGCATACAGACAACATGCATCTTGCATCTGTGCCAATCTAGTGGTATGAGTTTGCACATTCAGTTCATAGGTTCGTAGGTTCATATGTTGGTATTAGGCTATTGGCCATAGGGCCTATACAAGCTTAGCCTTGCTCTGTGACAGCAGCAGAAAAAAGAAAACACAACAGAATACCATTAAGCATACCAGTCTTGACTATATCCAGCTTTTAACTCTGACAAGTAGTGTTTGCAAATGATACTTACACATTTGTGGGGTGCCACCAGTCCTACATCCAAGGGTTGACAATCCCTCTTCCTCATCCTGAGGTCTCCTTAGTGATTCCTACATTGTTCACCAATGCAGAGAATACCGGTAGCACTGGTCAGAGCCCTGGTCAGATTATTCCATGCTTCTGTCTTGTAATCTGAGCCATGATAGTCCCTCTGCAAAAGCCTAGGCCCATGTTCATTCACTAGGAGTCCAACAAACACTTTGGACTCCTGGACACCCCGTCTTTGAGCATGGAATCTCGAAAACTCTCCAGCCATGCCTACCACAGATCAAGACCAATGTAGAATGATGTTTTCCTGCCAATTGCAGATATTGTGCTTACTGGGAGTATACACTTTCTGTATTTGCAACATTTGAAAGTGCTGCACATCTCTTACCATTATGCAAACATGTTGCACGAGAGTGGGTGCTGCCAGGAAATGTGTTTGCGCAATGGCCAATAGTATTAATTGAATGTAACTGATGTATGTTTTTGGCTGTCTGCGACCTGTCTGTTACCTGGGTGGCTCATTTGTCCAGTTTTGCACTGCTGCTATACTCGCAAAAGAAAGGTGCGTAGCCAAAGCCATCTGTGCTAAGCAGCATATCACACAAACAGTTGTCCCTCTAAAAAACAAAAATAAAAAAAGTATAAAACATGGTTAATTAGTTGAAATTTGGAAAATCAATCTATGATATACACAGTAGAAACTGTTAGAACACACAAGATATGACTACATAGGTCTAGATCCTAACTCTCACTGCAATGCACCATCACAAAGCAGGAGGGGGAACTTATCCATCTTTGCTCTACAAACAGCTTTGCAACAGATACATGAGTCAATTCCTTACACATCCAAGTGCAATTGAATGTACACTGATATCAAGGCATGCATTATTTGTAAATGTATTCTATGTAATATATTCGGATGTAGTGCATGTACTGATCACACAACCTGCTATGATTATTCCTTACAAATATTCAGCTCTGTCTTACCTTTCTGTGTTCCTTGGTCATTCATCAGTTATCTGACCAGTACACAGAGACATGTAGTGTGTAAGCCAGACTATATCATTTACCTTAAAATGTGTGAGGATATTCACTGGGAACAAAATGGTATGCAGTTGCCATCAAATTAATGGAAGGTTTGATGCAACAAACAAGCAAATACTGCTGTTTTGGGGGTTGGGAGCAAAGGTGGGCTCCTGTCATGGAACATGCAAGTGTATAATGTTCTTTCAAGGGAGGTGGACACAGACTGAAATACTGTTATGGCAAAAACAAGGCTATGTTGCTCTTGTTACTCTTTTTGTTTTGCATCCTGCCAATTTGATCTTTTTGGTGAATACAGAAACATCTATGTGCCTCGTTCCTTTCAAACTTCTCTCTGTTATCATTTCCCATTTCAAATGTTTTGTGCTAAACCGAGGGCATGCAGTGATCATCATCACTTTGGGGTGGTATCAATGTGTGAATCTTTGAGGCTTCAGATCTACTTCTTGCTAATGGACATATACAATTGAAATAATGCTCTGCTGTCACATGTGACATTAATTTCTATACAAATCTCCCAGCTTGCAGTTGTTTACTGTACCAAATGATGAAATACAATGACATGTCATAATATTATTATACAATACAGTACACGTTCAGGACTTACCTTGTAAATGCAGCAGTTGTGGCAGTGTTAGATCAGGGTTGACTGTGATGCAAACAGTACACAGCCAATATGTGGGGAGGTAAAGGCTGTGGCTCTGAGATGTGGCCAGCAGAGGTTACAGGTTTCCTGTATTGAGTCTTTGTCCACCCTGTAGCACTATACAATGTCCATGTTATGTATGTAGTGATAATTTAAATGTGGCCTGAAAAATCTTCTCTGTTTCTGTCTAGGCCTATTGGCAACAGTGGAATCATTGCCTGGAGCCTGTAGCACACACAAATGGAGTTAAGCAGCAGCAGCTCCTAACATTCTGTCTGTGTAGACTTTCTGTGTCTGTACACCACTACTTTTGAAATCCATAAGAAAAAAAGCATGAAGTCTAAATGGTTGCTTTATAACTTTGTGAATAGCTCCACCAGATGGGTTGATTAGCATGTAGTTCAGCTGTTTATGCTGTAATTAGCATCTCTGAAACACAGCCTAGACAGATGCAGTCCATTAATAATCTACTCCATTATAAAATGCCAAATGTGTAACTAGCCAAACTGATGGTAAGGATACTTGCTATATGTTCAGCAAAGCAAACTATTTTCCAAGCTATCTTTTCAGAGTAGTATTGAACTCCAGTAGGTATGCTGTCATTTTTTACCTATATAATGCAGATGCTGGAATATATTAATGAATAATGTGAGCAAAACCTTTTACACTGTTATCTGTATGCATTAGTTACAAGTATACTGATGGCATGGCCATGTTTGTCAAGCTATTTCAGAGGTACAGATAATTGACAATAAATAAAAATAGTAAGCTGTGTTATACATATCTACAAATGTTTCAGAGACAGGTCTTTGAATGCATGTTTAACATTTCAAAAGTGCTTTATTAGCAAATGGTTCATGTGTCTGTTCTTTAGTGGTGATGCAGAGCAAAGAGAAGTTACTGTTATGTCACAAACTAGAAAGGACTTTTCTTTTTTGTGGGGGGCACGGTTGAGTTACTGCTATAGCACATACAAGGATATCTTGCCTTTGCTACTCTTCTTGTTTTGCATCCTGCCTGCTGTTAATATTTCACATATGTCATATGTGTTATGCTTTTTCCAGTGGGGTCTACTGATTGCCTACATTAACTGTTTTATCTGGTAACAGTTACTTTGTAGTTGTGTGGTAGTTATGTGTATTATCATTCTGTTGTGTTTTAAGGCCAAAAATGTAATTAAGGCACAGACCCCCCCCCTTCAATGAGGCAGAAAACACTGTCATAGCTGATGTGCTTCATCAGTGTGGTGCTTTTCTTCTTGTAAGGGATCAACCCAATATACCAGAGAGGCTGAGAATATGGCATCAGATCATTGCTAACAAATGCTGTGGGTGGCCATGGCTGTACTTAAAAGCAGGTGCACCACAGGGCCACAGACATGCTCACATATGCATGGAGGCATGCATCTACTGTTGCCTGAGACCAGAAGGTAAATCCCTTGTGAATCTTCTGCAACAGGACAGCTCATAGCAGAGTGGCCCACAATATGTAATTTATGTGGATGTACCTCCTTCTCAGTCACAGGAAGAACTTCCATGTAAGCTTTGTTATAAGACTAGTGCTGTGGTATAGTAAAACAATTGAAATAAAGGTTACTTCTGTATCACATGTGTGTTTTTTGGGGGTGAATTGATTAGTTCAGAGATAAGCTCAGTTTGGTGTTGTCAGTCATGTCCTTGTTGAAGTAACATGTCATGCTGATTGAGAGGAGTACATGTAGTACCTCCTGTCTTACTATTAAATGTGATGATGTTGGCTTTACCTCTTGCATAACTTATTTCAGAACCATCAGGAATCCACCAATGTAGATCTCCTGCAGATGGTGAGCCAAATACATTTTTTCAGCACTGCAGATCAATTTCTAGAAATATAATGTGTCATTTTAGGCTTGTTGTGTGTATTGTTGTACTGTCTGAAATACTGGTAACCCTGTTAGTTGTTTAGTATATATTGCACCATAGTAGTGGATGTATGCCTGTGTTTCTCCCTTTTTTTCACAAGTGATCATGACAGTGGGAGTGTGGGCGCTGTGCTACCTGATGTCAGTGTCTCATCAGATGATGGTGGCAAAACTGAGACATAGTCTGTGGGTCCAGAGGTTGAATATGACACAGAAGTTCACATCCAGCCACTACCAGTCCACTGAGCCTCCAGATATAGGCCAGGTGGAGGGCAATGACAATGAACAGGGAAGTGTGGCTACTGCAGCTTCAGTGCCTGTTGAGTCTGGCCATAGCCAAAGTGTTTGTGAGGTGCCTCTCAGGATGGCTGATAGGAGTGCTCAGAGGGGGCCTGCTGCCCCTCCTCTACCTGCTGCAGATGTCTCTTCATGTGTCACAGAACATATGTTTTGGGCCATCATAGAGTCACAGGCATTTTCAGAAAGGTGCTCAAGACAAATGCTCAAGGTTGTGGATGTGGCACAATCTGACATGAGTGACTGCCTCCACAGTGTCACTGATTCCCTGGATCAGATGAATGACACATTGGAACGAGGGGTGTCTGTGATGGGTGAGCCGTGTCTGTCATGAAACAAGCACTGTCTGTGATGAAACATCTGCTAGGATGGGGACAGCGTCCTCATGGGTGTAGGTTAGCCAGAACATCTGCTGATAGCCAATGTGGCTGTTCCCGAGCATGCTCCTGTAGTAGCAGTACTTCTACTGGTCCATTGGTGAGTGTATTCTCCACACCCAGATGGGGCAGGACATATGGTCATGGTCCTGGGCATTCCCATGAAGGAAGCACATCCAGCAGACATCAGTCACACTCATATGCTGTAGCAGCACTCCATCTGACCTTGGGCATGGAGGTGTCCATACAACTCCTGGCAGAGCCAGTTCTTGTAATAGGGGTGACAACAATGAACCGCCACTTCTACCATGCATGGCTCATACCTGTCCAACATACCATGATGTAGAGGTAGCACTGAGCTTGCTGTGTTCATGTAGACACTCACAGACCAGTTCCATATGGAGCAGTCCTACAGACACACACACAACCCACCTGCTTTCCTTTCTCTCTTGCACAGACTCACTGACCTTTAGTGTCAGCCTATGCATCCTGCCCCCAGCACCCTGTGCAAGTGATGATAACTGCTATATTACTGTTTTCTTTTTATGGATTCAGGGATACAAAAGCTTTGTGTCTGATACCCAGCGTGCATAGCTACATTAGTGCCTAGTATATCTGCAGCTGTGTTGTTGAACTGATAATTGTACCTCTCAGTTATATTTGCCTTGCCAAATGTTACAGTGGATAGCATCATTATGTCAGTGCTTTCTAGTGTATTGTCTTATAAAGGTTGTGAAGTCAGGAACTTCAATGAGTGTCATTACTTTATAACCTTTCTCTTTAATACTTGCCAGTACATACGTGTAGTGCACATCGTAAGACATGCCATCACATTCAGAATTCAGCATTGTTTGACAGCACTGTAGTCAAACTCATCAGAACAGTAATAGAGCATAATGCTGCCTTTTGCAGGAACCTGACCAGACACATGCAGCAGCTGGCAGCAGGGCCTACTAAACATGGCATGATGTATGTGGGTAGATTAAAATATACATGTCACTGTCATCTGTCTAATATCACATTAAATGTAACTGTTATTCTAAGACTATTACTTTTGGTTTAATCAACTGGGCTTCAGGTCAGTTGTCTTATATTAAGAAGACTTACAGTCTACATTCTGGTGGGTGGAGAGGGTAGCCTCTGCCCTTCTAGGCTGGGAATTGTTGGTTAAATGCTTATTGTGGCTGTTGTCCTAAGTATCTTTGTTGTGGTTTAAGCACTTGGCCTCCAAGCCAGTTATTTTACATTAGGAAGGATTGTGGTGTTGACGTTTGTGGCGGGGAGGATAGCCTACTTCCTTCTAAGCTAGGAATTGCTGGTTGAAATCTTATTGTGTCTGTTATTCTGAAAGTGTGTTAGTTCTGGTTTAAGCAAGTGGGTTCCAGTCTACTTCTTTCACACACAGAAGGCTTATTGTCTACACTCACGTTGGAGTTTTTTTACTGAATTTCTGCTTTATTTAAACTTTTTGTTCTGTTGTGATTGCAATTTTATGCACTTTGGATTTCTAGTACTTCTGCATTTTATAGCAAAGGCTCAATTCAGGTTTGCTGAATCTAGACTGTTTAGTATCACTGGAGCAGTAAAACTAGCCCTCTTAAATTAAGAAGGCTCCACTACACCCTTATGGCATGACTGTGCAGCCAAGAACCCATCTGAGTTGGTGATTGCTGGAATAAGGCTCATTGCTGGCCTTTCCCTTTGTTTACTTGATTAAAATAGTTTAACTTTGCTTGTGTTCCAGTGTTGTGTTTTGGGGTGTTTGCACTAAGTTTACTGTAGCTGCTCAGAGCTTGCACTGCTACCCTGCAAGTAACAAAGTTGTGCACTGTGAAACATTCCCTCCATAGAATAGACATATTTTGTTAGTCTTACACCAAAACCTGGTCCATCTAGCCCACTCCCCACTAGTTACTACAGCATATGCCTTTGATAATGGATGGATAGTTTCCCACCAGGTCTCCAGACAGCCTGATGGACATGGGCATCCTGAGGCAAAAGAGCAATTGTCTCATGTATACTGACAACCAGTTGCTGCTAAAACAAACTAATACAATGTGAGAGCTGTATCTATACTATCAATTAGGAATCAATTCTTTCACATTGCAACAAACCAGATGTCAAATATTTTGTCTGCACACACAATTCACCTATTGCACATAAGCTCACAACACATAAACCCACATATGCAAAAGTACTTGCTAGAAACCTAACTAAAGATCAGCGACCTCCCAAGCGCAAACCTACTGCACACAAAGCAAACCCAAAAGAATCCAGTACACATAATAATACATAAACCAGTGTCTTAGCCGATATGCCCCTCAGGCAAAATACCTCAAAACCAAATGTCTTGACCATAATTGACTCCATAGTGAGACACACAGATGTCCCCCTCACCAGGCCAGACAAGAAAGTCACATTCAGCTGTCTGTCAAGTGGCAGCGTCCATCATCTCATGTGCGCACTCAAGTCTCTCAACAATAAGTACTGTTATGACTCTGTCATAGTCCACATTGCAGTGAATGACTGGAGATGTACCTCACTATACTTTATGAAGGTACTTGCTTCCCTCATAGTGGCCTTTTTAGGCAATGTCAGAACAACTAAAGTGTCAGTGTAAAAGAACCAATACAGACCATCTAAAGATTATGATGCTTAATGCAAGGAGTGTAAATCAGAAATTGTACTCACTGGAAGAACTCCTTACCTTGGAAGATGTCCATGTCAGTGCATTCACACAGACATGGTTCAAGGCCACAGAGAACACCATGGCCATGGAAGAGTACAATGCCTTCTAGATGTTTACACATCAAAATAAGCATGAAAGAGCCAAAGAAGGAAGTGTATACATCTTCATTAAAGACAAATACACTACAAGACTGTTGAAATTGTATGACTCCATAGCACTACTCCAAGTCCAATTAACTGTATGTAAAACCTCCTTCTAAATCCTTGTTAGCTACAGGTCCCCCACAATGAACCATGAGTACCACTCTGCCTAACTGAGTCACTCATTAGACAGCCAAGAACCTTGGTCATATGTGATTTCAACTACCCTTCCATCGATATGGAGTCACATATGAGCATAAACACACTCACATTAAAGATCCTGAACTTTGTTAATACACATGCTATGTAACAGTCTGCACCCCCACAAGGGGCTTGAATGTCCTAGTCTTAGTACTGCCCAGCATAGTGGTTCTGTGCACTAACTCATGTGTGTTGACCACCGTGATCAGGTCAGATCACAATTCAGTCTTGTTCACATTCACACCCATGTTGGACACTCCCTCAAGATCAGAAAGGATGAAAAATGTATCCAAAGCAAATTATAGGCTCCAAACCGATGCCATCAAAAGTTGCAACGACCCTGATAACATTGATAACAATGACAGATATTTAGAGGTGTACTTAAATGGTCTGTATAAACAGCTAAAAAAATGTATAGCGTCAACTGAACATGAACAGATCAAAATAAGCTTATCACAAAAAGACAAGCCACCTGGTGGGCATCAAAAATACCTATGTTATACAACAAGTGGAAAAAGTAATGTCTAAGCACAAGAGGGAAATGACTCAGCAGGTGAAGGACATCCTTCATAGCTTGAACAACAAAATTAGCTATCGTGAAAAGTCCTCTAAAGCCATGTATGCATCTAAAGTAGCATATCTAGATAAAGATTATCAGGAGGAATCATTTAGCAACATCAGAAATCTAAAAGTGAAGGCCCAGCTTTGTGCCAAACTAGTAGTGGATGGCACAACTCATACTGACCCTGAGAACATCATCAACCTGTTACCAGATAGTTTGGGGCAAACTTCACCCACTGTCCCCACCAGACATACCCCGAAGCATGCCTATCACCAGTCTTCTACCTACTAACCTCCTATGAACATGTTACAAGACAGTTTGGGGCAAGCTGCACCCCGTGTCCCCACAAGACATATGCCATAGCATTCCTGTCACCAGTCCTCTACCTAATAACTTCCTATGAACATAAGGGGATGTCTGCCTCAGCTCCGGGCCACTGTCTGATCCTGCCCTGATGGGATGGTTGTATATGCAATAATCTAATATAAATGATTACATTAGCATTGTCTGTTGAGCATATGGTGATAACAGTGTCCTGCATGCTGGTGAAAAGGATCTCTGTATGCCAAGTAACATCTGTCATACACACACGCACACACACACGCACACACACACACAGTTGACTGCAGCGAGAACAGAACCCCTACCTATTTAAGTACACAGACTGCAAACACAGTAGTTTATGCAACTGCCACAACATGGGAAACAAGAGGTTGGGAGGGCTGCATGAAATGGATGTGTAAGTTTCTGCAAGTATGAAAAGACTAGCAAATCATGCCATTGGAGAAATAACTGCAGGATAGCACATCTACTCTGCTCAGTAGAGACATAAACACACCCAGTTGACTGCAGTAAGAACAGAGTGTCTACCTTCTACCCTACTGATTTGGAGTCACATATGTGCACAAACACACTCACATTAAAGATCCTGGACTATGTTAATACACGTGCTGTGTAACAGATAGTCTGCACCTCCACAAGGGTCTTGAATGTCCTAGACTTAGTACCGAACAATATAATGGTTCTGTGCACTGTCATGTGTGTTGGCCACTTGAGTCAGGTCATATCACAATTCAGTCTTGTTCACATTCACACCCATACTGGAAACTCCCTCAAGATCAGAAAGGATGAAAAATGTATCCAAAGCAAACTATAGGCTCCTAACCGATGCCATTAAGAGTTGCAACTCCCCTGATACCACTGGCAACAATGACAGATATGCAGAGGTATACTTAAATGGCCTGTATAAACAGCTAAACAAATGTATAGAGTCAGCTGAACATGAACGGATCAAAATAAGCTCATCACAAGAAACAAGCCACCCTGGTGGGCATCAAGCATACCTAGGTTATACAACAAGTGGGAAAAGTAATGCCCAAGTACAAGAGGGAAATAACTCAGCAGATGAAGTACATCCATCACAGCTTGAACAACAAAATTAGCTATCTTGAAAAGTCCTCTAAACCCATGTACAAATCTAAAGTAGCATACCTAGCTAAAGATAATCAGGAGGCATTCTTTATCTACATCAGAAATCTAAAAGTGAAGGCCCAGCTTTGTGCTAAACTAGTAGTAGATGGCACATCTCATTCTGATGCTGAGGACATCACCAACCTGTCACCAAACAGTTTGGGGCAAACTTCACCCCCTGTCCCCACCAGACATACCCCGAAGCATGCCTATCACCAGTCTTCTACCTACTAACCTCCTATGAACATGTTACAGGACAGTTTGGGGCAAGCTGCACCCCGTGTCCCCACAAGACATATGCCATAGCATTCCTGTCACCAGTCCTCTACCTAATAACTTCCTATGAACATAAGGGGATGTCTGCCTCAGCTCCGGGCCACTGTCTGATCCTGCCCTGATGGGATGGTTGTATATGCAATAATCTGATATAAATGATTACATTAGCATTGTCTGTTGAGCATATGGTGATAACAGTGTCCTGCATGCTGGTGTAAAAGGATCTCTGTATGCCAAGTAACATCTGTCATACACACACGCACACACGCACACGCACACACATGCATGCACATGCACGCACACACATGCACACACACGCACACGCACACACACACGCACACACACACACACACAGTTGACTGCAGCGAGAACAGAACCCCTACCTATTTAAGTACACAGACTGCAAACACAGTAGTTTATGCAACTGCCACAACATGGGAAACAAGAGGTTGGGAGGGCTGCATGAAATGGATGTGTAAGTTTCTGCAAGTATGAAAAGACTAGCAAATCATGCCATTGGAGAAATAACTGCAGGATAGCACATCTACTCTGCTCAGTAGAGACATAAACACATCCAGTTGACTGCAGTAAGAACAGAGTGTCTACCTTCTACCCTACTGATTTGGAGTCACATATGTGCACAAACACACTCACATTAAAGATCCTGGACTATGTTAATACACGTGCTGTGTAACAGATAGTCTGCACCTCCACAAGGGTCTTGAATGTCCTAGACTTAGTACCGACCAATATAGTGGTTCTGTGCACTGTCATGTGTGTTGGCCACTTGAGTCAGGTCATATCACAATTCAGTCTTGTTCACATTCACACCCATACTGGAAACTCCCTCAAGATCAGAAAGGATGAAAAATGTATCCAAAGCAAACTATAGGCTCCTAACCGATGCCATTAAGAGTTGCAACTCCCCTGATACCACTGGCAACAATGACAGATATGCAGAGGTGTATTTAAATGGCCTGTATAAACAGCTAAACAAATGTATAGAGTCAGCTGAACATGAACGGATCAAAATAAGCTCATCACAAGAAACAAGCCACCCTGGTGGACATCAAGCATACCTAGGTTATACAACAAGTGGGAAAAGTAATGCCCAAGTACAAGAGGGAAATAACTCAGCAGATGAAGTACATCCATCACAGCTTGAACAACAAAATTAGCTATCTTGAAAAGTCCTCTAAACCCATGTACAAATCTAAAGTAGCATACCTAGCTAAAGATAATCAGGAGGCATTCTTTATCTACATCAGAAACCTAAAAGTGAAGGCCCAGCTTTGTGCTAAACTAGTAGTAGATGGCACATCTCATTCTGATGCTGAGGACATCTCCAACCTGTCACCAAACAGTTTGGGGCAAACTTCACCCCCTGTCCCCACCAGACATACCCTAAAGCATGCCTATCACCAGTCCTCTACCTACTAACCTTCTATGAACACATTACCAGACAGTTTGGGGCAAGCTACACCCCCCTGTCCCCACCAGATATATGCTATAGCATTCCTGTCACCAGGATGTCTGCCTCAGCTCCGGATCACTGTCTGATCCTGCCCTGGTGGGATGGTTGTATATGCAACAAAGAACGTCGCTGGACACTGCTGCTCCTTATTAAAATGTTTATTCAGTACAAACAGAGTCAATAAAAGTGGTAAGCGCGTTCGGGACTACTCCCTTCCTCAGACAAAATTACACATGCAAACAATACTCCATTTAAAAAACAACTGACCCAATAAAATTCAAGTAAAATTCAATAAAAGACCCACCTATTCTGAAGTGTGGGCCTTATTGGTACTGCTTCATTCAAGCCAGGTGCTCTTGTAGCCATTAATTCAACAATCCACTTTGATTCTGATAATTCAGTTTTATGCTTCAAATCACCCCCCCTATTGGTAAGCCTAATGTTAACAACAGCCCTAAACAAAAAAACTATGTGTGGGAAACTCTTCTATATGCCTACTAAGTGCATTATGTGGATCTTTATTCCTAATACTTGACATATGTTGAAAGATCCTAGTTTTAAACATTTGATTTGTCTTTCCCACATAAAAACAAGGGCAGTGTTCACATTCTGCCAGGTAAACCAAATCAGTGGTGTTGCATGTTGCCTTACCTTTTAAAATAAACTGCCTACCAGTTACAGGGTGAATAGGCGGGTCTTTTATTGAATTTTACTTGAATTTTATTGGGTGAGTTGTTTTTTAAATGGAGTATTGTTTGCATGTGTAATTTTGTCTGAGGAAGGGAATAGTCCCGAAAGCGCTTACCACTTTTATTGACTCTGTTTGTACTGAATAAACATTTTAATAAGGAGCAGCAGTGTCCAGCGACATTCTTTGTTTCATTTTGGCTTTATATCGTAAGCTGGACTTTGGTGCAGCACCTAACTTCTTTGTGCATGGTTGTATATGCAATAATCTGATATAACTGACTACATTAGCATTGTCTGTTGAGCATATGGTGATAACAGTGTCCTGCATGCTGGGGTAAAAGGATCTCTGTATGTCCAGTAACATCTGTCATACACATACACACACACACACACACACACACACACACACACACACACACACACACACACACACACACACTTAACTGCAGTGAGAACAGAACCCCTATCTATCTAAGTACACATACTGCAAACACAGTAGTTTATGCAATTGCCACAACACAAGTCTGACTTCTACATATATGCAGGTAAACTTATAGTGGATGCCATCAGCAGGCCACCTGGGAAACAAGAGGTTGGGAGGCTGCATGAAATGGACGTGTACGTTTCTGCAAGTATTAAAAGACTAGCAAATCATGCCATTGGAGAAGTAACTGTAGGATAGCACATCTACTCTGCTCAGTAGAGACATACACACACCCAGTTGACTGCAGCAAGAACAGAACCCCTACTTATCTAAGTATACAGACTATAGAACTTAGTACTTTACTCAAATGCCACAGCACAATTCTGACTTTTACATGGCTGCAGGTGAACTTATGGTAGATGACATCAACAGACTATGTGGGGGACAACAGGTTGTGAGGCCTGTATAGGCACATAGAGTTATAGGTTCATATGAGGCTAGTAGCCTAACTGTAGAGTTTGTCCTAGTTGTGTAGAAGCCTAGCTATTGAAAAACGCAAGTACCCTTATTGAGCATAGTTGGATGTTTGAGTTTAGCAGAGCAAGCTTGTCAGCACCACTGACTGGCCCTGTCCATGAGAGCACACAACATTATATTTTAAACTTTGTAGTGTGGTTGATATATGTGTGTAAAAAATACTGAGCCCCCAGAGATATATTGCTTGAGGGGTGTGGACAACCTATTCTGAAATACTAATCTCCTGTCTTCAGCTAAACTCAAAAAAAAAAAACATTATAGTAATTGCTACTTACATGCCTCCTGTTATCAACCTTTCCATTACAGAAAACCTACTAGAGTGGTCTACCTCTGCCTTCAATCAGGAAATTATTATTCTGGGAGACTGTAATTTGGACTTGTCCTCCTGCTCGTCAAACAATACAACCAGCTTCATTAATCTATATGGTTTCTTTCAAATAGTACATTCCCCACCAGAATTGATGAATATAGAAACAAGCAGTCAATATTGGACTAGATACTAGCAAACAGACCATCACTAGGTTACACCACTGGCTGCATCCCTGGCAATTTCTGTGACCACTATCCCACCTACCTAATAAGACACAAGACATACCCTCAAAAAACATCATATTCAAATACATCTGCAACAAAAGAAATTTCTCCCCTGAAACTTTTATCCTTCTTCTACAACAATGTAACTGGACCCCTCTAAAACACCTTCACCTAGACTTTACACTTGAATACTTCAACAATACTTTCTTGGATATTCTAAATAAACAGATACCACTTAAGAAGATCTGTGTCAAAACAGTCTGCCATGTATATCCAAAGTGACCTGGCAACTCCATGAGCAGAGAGGCAGAGCTTGGTCTTAATATCAAACCAACAAAAAACAATTGACTTTAATTACCTGCTGTCAATTAAGTAGCCAAGCCAAAAACAAATCCTAAATGATAAAAAGGCCTATTATACAACAATCCAGCAAACTCACCAAAATAATCCCCCCAAAATTTGGGGAGCCATAAAAAACTCCCTAATCCTGGTCAATCAGCAACTCCAACTCCCACTTTTTCTAATTCATGAGATGGCATGACTTCTCTATTTAACCAACACTTTTTAATACTATTCCTAGTAGAAAATGGCTATAACTCTCCACTTGTAATCCCACCTGAATCTAAACCCTGCATGATTTCAGGCCAATTCAAGCAAATGCTGTCAAAAAGCTTCTACTAAAACTACAGCCCACTACCCTTGCTGCTGATCTTCTCCCTAACAAATTCCTTAGGCTACCAGCAGATGCCATCACATATCCCATCTAACTGCTAATAAACAGATCCATCTCTGAGCAATACAGTCCCAAGCTCTGGAAAATTTCTTGCATCATCCCAATACACAAAGGAGGTTCCTCAACTGACTTTTCTAACTATAGACCAATTGCCATTCTCCCACTGCTAGACAAAATCCTAGAGAAATGTATTCATGCACAACTCCTAGGCTACCTAGTAAGTAATAACTTTCTCACTAATACTCAGCATGGTTTCAGACCCAAACACAGCACCACAACAGCACTATTATCTTTTACCAATACCATCAATGAGCTCAGAAATAATGGCCAAATGGTTTATTCTATTTTCCTTGACATGTCTACAGCTTTTGACACAGTATCAGATGAAAAGGTACCCATATAACTAGCCTCCTTAAACCTCTCTCAATCAGCTCAAACTTGGTTTCTTGGTTATTTAACACATCAACAACAGTTAAGTGGCATAATGACTTGTCTAACCTGCTACCCATCACAGTAGGGGTGCCACAAGGATACATACTAGGCCCACTGCTATTCACCATTTTTGCCAACAAGCTCTGCTCTGCCACACATCTAGCCAACATAGTATAATACGCTAATGATTCCACTCTGATCTGCTCAGCCCCATCCCTTCCAGCTCTCATTGAAAATACCCAAAAATATTTCACTTATATACAGAACTATCTCCTCAGAATACCAACTCAAACTTAATCCAAATTAAATAAAATTAATTATATTCTCAAATCATAAATCAAACAGCCATCACCCCCCCTTTTGCCATATTTCCTCTAATAAAACCAAAATGTAACCTTTTGAACATACCAAACTTCTTAGAGTAACAATCGACCAAGGTCTAAAAATCGACAAATATCTAGCTCTCACTATCAAAAAGGTCCATGTGAAACTTGGCACTCTACACAGCTCCACATCATATCCACTTACTCCACTTGACAATCCTTAGCCAGAACACATTTACTCTCCACTCTTCTTTACACCTCCTCCATCTTCACAAATCTAAGAAAAACTGATATAAACAAACTTGAAACATGTTATAATAAAACAAAATTTGCTGCACACTACTCATTCAAAACTCATCACTGTTCTGCCTCACACATCCTAAATTTGCTTGAATTGCCCAGTCAGCTATCCCAGAACCAATTAACTGTTCCCTACTCCCTGCTCTACCAACCTGATAACTGCCTAGCACTCAAAAACTTAATTCTACCATACTCTAACTACAGAACTCTGAGGTCCTCTGACAAATTTCTATTAAAAATCCTAATGTCTAACAATAACTTCAGAGACTCTCTCTTCTCCAATCAGATGTCTATAAAATGGAATTCAATACCACAATGCATAAGAAATACTTCTAACAAGATCAGATTTAAGACACTTCTCAGAGATCACCTTACCAGCAACTGGTTCCTGTAATTCTCCTGGTTGACCTCATACTATTTCCTCCCTAATTCTAGTCTCCTTTTTCTCCTGCTCATTTCTTCTCTTTAGTATACCAAACCTTGCACACCAAACATCCATTCTACTCCTCTCATTTCACTCTTTTCTTCATCTCCTCCTTTTCTAACCCCTACTTCCTTTATATAAAACTTTCTTTACCTTTTCTTTTTGTTTTTTTCTTTCTTTTTCTTATTTGATCTCTTTTTCTCATCACTGCTTCACCTTCATCCTATCAGTTTTTGCTTCTACTGCAATAGGACAACTATTGACTTTTGTTGAATACTTTTATATACAACAGTAGTAAATACCTTCAACTTTGTGTTCACAATACTATCCCACAACTGAATAATGTTGTTTTGTTGGCCTATAGTTCTTGCATATCTCTTTAGTATTATTTATGTTAGTCATTTTTTTCATCTCTGTTATATTATATTATTGTTTTGGACCTTTGGAGTGCAAGGTTTAGTAATGTAATCATATTGTATAGTCAACTGGACCAAATCAAGTGTGTCAAGTGGACAGGTTTGCAACATGGAGAGCTATATATGAGACAATTTATTTTTTGGGACTGGTGCCCTTTTTTTTTTTTTTTTTTTTTTGAGAGAGAGAGAGAGAGGGTGTAGATATGTCTGGGCAGGTAAGTTGGCAAGGTGAGGAAGCAATTGCTGAAAAACAAGACATACAAGACAAGGCACAGGGATGGTAAAGAACACAGGAGGTTGGGGAACACCATGCTTGGGGTAAGGGTGTAGAACTCACCAACCCATGGATGTCAAGCAGGTGACAGTGAGAATCAAGTCCTCAATGGCTGGTCTGTCATTACTGTCACCACACTGTGCTGATTGCTGCAGTGTCTGACATCTGTGTCTCCTTGTGTTGTTCAGTATAATGATGGAGAGCTGTGTCTTCATACCAGCAAAGGCATGTGCCAACAGTGTGGTGCACAATTCTATGCACAATCCTCAGCAGTTCCTTCTCAGGTGATAAAATCACCCCCTATGCTACTGCTCCCAGAGTGAACCACAGGCCTGTTCTCTAGAGCAGAAGTGCCTGAGGGGCCAGGTAGTGTAGGGGCAGCACAAAGGGTGCTACCAGGTTGTGGCTCAGACCTGCTGGTCCTTGGTGCCATAGCTAGTGGAGTGGGGGCAGGTGGATCCCATGGGCCACGGATACCCAGCTGTGCTGTGGGAGGAAAAATAAAAACAACCCCCAAAAAAGAAAATAAGGGTTAGGTGAAAGATTGCCCAAGCTGTCTTATTTGCTTGTTTAGGCTGATCATGGTAGTCTTCCACTTCTGGGTTCTAACATTTGTATTTGTAGACAGCAACCTCTTGTGCTTACTCTATAACCTAGTAATGGCAGATGCGTGTATGCCTAGTACAAGACAACAGTGTCCCACAAGCTGTGTAAAATTCTCACTGTAATATCCAGCAACAGCTCATGCACACATACACACCACACCCCTCATTTGACTGCAATGAGAATAGACTTCTATCTATTTAAGTGCACATGCTACAGAACTCAGACATTAATGCAAATGCCATGGCTCAAGTCGGACTTGTAGTGTGTCCGACAACAGTTTATAGATAATGGCATCAGCAGTGTCTGTTGAGGAAAAAATAACAGTGTCCCTGAGGTGCTGTAAAACGCTCACTGTAAAGTCCAGCAACAGCTCACACACACACACACACACACACACACACACACACACACACACACACACACACACACACACACACACACACAGAGACACTCACACACTCACACACACACACACACACACACACACACACACACACACACACACACACACACACACACACACACACTGTATTCAGAAAGTTTTGGAATACACGGCCAACACGAACACAGAGTCTACACATTGCTTTAGAGGTTGTTGGATCACTCCATCATGTTGGTTTGCTTCATTAGCATAAAATTCAGCTACTCATGCTGTAATTTGCATGCCACAAAAGTTTCCGTATTTGCTTGTGAATGTGCACCACTACATGGACTTTACTGAATCTTAAACTTCTGGCAAACATGTACACATTGCCCAGTGACACCCACACTATCAAAATGATCATGTAGGCTTTCTTGAATCCCCCAATACAGATTGCAGGTAGACTGCAGGCTAAAGTTAGAATCAAGCCCAGGATTCCACAGTTGTCAGTCAACAGGATGAACTTCAGTAGCAGAATTCACAGAAGGCAAATGACTGTGACATTGCATAACTTGGGAGTGTTAGTAGAATGGGTGCCCAGTCCTTCCTGTCATTACATGGTGATGGGTTAACTTTATTCATGGTATGTTATCCCTTCCAGACAACAGGTGCAAGTTACAAATGGAAGATTGCAGAAATGAAGTGAGAGCTTCCCAGTGAGCTACTCTTAATTCACTTCACAGCTATGTTGCACAATTATGAGAGCTATGATCACTATGTATGCTCCTAGACACACAGCCCATGAGTTTAGCTGTACTAACTAGAGTGGGATTTTGTGCAGAAACTTTTTGTAGTCGACACTGCAGAAGTTCTAAACGCTCAGTGTTCATTTTGTTTTGCTTTGTCTGACATGTCAAAATACATATTTCAAGTCCATTTTGCGTAGATGATCCAAAATTAAGAATTTTTATTCATCCAGTTTTACTTATTCATTCATTATTTCATTAATTAATTTTCTTGGTTTAATGGGATAGTTCAGCTGACCTATTAGTACCTTTTAAGCAAAGTCCCAGTGAAAACCTCCATTTAGTACATATTACATAAACAACCAGAAAATAACTAATGTTACCAAAATAACATGCTCCACTGATTAAGGGAACAGTTTACTAAAAGAAAATAATATCCATGGAAAATGCAGTGAATCAGTTTTTGATATAAAATTGTTGTATTTTGACATCTTGGCAGATTGTAGCGAAAATGAGAATATCAAATAAAAATGGAAGATATATGTTGTTGAACATACTTAACCATTATAAAAGTACAGGTATTATTTTTCTTTCTTCTAACAATCTAAACATAACAAAAGCTTTTCTATAAATTTTAATTTCAATTCCGGCAGGTTTTTAACCACGTTCAAGTAAGTGATTCTAAGCAAATTTGGTTGAATGTTAAATAGTATGTACAGACATTCATTATCTGCACATATGAGTGGACACAAATAATGAAATGTAGTATAAGTACTTCAACGAGTATTAGCTGTTGTTCATGCTTGACTAGATGACACCATTGTATTTCTATTGGCATACTATAGTTTATCACTCTGTCACAGAATATTAGTGATGTTTTCATTCTTCACACAAAATGCGTTACCTTGCTCTTGGCCTTTTCTTAGCAACTTTTTGTAGAATTTAGTGATATATATATATATATATATATATATATATATATATATATATATATATATATATATACATATATATATATATACATATATATACATATATATATATATATATTTTATATATATATATATATATATATATATATATATATTTTTTTTTTTATATATATATATATATATATATATATATATATATATAAGTAAAAGACACAACACACACTCTCACACACACACACACACACACACACACACACACACACACACACACACACACACTTATCAGGACCCTATATGATTTATATTATACAAGACTGGATCTGAGACTACTCAGATGGCTTTTAGGATTGCTTTAGAAAACCCTGCCTAAGATACTATCATACAAGGAACATTCTGTGCTTATAACCAGCAAGGAGATAGATAAGCGAACAGTAGAAACACTCAAACCAAATGTGTATTAAATTGTTTACAGTTTTTTGCTTCTGAGGAAGGTGTTCGAAAACGTATTGGCAGTGTTAAGCGTTATTGTGAATAAAGTGTTTCAGAAAACTCTTGGGGTTTTTCCGGTCTCATTCCCTCATTTGGTTCTCCAACGGCGAACTTGTGTGTGTGGTTTAAACATTCTGTGCTTCACTGTTGCTTAAATGCTTTTGCTGTCTGCAAGACAGCTAAATGAATTTAGCACCATGTGGTCATAATGTTGGGTTATTCCTGGACACAGCTGAATAGCAACAGTAATAGGTGACCCTTGTTTGCATTAATAGTTCTTATATTTAACACTGACTCATATTTATCATATGACAACAGTGAGTCATGTCTAAAGACAACAAACCATTATGTCTTCACCATGAGGCCTCCTTTATGACAGAATCAGATGACTGCGTGTTCCCATTAGGCAATATCTATACTCATAAACTAAAAGTAAGCATAAAACATTCACAAAGTGATGTTATCACGCCCTATTACACAGAAGAGAATGTTTGCCTCAGATAACCCACATTATATATTAAAACAAGTTGCCTTGTTGTCCACATTTTCTAAGATACTGCATAGTATTTATGAAACATGCAAAATTAGACCATCTGCGCATATATTCCCTCAAGCTGGAAACCGATTGTCAGTGATCATCAGCAGAATGCAGCTATATCAGGTGTTTTTTTACTAGGAGAAAATGTTTAATTAAAAGGTCCCATAAGTAACACAAAATCACTGACTAACCAGGACAAAATAGTTGTCACAACAGTACAACTTACATTCCACTTGTTCATTAATATGTAGCTCATATGGGCTGTACTATACTTATTTCTCCTTAAGTGGATGCACAATATTTAATGAACACCAGTAACTGCCTTCATATCTATAATATGCAGTTTTCATAAACGATGTCCTGCAATTCTATTATTGAACAAATATCTATGCAAACAATGAAGAATAAAAGATAAGGACAAAAATTCAGTGTTTTATCATACTAAATATTTTAGTTTGGCCTTAGTGGAGAGCAACCTTTTCTTGACTAACAATTTTTACTAATTTAATTACATATAAATGAATGTAACAAAGCTCAGCATCTTATTTCACTTGTTTGCTATGCTTTCAATTGGCAGCTACAGTACATGTGCCAAACAATATTTTCCACAGAAAAAGTACAGGTAACAAGTGAAGTATATATTGCTTGCACTGATCTTATAATGTCAAGGGAGCGTGTCGGACATGATACATGCCAAGGGATGACTGTTGTTATATTCTAGGTGGTGTCTCTGGAAATCCACTACATCTATATGATACCATTCAATCAGCAGCTAAAAAAGAAATAACATATTATTAGTGCCTATCTTCAGCAAGGGAGGTCTTTATGTTCATTACATTTGTTACACCACTGAGATGGACTGTGATAGAAGAAATAAAAGAAACAGTAAGAAGTTCAAATGTTCAGGACAAGAAATGGAATGAAGTAATAGCCAGAAAAACTGAAACAAAATGAAGAAAAGCTCCTAAATGGAAAACCCCAGGCCCAGATGCAGTACCTACCTTCTGGCTAAAACTGCTAACATCTTCACACAAAGATTTAGCCCTGAGTAAGGACTACTTACATGCATACCCCAGACGCTACCCTGGTAAACATCAGAAAAAAATGATACTCCACTTTAAGAGTGAGCCTGCAAGCTATTCTAAAAACTATAGACAATAACTTGCCCTCTGATGATGTATAAACTATATACTGGAATTGAGAGTGACAGAATTTATAGGCATTAGAAAAATAATCATGGCAGTAGAACAAAAGGGTAACAAAAGAAGTCATATGGAACAAAGGATCATTTATTGCTAAATAAAGTCATAATGGGGAATTGTAAAAAAGGGAAGAATCTAAGTATGACACAAATAGATTACAAAAAAGTATTTGACAGCATCCCACATACATGGGTAAAGGAGTGTTTACAAATGTATAAGATACACCGTACATTGGTCATTTGCTTGCAGTGACCAGGAAACAGTGGCAAACCACTTTGCAGCTAAGCCATGATAAAGTAGAAATTATTATCCCAGGAATAAAAGTTCAGTGGAGGATATTCCAGGATTACTCCTTGTTTCTGCCACTCTTTTGTCTTGCCCTTAACCCATTAAGCTTTCTACTTAAGAAACTAGGCCATGGCTACAATTTGACTCCCAAACAACAACACAGTGTAAACACTTCTTATCTTCTTTTTGTGGATGATTTCAAACTGTATAGTTCATCAGTTGAGGAACTGAAACCACAACTAGAAGTGATCAAAACTATGTGAAGATGATGTAAGGATGTCATTTGGTCTTGATAAATGTGCAACATTTAAAGGAGGAAAGCTGCAGAGCTAAGAAAATAGCAATGTGGGATAGGAATGTGATATATAGGAATCTGTGCTGGAGGGAGTGCATAATTATTTGGGAGTTGATGAAGGATCGGCAATAAAATAAAATCAAATGTGAACAAAACTCAGGAATATTTTAAGAGTAAAATTAATACTAAAAACAGCCATGGCACCTAGGAACAAAGTCCAAGCTACAGACCAATTTGATCTTCCTGTTCTAATTTATGTTTTGAGGTGATTGACTCATCCCAAAAGGTATTGGATCAGTTGGACAGGAAAACAAGAAACATGCTTCATGCATATCAAATAATATATAAAAATCAGTGTATACCAAGGTTATATATTCCTCATTTTAAAAGGGGTTAAGGGCCTCCTCAAAACTGATTACATGCATATATCTAAATTGTTGGACTGCTTACATATCTGCTGAGTTCACTACATCCAAGCATAGTGAAATTTTAGAAACATTAAGAGAACAAATCTAAGATGACTTCCCTGCTTAGATTAGCAGAAGCATATTGGGGTCAAGTGGGAGTGGAAACTAAAATAGAAGCAGAAATATAATCAGGCAGCAACTAAATGTGCCAAAAAAAGAAAGAATGTAAGAAGAAGGATTAGATAAGAAAGCAACACATGGGGAAAGGGCATAAATGTAGTTGCAAGTACAGAAAACTCTTCAGAAAACCTCATGTCAATCAGGATCTGAAGCAGAAATGGTTAAGGAGAGGTAAATTTAAACCAAAACATCAAAGGTTAATATTAGCAGCTCATCATACTGGGTTTGCAAAATCCATTCAACATGTGGGAGAAACAGATAAATGCAGGTTCTGTAAAAGAGAACTGGAGCAGTCACCCATCTTGTTGCTGGGTATGATACACTAATGGCAGAGGGCCTATATAATGAAAAGCATAATAATTTGGCAAGACTGTGGCACTGGGGATTGTGCAAACATTACAATATTAAAGTAGCTGAATAGCATCGGAAACATGCTACAAAGCTTTAGAGGGAATGATGAAAGTTATATCACATGGGATTACCCATTACCAACAGTTCAAAAAATAGATGTCAGAAAACAAGCTATAGTACTCTATGAAAAGAAGATAAAAATAGCATTGATCATTGAAATTGCTGCGCACAGTAATTAGTGTCTTATCGAGAGACACACATACACCAGGATAGGCAGGTAGAAATTATGGCAATATGGAAGAAGGATCCCCAGAAAGTCTGAATACTGGTAGGAGCAAGAATACAGATACACGTCAATCTAAATGAATTGCAGAAGGATTCAATTCTGGGCACATTGCAGGTGCTGTGATGAATGCTTCTGGCTAACAAAAGAGATTGAAACAGCACTGATTTCACAAACCTTAATCATATTTTGACTTCGGAGTGGGGTGCATTTCTATCATGGTAGTAGAAATCCAAAAGACTTAAATTCAGAGATAAGGGGGTCTGAATGGAGAGATGAAATCAGAAATCAACAAGAAAATGAGAATAGTATTGCTATATCTTCACTTAGTGGACCCCATTTTTACAAAATCGCACCAAGACTATACAGATAAATAAATTGCATTTTCTATAGCATACATCATGGAGAAAGGTAGATTAAAAATAAAAAAAAGACAGCTGTGCACACTCCCAGAATAAAAAAGTGTTCAGTCCTGGTGTATGTATTCATGCTAGGACTGGAAAAAAAAGTAGAATCTTCAGGACATGAAAACATTCCTACAACAGTGTTAGGCCAGGTTCAGGTGGAAGATATCCCCCACACCTCATTTTAGAAATAAGTAGTAGTCTATAAAGTAAACACAATCTGACATGCTAAAAACAAGAGGAATAAGGATGACTATTGAGGAATAAGAAAGAAATTGTATATTATTACTATTACTTAAGAAGCCTAGACTTTCAAGGTAGAAGACATTCATAAAGATTAATAGTGAAATTAGAGGAAAAAAATACTTGAACTAGGAAAACTGCTAAAGGTTTCCAAGGGAAATTTGTATTCACTAATACTACAGTTTACATTATATAGATAAAGGAACTTTGGGCCACTCAGAAAAAACAGCAGCAGACGAGGTGTGAAAATAAAAGGAACAAAACTTAGAGATTTTTGAAAAGTTTAAAAAGAAACGTGGGCATAAAAAAGAAAAGAGATTCAGTATGATGCAATATTTATTCAAAGGAAAAGGCTAAACTGATCAATATAAAAAAACTATAATTGAAGAGAAATACAAAGACATCCAGATATGGAACATTTCACAATACAATAAATAAGAAAACAATGGTCGAATGTAGAAATTAGGTTCAGTAAGGGAGAAAATAAACCAATACAAAATGAAGTAATAGATAATCTGCAAAGTGAAGGATTTAACGCCGATAATCTAATACAAGTTATTTTGTGGCATTACGAAATTATGGGTCCTCAGATTAAGAACCAACAGGTGCAGACAGAGTCATCTGGTAAAGATTTGCAGCATGATGATGCTCTGGATCATTATGTCAGAGACTGATATAAAGGTCCAGTTTAAGGTGCACAGCAAGGGAAGCAGCATGAAACAGTGGCAACTCTGATACAGGCAATACTCCAGAGTGATGGGCCAAAGGGTTGCCAAATGAAGGAGCAGGAAATGCAGGGGACATCTGAAGAAGATGTGGCAAAGAAAATTTTTAGAAACATTCTGTAGATTACTTGCAAGAAGCAGAGAGCAAAGAAGACACTCTCAATCCAAAAAAAGATGATTCAAAGGAAGACCTTCTTGATTTAATAGAAATGGATAGACTTATTAAGACAAATGAAAGACATAAGATTACAGAAAGTAAATATTACCCAAAATGTTAGAAGATTTATAAAAATAGATGAGCACAGTGATTAGGATTTTAAAGAGAAATTAATGTGATATAACAGAAATAAATAGAATATATTAATGCACAGCTAAACTAATAACAGATAAAGTGTTACCACAAAAACATACAGCAACTTAGGAAAACAAGAGAGCAAGTAAAATGCCACCATGGAATCAATTAATAGAGAAAATGATAAAGCAATAGATATAAGAAGTGTCACTGTTTTGAGGAATATAAAAAAGGGAACAGATAATCAAATATATTCCGATAGATATGATAAAAACAATGCTCATTATCAAAATATATAAAGATTTATCATTTACTTTTGCCAATAATGAACTAAAAATATTAGCACAGGCAGAAAAAACATAGAAGGTATATAACTTTTCTGCAACATCAACGGAATGGCTTGGGGGGATAGGTATATCTCACAATGGATACGACTACTCTGAAACAAGCACACATGAGTGTACACATCTGCAAACATCTGGAACAGATTCCCCACCTAAATAAAACAAAGTTCATCCCTGTCCATATTCAAGCACAACTTACAGTATATCTATGCATGAGAAACAGAACATTTACCCAGTACTGCCCCCTGTACTACTAATATACAGAGGCAGCTCCCAAATGTTTTCTCTCATGCATGGGTCTCATCAAATTATCTGTGGTAAGATCAAAGTTATTCTGACTAGGGGTAATATGTAATTATTGACCATGGGATGAGTTGAGCCAGTCTATAATCAAATGGGATATATTATTTTAAGCACAAAAAGGGAATTTTGAACAGGCTTAAAATGTCCAGAAAGGGCAGAAAGCCTAAACTATGAACCTATATATATATATATATATATATATATATATATATATATATATATATATATATATATATGTATGTATATACAGGAAACATAGAACTTAAGCAATGTATGGATGATCCAAAAAAATTATTGAGAATTGAGCAACCAAGCAAAAGGAATAGAAACATCACCAGAAAGGAAGAGAGGCAAATTTTAGAGAAGTATTTATGAAGACTCTGTTGAACATAACACAGATGACGAATGGCTAGAAGAATTAAAAGAAACAATAAGGAGCTCCAAAGCAGAGCATATGAAATGGGATGAAGTAACAGCCACAGAAAATTAGACACAATTTAAAAAAAGCTTTTAACAGGAAAATCCCAGACCAAGCACAGGACCTGACTACTGGCTAAACATTAACATCATTACACAAAGATTTAGCAATGGGTAAGAATTATTTCTAGCTATTTATTTATCCTTTGTTGACCAGGTTAGTTCAGCTAGGCCAGTAGTCTCTTTTCAGAGGAGATCTGAGATGATATTTATGCTATTAGGGGAAATTTGGCGAGGGCATCTGGGAACTTCCCCTACTCTTTGCATATTGGGACTATTCTTTGTTGTGCTTCCTGACTTCCGGTCTGGGTGCAAAGGCTGCTTGGAGAAGCAGGAAGCAAAAATTCAAAAATGGAAGAGAAAGATCTTGTTTTTAGAGTAATGAATATGGGTGAGGATGTTAAACAAACAGCAAAAAGTTCAGATATGATGAATAATGAGTCAGAGGTGGACAGGTATGGAGAAAATGGAGAAGGGAGGGAAGAAGGAGAAAGAGAGATAACTAAAAAGCAAAAAGAAGGAGATGAGGTTACTGTTATGGATTCTGAAGATCTGTTTCAACAAAGTCTGTTTTTAACAGATTCTACAGCACCTAAGTGTGTTTTTGCAACCCTCGAGTTTGGAGGGGGGGGGGAGTTGGGGATGTATATTTGAAAGAATTGATTGAACTGAGTGAACCAGAGAGTGAGAAGGCAGTGTTGTGGGGACAAATAATGGACAGAATTCAAGAAGAAAAACTTCAGGAAATAAGGAAGTAAGAAAATAAACGGTATGCTCAAATGGTGAGAGAAGGCAAAAGAAGAGAAGAGAAGAAAGCATTAAGTAAGAAGAAAGCATTAGGTCAGAATTAGTAGCAAAATGGAAAAGGAACTGGACAGGTATGAAATATGAGACCGCATCATTTCACCACTGGGTACTGAAGACACAGAGGTAAGAGCTTTTGTTTGTATTAACAAAGATACTTTCTGTGACATTTTTTTTTGAAAAGGCATAGTATATGAAGACATTTTAGAACAGTATGAAAAGGAAAGAATGAAAACACTTGTATGTTTTGCAGGCATTTAACAGAGAAGATAAAAAAGAGTATTATACAATTTTAAACTGACGTTGAAAGAGATGATTTAAAAAACTATTTAAAAACTCTGTGTAGAGATGTAATGGACATCATAAAGCTGTATGACAATAAAGGTTTACGGACTGCGGGATGGGAATGTGGTATTATATTGAAAATGCAAAATGACAAAATAATGCATTTGCCGAGTATAATTAATGTGGAGGGGAATAAGGCATTAGTTAGAAACTGGGGACAACCAAAGACATGTTTTTGTACATTAAAGATAATCATTTAATTAACAATTGTGATAAAAGGAAATACTTTTTTGTGGTAAAGTTGGTCATGAAACAAAAAAAAAGTGATCACTAATGTATAAAGTGTGAAAAAATAGGACATTCATGGATGGACTGTAATGCTACAGAAAATTATATACAGGAAACAAATTCAGACCAAGACAGGGAGAGTGTTTTAGCAGATAATACAGAAGAAACACAAATACAAAAAAATTTATGGGAAAGATATGGAAGGAAATGAATGTATGAGGGAAGCAAAAGGAAAAGATGGAGAGATACAGTAAGAAGTAAATAATTCAAGTGGTGAAAGGGATGATAAATGGATAAGAGTTAAAAGTAAAAGAAGTTCTATTGGGAAAAGATTGAAAGAAAATGTTAATTTAATAATATAGGTTTAGGAGGACCCAAAAAAGGAAAAAGATAAAATCAATAGAAACTTTTCCACAAGGTGAGATTCTTAGCCATTAACATAAATAGTATAAAGAATGTTCAGTGAAGGCTGGGAGTGTTGGAGTGGTGTATAATGTTAGATATGGACATTATAGTATTAATAGATATAAGAATAACAGAAGAAGAAAGAATACAAGTTAACGGGTTATGGGTAGGCAAGATTATTTGGAATTTAGGAGATGAAAAATGCTCAGGCACAGCAATTTTATGTAAAGAATGTATAGAAATGTTGGATGAATAGTAATATTAGATAAAAGAAGGAAGAACCAAATATATAGAATAATTACACACTACGCATACACTCTACAAAAACAAAGTGAGATTATGTTTAGGAAAATACTTGATTATGTGAGTATAAATATGCAAGTAATAGTAATGGGAGACTTCAATTGTGATTTAAGACACAGATGAAAAGAAGGGGCAGATGTAAAAGTTATTTCAGATATGATCAAAAGTCTTAAAATGTACCTATTGAAAAGTAAACATTGGATATAAAAAAGGAGTAATCTAAGAACTGAAATTGATCACTTTATAGTATCAGACAGTTTATGTATATTACATCAAAGAGTTAAAATTATGTTTTCCCTAGACCATGTAGCAATTTGGGTAGAAATTCAAGAAATAATGTTATATAAAAACAGGTACAGGTATAAAAATAATGAATCAGAGCTAAATGAGTATGTAAAGGAAATAATACATCAGATATAACTGGATCATATAAATATGAGGGATTTTATAAAGATTTTACAAGTTGGTAGATTCATTTAAAAAATATATAGAAAAGAAGTACTAGAATTGCAAATGACAAAAAGAATACAAGATATAAGGAAATCAGTAACCAAGTCTTTAAAAAATTAATAGATAATAAATAAGAGTTTCTAGAAAAAGAGAGAATGTTATATGAAAGGAGCCAAGGGAAAATAAAAAAAGATGCTATTCAAGCAAAGATATTTTCTACAAGGAAGCTAAGTAAAATGGTTAAAGAAAAAATAAGAATAATAAGAAAGTTAAGGAATGAAGAAGGATATATAGTGAATACACAGAAATTCTGCAGACAGTAAAAAGACATAACATTAGTTGTTAAAAATAAAGAATGGATGAGTATAGCTATTAAGACATTTAACAAAGAACTAAAGATGTTAGGTTTAAGCATTAATTAGGAAAAGAGTAAAGGGTTGGGGTTCTCTGAAAAAAATAAGAGGTGTCTAGTTTAATAAAGAAGAAATAGAAATTCTGGGAATAAGTTTTAGCACTGAACATCATTGAGTTGCACAATGGAAAGATATGATACTTAAAATGAAGAGTACTTGTATATTCTGGAGAACATTTAAAATTACATATAGAAAAAAAGCATATTTAATTATTTCTGTAATATTAGGTAAGTTGGCACATCTAGCAATTGCATTTATGATACCACCAGAATGTGAAAAAGACATGCCTCTGGATTCAGTAAACATTTGTGAATAGCTTAGTCCTGCATGGAACCGACCATTTAGGAGCAGCACAGCAGCACACCATGCATATTAATGAAGGCGCGCTGCCTGAGCTCCTAAACAGACACGGAGCATGGACAAGTGCAGGGGGCATGTCTGAGATCAGAGTTCTCACAATATACATGCCCCTGCAGTCAAGAACTGCAGATTAGCTAGTACAATGAGCAAGACCGCACATAGGGAGCTGCATACCCCCAGCAACACTCCCCAAGTTTATAAGAACAATATTTAAAATATAAAAATATAAAACAAGTTATTTTTTTTATCCAACAGATAAAATGTAACTGTAGGTGTGCGGGTTTGCCCATTGCTTAGCTACGTATACTGTAACTTAAATGGCAGAAGAAGATAAATACCAAGATATATGCAAATGAAAAAGTACTGCAATAGTGTAGTGGTCAGAGCATTCACCTTACGAGCAGTCATTCCTGGTTCAAGTCTCACTCCAGTACATTCCATTTTCCATGTCAAATCACTATATGAACAATACTTTTTGTTGCATAACCTACTAAATAACATATACTTATGAACTGGAGTACTGCATTAAATGCAGATGTGAGGTGTCTTTGTAATAATGTTGTAAAATCCACAGATAAACACAAGTGCTCCATACAGTATATGCACACATGAATCAGGGATAGCGATTGAAGGTATAATGTGTAATGAATGATAAATCCATAAAGTGTCCAAATCCATCACCTTGCCAAGCACCATTTTACATTACTGTCTAAATTAGTGTGGGGGTAAGCGGGAGTAGGCACTATTAAGCAGTAGTAAGCGAGAGTAAGCATATTTAAGAAGTAGTAAGTGAGTTTAAACCCATTTGAGTAAGGGTAAGCAATGCGTACATAGGTGAAGCAATATTAAAGCTAACTCTCTGTAAGCATATTTAACCAGATGTTAGCATTGCTTACTGTTGCGCAAACCCACACAAACCCACTTACAATTGCTTAAAAGTGCCTTAATCACTCTGTATGCAACAGCCGCTGTTCTGCCCAGCAACAAAATACACAGCCCTTGCAGGTCTTGAACCCAGGACCCTGTACACTACAGTCACAGCAGTTAACCAGTAAGCCATCACAGCAGTACATAAGATCCTCACTATAGGAATATTAAACTTAACATGTGAAAGGAATCTATATACAGTTTTATGTTGTATAACCTACTACATAACATAAATATGTGAACTAGAGTACTGCATTAAGTACAGATGTGAGGTGTCATTGTAATAAAGTGTTGAAATCCCCTAATAAACACAAGGAGCCCATGCAGTGTATGTACACATGAATCATGGATACCAAACACATATATAACAAGTAATGAATAATAAATCAATGCCAAACAGCAAATAGTATGCAAATTAAAAATTAAGCAATGCTAAGCATTGCACAGACCTGCTTACTAGGTGTAAGCAATGTGTAGGTCAGCTAAATCAGTTTGCCCAGTGGTATACCCCTTTAATCAATGCCACCCTTAGTTAAGCAGGTTTGCCCATAGCTTAGCATTTTCAAAACCATCCAATCATGGCAAAGTGTGGGAAATCAGCCCTACTTAAACCCCACAGGTGGGAATACATCTCATAACTAGTTGCAACTTCCTCCTGTAGGCACTATGACCAGCGTGGGTTAAGGTTTGTGCTTCCAGGCACAGTGCTGGGGCATCCATGAGTCCAAAGTCATGGCAGGACTCCTTGTTAAAGACCATGACCAGAGACTGCTACAGGGCCAGTACCAGGTTTCCCAATATAAAGCGGAAGATTGGGAACGTCTCATCTGTGTCCTCACCAGTGCCACTGGCATACTTCGAACTGGTGAGCAGGTCAGGCATCACTATGCTGACCTGAAATGGAGAAAGAGGGAGCTCTTGGATAAGTGGATCCAAGAGGCAAGGCAGATGGGTGATGTCCCAGCCGTGTGCAAGTATCAGTCTACTACCTGTTTAATAATTGCCAGCTCATATACATTATGGATAGGTATGGCTAAATATTCCTCTTATGTCTTTAACAGCAGCAGACGAGCGGGCTCTGAACCAGTAAGCCCATGTCTGTAGATTGCAGAGGTTGTGTCGCAAGGCAGGTTAGTAATACTCTTGCATGTACTGTCAAAATAAATAAATCTAAAAGTAGTAGAAAGTTAATTGCCAGTATAAAACCTGTATTCTTTAAGGCATGTACTGAACAGACCAGACAATATGGCAGGAAGAGTCTCATATCTCATCAACAGCAGGAGCCATTTTGAAACATTCTTTCCCTTTCATGCTGCTGAGCATCTGCTGCTCTGTGTAAGGTAAAATTTTGATTATTTGGCATTAACTGTTTTGTGATGTATTTTCTGTTGCCATAACTGCTTTAGATCGTACAATATTTGGTGATTATTCTGTTGCTTTATCTGCTTTAGGTCATATAGTATTTTGTGATTATATTGAGATGAATATTGCTTGCATATGCAGTCTCTGGTGTACTTTTTCTCGCGACTCTAGTTTTGTGAATATTTAAAGTCTATTTACCCTGTTGCAAGGAGCTCCAGCACCTTATGATCACGGGTAGCTTAGCATCTGAATTGTACTCATCTTATTTCTTGTTTTTTAATGAAAGAAAACTGTAATTGTGAATATTTACCAAGTTTTTTGTTGCAAGGAGCATCAGCACCTTAACTTCACATTTAGATGTATCTGTAGTATTTTCACTGTAATTTCTTGGTGTAATACTAAAGTAAAAGGAAGAACTGTTGTCTAAAAGTGTACCAATTGTTGTTGTCCTCAGTATCCTGGATTTCTGTTTTCCTGCTTTGTGAGTTATTGCCTTGTGTATGTCTACACTGTGCTGTTGTTAACTACTGTTGTTCTGCATTACTTTATGCTTAGGTGTAAACACTGCTGTGTTCTTAGCTAGCTATGTGTGTAAGACACTCATACAATGGAAATTAATGCTAGGTATACTATCTCTGCCTACCTGTATTACTTTTTTACTCTTTACCCATGGTATTTTTGTCTCTCACTCTTTTCCTGAATTACTTACTCATAACTAATTTCCCTTCTCTCTGTTTTTATAGCCCTAGTGGATTTTTCCCTGCAGTTTTCTCTTGGCCACAGTACAGGCAACACAGATTTGAAGACCTTAACAGATATCCTGCAACTCTAACTATTGGTCCGGAAGACACCATTTTAAGCATAAAATAATACCACTGAAGTATGTGTCCCAGTAAATAACTACTACATAAGCTAATCATTTAATTAATGCTAGACTTTATAAGCACAACAAGAATTTACAGTTTTTTTTTTGCTAGTCGCCATGAAAAGCAGACACCAGCAGCTCCTATCCTTTCTCTTTGGTTACCCACTATCCTCTTACTGTTTCTGTGTATATTCTCCTGTTCTGCACTTTACCCTTCCCTGAATTCATTTCTAGCCTCACTCATAATTGCCTTTTCTAGTGCACCTGTCCTATTTTACTGTCTTCAGACTCTTACATATTAATGTGGTTTTTTTTGCCCTGCTTTTAGCTGCTAGTAATACACCTCTCTCCCCTCCAAAGCCCCTCTCTATTGTAGCTTATTTTAACCATACAGCACTGGGTTTGCTTCAAGTAAATATACGTGTGTAGCTTGAGGCCAGTGTCCTTTTGTAAGCTTAATTCTGCTCATATTTTTATTTTATTTCTGGTGACTTTACCTTTAGAAACTTTATGTCCTTGTCTCTCAAGCTAGTTTTTCACTATTTTTTTCTGATTGTTTCTATGACTTCATCTTGACCAGGGTGCTCCGTTCGCTCCTCTACCCTACCCCCATTCCCACACACCCCATTACAATTACCTTTATACCTAACTATTCCTCTCCTTCCTGTCCCACTAGCCACTACAATTCCACTTCCTGCCTATTGCCACAACCACCTTACTAATCTGTCAATCTTGTCAACATCACTTCCTCTATACCACTGTCTCTCTTCCTACTCTATTTGACCATATTCTATTCCAACATGTATTATTTTCTAATTTATTCTACACTACTTCTTATTCTCTCTATCTCTCCAATCTCACTAACCCACTCCTATGTTCACCACCTTCTCACTCATATAACATATATCCAACTACTTCATCTTTTACTATTTCCCCTAATCTCTTTACTACCTCTACCTCTAGTCTATATAAACTATCTATAATACAGGTTTTTAAACCTTCCCACAAAGCCAAGTCAAAACTATATAAACTCCATCTAGCATCTACTACACACTCTCTCCTCACTAAAAAACTACTTTGTTCTGGAGATAGCCATCCCAAACCTGGCCCCTCTTCTCTCCCCAAAACTACCTCTACACTGTTCCCAACTTACTCCTCTAACAGTCACCAACCTCAGTCACAACAATCATCTCCAACCAAATACTTAACTATTTACTCATTGAATATTCAGAGTCTAGCAAATAAAGTCACTGAGTTGCACTCATGGATAGCTCTCAATACCCCTCACATCCTCTCCCTATCTGAAACCTGGCTCAAGCCACAAATCTCAAATAGTGAAATACTTTCACCAGGTTATAATATCTTCCGATCTGATAGACCTGTAAAAAAAGGTGGTGGCGTGGCCATCCTCTACTCAAACATTTTTAACCTCTCACAATACCCTTCCCCAATTCCTGACTTCCTCCCAGCTGAAATCATCATCCTTAACTTCCATCTGACTCCCCACAAAAAACTTACAATTGCCTCAATCTACATTCCTCCTGGTAACAATCTGCCCATTTTTGAAAACATCCTATCCTGGTTTTCCCACAACATACCATATGAGACACTTATCCTTGGTGATGCCAACATTGATCGGTCCAAACTCACAACTGACTCTCCCCCACTCAGTATCCACCTACACTGCTTCCACCAATGTATAACATCTCCCACTCGCTTCCATAAAAATTCCACTTCCAGCTCCATCGTAGACTGGATCCTTACCAATTCCCCTCACCAATACCACAATCCCACCACCTTACCTGACTCCCTCAGTAATCATCTCCCTACAACCATCTTAAGACACTACTCCCATATTCCTAAACCCCACCTTATTAAAGACTGTCGAAAATGATCGACTTTCAATTCATCCCAATTTAACTCCATTCTCCACAACATAGATTGGTCCATCCTAAAACACCTCCCCCTAAACAATGCTGGAAGCACTTTCAATAGCATCTTCATGAATACTCTAAACTCCTTAGCTCCCTCTAGGAAGATTAGAGTAAAATCAAATCATGCTCCCTGGCTCTCCAAAGAGACTAGGTCCCTTATGAAACAAAGAGATCGTGCTTGGAAAACCTGGACTAAAACTAAACAACCACCTTTTCTTCAAAAATACAGGCAACTGAGGAACCTTGCAAAGAAACATACAACTAATGACAAAAAGTTATACTATAGCTCTGCTCAGCTTAACAACAAATCCAATTCTCAAAAATTTTGGTCAACTCTCAACAACATCCTCTATCCTGGAAAGTCCTCTAATCCCTCCCCATACCCTAACTCTTCCTCTCAGCAAACAGCTACCCTAATGAATAAACACTTTATCTCTTCCATCCAAAATCTGGTAACCTCTAAGCCAAACTCTACTTCGACACCCATCTCTCCAAGTCCCACTAACACAACTTTGTTTTCTTTTGAGCCAGTTCCCATTACTTACATCAAATCTCCACTACTCAAGCTAAAACCTTGTTCTCCTTCCACTGACAATCTATCTCCTACATTCCTCAAACTTGCTGCTGACTCAATTGCCTATTCTATATCTATACTAATTAATCGATCTATTCTGGAATCAACTGTCCCCACCCTTTGGAAATCTTTCTGCACTATCCCTCTTCATAAAGGTTGAAACTCCACTGACCCCTCAAACTACCAACCCATTGACATTCTGTCCCCCCTCTCCAAAATATTAGAAAAATGCATTACCTCACAGCTTTTCAATCACCTCCTCAAACACCACTTACTTACCCCTACCCAACATGGATTTCATCCTCACCACAGCACCACCTCTGCCCTCCTCTCCTTCACTCATATCATTGCAGAGGCCCTAGACAACAATAAACTAATTTCCTGTCTCTTCCTAGATCTCTCCAAAGCCTTTGATACTGTCTCCCATCCTCTACTACTATCCAAACTCGCAAATCTCTAAATATCACCCTCCTCACTTGCCTGGTTTAATAGTTACCTATCTGGCAGGGGACAATCTGTCAAATGGCTCTCATCTTCCTCACCTTTCCTTCCCATCTCCACTGGTGTTCCGCAAGGCTCCATCTTGGGACCCCTTTTGTTTAACATCTTCATCAATGATCTTTACACCTCATGCAAAGAATCCTCCCTTATTCAGTATGCCGATGACTCCACACTTATATCTGTCTCAAATAACATTTCTGAACTACACTCCCTGACCCAACAGGCCCTACTATCCATTAAACAATGGCTCTCTCACAACCTATTGATTCTAAATCCCAAAAAGATCAAACTCCTACTTTTCCTTCCCCGTTCTCTTCCTCATCACAAAACCTCCTTTTTTATTACATCTTCTAACAATACAACTATCCATCCTGACACCCACACAAAACTGCTAGGGGTCATTATCGATGATTAACTCAAGTTCAACCTACACATACTCCAATGTATAAAAAAAAACAAACCAGAAACTAGGTCTGCTATATCGGAACAAAAAATTCCTAACCCCTGAATCTAGACTTACCCTGGGCCAGACACTCCTCCTCCCCTCTCTCTTATACACCGCCCCAGTTCTTACCAATATCCAGGCCTCCACTCTAAACAAACTCCAACAGACTTACCATAAAATAGCCAGATTCATTACTAACTCCCCATACAACTCACACCACTGCATTTCTTTAAACTCTCTTCAATGGCTTGAACTTCCCCAATTTCTGCTATTTTATCAATTTCATATGCTACACTCTATTCTTTATAAACCCGCCTTCTGTCCATTTCTATCTTCCTTAGTCTCCATCTACATCTCATCCTGGACCCTCCATACTTCTAACCAACAATTACTTGATGTCTACCACCCAAAAAGGTCAGTAGGCAAACCACTCTACAAACATTCCCTTGCACATGCTTGGAACAAACTTCCCCTTGACTTACGTTCAACCTCCCACACCTCACACTTTAAAAATGAACTAAAAGCTTATTTTCTCAATTCCAGAACCTGCCCTTGCCATGACCATACCTAGTCTTCCTTCCCTTTATGTACCCTCAAAAGGACCATACTTAGTACCTCATTACACCTCTCTCTCCAATGTGTCTGCTATGCATTTGCATAATTTTATAGAAACAAAAATGTTGATTGTTGACCTATTGAATTATAGCAATGTAAAATTGTTACTTAGCTTCTTTTTAAAGCAGCTTTATCTTTATACACGTAACCCAACATATGTGAATCGTTTTGCTATAACTGTTATTATATCAATATTGTTTAAAATTGTACTTGTTTTAAAATGTACTAATAGAGCTTTTCTCCTCGGGTCTCCACTGAAAATGGGCCACAAGCCCAGTTGGACAAACCTGGTTAACAAATGTCAATAAACAAATAAATAATATAGGTTGTATGTAAATAAAAGGTTAACAGCCTGACAATAAAAGTCTAACTGCTGGACTGCCTGTGTTTACTCTGGTATCATGGGTTGGGAGGGTGGCCTAATGGTTAAGGTGTTTGCCTTACAAACACAAGGTACAGGGTTTGAGTCTTACAAGGGATAATTGGCTAGGCTTAAAATGGCTTGCAAGGGCAGTTAGCCTAGTACTAACCTATGAACCTATATGGTAATGTACTGTTGCAATCTCTTAATAGTACTTTTGTATTAAGCACTGTTACCCACACTGTGCTACAAAAATAAAATGTGTAGAAATGTCTGTATATGACTGTTGTAATCACAAGAGGTCATATTGTACAACTGAGATAGACTTAGACAGAAAACAGTGAAAAGATAGACAACATAATCCAAATCGCACACTCAATTGAAACATGAACTGTTGTATTTTTTGGCACACACAACCATGCTTTGAATCCTGGGCATGGTAGTAAGCTGTATGCAGAATCATACCCCACAACTGTACTGATATGTCCAGAATGTCCAGTTAATTGGCCCATATCTGCTGCCTGTCACCCTGCCCCCCTGGCAAATCAGTGGGATTATCCCAGAAGCTTAGGCAGCAAATAATGACATACAATTGATTGTCAGACATCATAATGGAAAAAAATAGATCTATAAGAACAAACCTGTCACTCTAGCAACTCACCAAAATGTTATGAGAGTGATAAGCAAAGTATGTCCCATCTCCACCCACATGTTGTGAAGCTATGATCAGGGTGTGTGCAGTAACAGAGTGAGACGTATGTGCATAATAATAATGTGGAATCTGGTAATATGTGTGGCAACATTCAGGTAGTGCTAACAATCATCCCCCCCCAGGTCTGTCAGATACGAAAACTGTGCCTAGAAATAAAAGATTGAAATTCTGGACTGGTACTGTTTACTCTGGTATTGTATGGCATTGTTAGTGTTGCAGTTTCTCTGAATAATAAGGTATTAGTCATCACTGTCATCCACACTGTGCTACATAACAAAACTGTCTAGGAAACCCTGTATAAGAGTGTTGTAATTACAAAGTCAGATTGTAAAACCACGAGAGACTTATAGACAGAAATGAAAGAGAAGAGTAACACAGCAATAGCTATATAGCACACTCAACTGTGATGTACACTGTTTTATTTTTAGCAGACACAGCCATGGTTCGAATCCTGGGAGTGGTAGTAAGCAGTTTGCAGAATCATACCCCTCAACTGTACAGATTTGTCCAGAATATACAGTTAATTGGCCTTTATCTGCTGGCTTTTACCCTGTCCCCCTGGCATATCAGCTTGCTAATTTCTGACATGTATGCAGCATTTAATGTCATATAACTGACTGTCAGGCCTGTATATATTTGGAAAATGTCTATGAAAACAAACCTGTCATTGTACAACTCACCAACGGTTTATGAGGGCAATAGTCAAAATATGTCCCGGTTTCACCTGCATGTTGTCAAGACATGCTCAGTGTTCGTGCAATAAGAGATGGACAGGTATGTGCATAACATCAACTTGGAATCTAGGATTATGTGTAGAAACACTCAGGTAGTGTTAACAAACAATACCTCCACAGGTATACCAGGTAAGAGGTATATACCACAGGTAAAACTCAGTTCATGTATATAGCTGTCTACATCCATACCACTTTCCATGCTAAGGCCATAGGGTAGTGTAATAATACCTGTACGATACAGATCATAGCACTGACTAGGAATGTAATGAGAACTACAGGGATATACAAGTTGTTAATTGACATCTTTCTCTCCCCCCACCATATATGAAACAATAAACTAAATACACAACTCAATCTGTATGTGCACTATTAAATCTACTGTTGGGACATATGTCCTATTGTTTGATAAATATTTAAATTTATTTCTATGCATGTGCCATGTTGAAATACTCCCACATTGGTGGCATGCTTCCATCAAGTACCTGCATGCTGTTGTAATGGCTACTGTGGTTCCATATGTGCATGTGTTCTGTTTGCTATGCAACTGTTCCATATCTGGTGTTTGGGGTTAATGGGATTATCTATGCATGCTGTTATACCTAATCCTGGAATGTGTTGACTATTACTAACCCACATGTGTTGTAAAATTGAAACACCATAGCACATTTGGGGAGGCCAGTCCCAGTGGATCCACCTCTGTCACCTCATCTGGCCATGTCACATGGGCACCAGCACATCTGGTGCCACCCTGGGACCTCCTCGTCTGCTGGTCCTGCACCACCTTTGGGTGGAACCACCTCAGGGGACGGGCTTGCCCACCCTGGGAGCGGGAACAGACAGGACACTGTCACCCATCACCAGGTCCAGGGTCTGGTGCGTAGGTAGCTCCACAGGGAGCTTGGAGATCTGCTATGCCAGCTTGAGGGCTGCATGGTGCAACTAGAGGGTTAGACTGCCCCTCCTACTCAGACCCCAGCACAGAGACCTTCGGGGCCATGAAGGTGTAGTGGTGACTGCCCATGAGTGGGGACCTTAGTGCCACTGTTTCCACAAATGGGCTCCTGGGCTTCAGACTTCCAAACACCCCTCCTCATCCAAGGTGTTTATCCCCACATGTGTCATACCACCCCTGTATGCTGTCTTGTCTGTCCTAACTGTTATCCTACCCAACCTACCTCCCCAAATATTCCTACTATCACTCCCCAACATCCCACGCTCACCTTAAAAAAAAAGGCAATCTGTTCCCCAAAAAAATCTTGCCCATACATAGCTGCCCATTTTGAACACATGTCCACGGGACACATGTAATCTGGTTTAATTGGCTTCACAACATATTACTCTTGTCCTCACCCTTCTCTCAGGGGTATGAGTGTCTAAATCTGCCTCCAAATCAGTGTATATGCACAGCTGTTGCTGTAGAAGAAATGGGCAGCTATGGACCTTCCCTACACAGTCCTGCACATCCCTAGCTATTTTCCCTACTGTCTTTCCCTCTTTGTGACCCTTTTTCACCACTTTCCTATCAACATTTTTCATTTCTTTTAAAGAAATTAATGCAGGGGTAAGTGGGAGTAAGCACTTTTAAGCAGCAGTAAGCGGATTTAAGCTTGTTTGCACAGGGGTAAGCAATGCCTACATAGATTAAGCAATTGAGAAGCTAAATCAGTGTAAGAAACTGTAACGGGAAGTTAGCAGTGCTTACCTTTGCTCATACCCATGCAAACCCACTTACACCTGCTTAAAAGTGCCTTAATCACCCTGTATCTAATGGCCCTTGTTCTGCCCAGCAAAAAAATAAACAGCCCTTGCAGGTCTTGAACCCAGGACAATGTACACTATCAGAAAAAAATGCACCAATGAAGGAAAAAGCTCAGTTCTTTTCTGTAATCTTGTTTATTTTAAAAGTCACGACAGGACCACCACAGGATACAACTCACAAAGCAGGTCACAAGCACAATGTACACTATATTAACTACAGTTAACCACTACACCATGACAGCTGTGAAGACAACTGTTGTTCTTCCAATATATCTGTCAGTACACATATTGAATAGTATTGAACAATTGTTGTGACTTCTACAATTGTATAGTACTTAGTGATATTACTGTTGCATCACATATGTTGTTATATCTAAATATATACATATCAGATACATACCATGTGATACATCTGGGAAGGTATACACAAAACTAATGTTTACACATGACAAGGATATGGATATAAACATATACATATGTAGATATATCCAAACACAAGGCAAGCCGTTAGCAGTAGAAAAGGGTCCTTAGATAAAAAAGAAAGATACAATTTCCACAGGAACATCCAATAGACCTTTCAATGGCTGTATTTGTAGATATAAATTTTGCAGTAAATTTCCACAGAAACTTTCAATGAACCACTCAGTAAGTAAAATCTGTAGAAAATGTATTTGGTGAGCGCTTTCGTGACATAGATACACCGCTTCATCAGAACTATTACTAATGAAACATCCAGCACTTATATATCCATGTTAGTTAAAAAACAACCAATCATCAGGCAGCAGTTATTGACTTGAACACACCTTCCTTCAAAATTAATACATCATTACTAAAAGCTAACAGTTTGAAAATATATACTATACATCCCTATCAGTTAAAAAACATTCTATTAAAAATATATATATCAAAAATGCGTATGTTACAATGTATATAACTGTTGTGCCTAATTACACAACTTTATTTTCTGGCCAATGGTCTTGATTTTAACAGGGGTTTAGGGGTACCCTATCATTTAAACCCCTTCCTTTATCTGCCCTGAATCTCACTATCCACCTACTTTCTGTTGTCTCTATCAGGTTCACAATATCATCCCCTCTTTCACTTCCATAGACCACTTCTACAGCAAGAAATCTAAATGTGTGTGAAGTGTCTGTTGTATTAACATGTTTTGTCAAAGGATTGGTGCAGTCACCATTCCTAATCTCCAGCATATGTTCCCTAATCCTAAATTTCAGTTTTCTGTTGGTTTTGCCAACATAGAAAGATGAGCACTGGTTACATATTGCTAAATAAACAATATTTATACTATTACAATTTGCCCTAACATTAAACTCAAATTCTCTCTGAGAGTCCGGATGTAGGAATTTGTTAGTAGTATCAATGTAACTACATTGATTACAGTTATAGCATGGGATGGTAACTTTCTTTCCACCCAGTTCATTCATCTCTTTTCTCTTTTTTGGATAAAATAAAAACTGTTTCAGTGACTTTTTATTCTTGTAAGAGAAAGAGGGCCTCTCTCCTACAATGGGACATATATCTGGGTCCTGCGTTAAAATTGGCCAGTACTTCCTAATAACATCAGTGACTACACCTACATAACTTGAAAATTCTATTGGAATATGTACCGAATTAGTCATCCTTCTCTTCTTATTATTCCAATTACTTGTAGTGGAGACACCCCCCTCTGAATAATATGGTTTCCCCACACTACACCTCATATCAACTGCATTTGATAATGTCTCTTGGGTCACGGAATCAGTGTATCCCCTTTCCACAAATCTCTGCTCTAGGTCATTTAATTTGGCACTGAATACTTCATCCTCTGTAGTGAGTCTAGATGCCCGTAAAGTTTGTCCTTTAACTACATTCGAGAAGATGTGCCTGGGATGCATACTGCTTCTGTGCAAAAGATGATTTCTATGACAATCCTTCCTATACATTTTAGTAGATAACTTCCCTGCGCTGTTCCAATATATACATATATCAAGGAAGTTCATCTCTTCATAAGATGAATTCATCTCAAACGTTAAAAAGTCTGTTGTATTATTAAGAAACTTACAGAAGCTGTCTAATTCATCAGTACTACCCTTCCACATTAGGAACAGGTCATACACAAAACATTTGTAGAAAATCAGCCGGTCCCACCTTCCCAATGATAGCACATACTGATTCTCTCAGCTGGCCATTACCAGGTTGGCGTAGCTATTGGCACTAGAAGTGCCCATAGCTACGCCTTCCTTTTGTAGATATAAGTCACTGTCAAACATCATAACATTATTTTCCAAAATAAACATCATAAGCTGACATAAAAGATCCACATGTTTACCTTCATAAGTTTGGTCAGTTAATATGTATTCACGTAGCATGTCCGCACCCTGCTCATTGGGTATACATGTGAATAGGGAGCGTACATCCAACGTGACCACCAATATTGTACCTTTCTGCAAATCAGCATCACTATTATAAGTGAATAAATACCAAACCAAAAGATGGAAGCAAGTCAAACGACAACCAAAACCAAAAATAAAGACTTGCAAGGAGTGTCCAAATAGAGGTCGGAAACCAGGATTCCTTCTTAAAAGGATCTTTTATTGAAAATCACAAAACACCAATAACGCCAAACCAATCTATACGTTTTCGACAAAGGCAAGTCTTCATCAGAAAGTGATCTTAAACAAAAAACAGAACATTTAAATAACCATTCAATATCATGATTCAATTAATCCAATTAAAATCTAACCAATAAAAATCTCTAGTACTGAAATGTCTATTCAAACTTCTTTAACAGTACTATTTACATAAAAGTTTGTAAGTACAATAAATACAATTTTTAATACACAACATAATTATTCAAAATACATATAAATTAGTTAAAAATTGTATCTTCCCTTTATATATATACGAAGTTACTATTGCAGTTGTTTAAAAATAGTTTGAAGTTTAAAAAATCTAGCCCTAATTCCATATTTCCATAGGTGTTTTGTGATTTTCAATAAAAGATCCTTTTAAGAAGGAATCCTGGTTTCCGACCTCTATTTGGACACTCCTTGCAAGTCTTTATAACTGAAAAAATCTTGTAAAAACTGCTTAGAGTCTCTAAGAATGCACTTGTTCTTGTCAACAATGGGTCTTAAATTTCTTTCCACAAACAGTGATATAGGTTCTGTTACCCAATTCCTTCCAGAGACAATCGGTCTCAATGGAGGTATAACTGGATTCTTGTGAATTTTGGGTAACCTATTTATAACTTGTGTCAGAGGTTTGGGTACTCTAAAATAGTTATATGAATCTAAATCTATCATATGATTCAATAACATATCATATAAATTGTGTTCAACATTTGCTGTCAATTTTCTGAGTTCTGCAGGATTAATCAAACTGTAAACTTTGTTATCACCTAACATACCTCGCATGGTTCGAGCATAGTAATCACTATCCATAATTACTATGGGACCCCCTTTATCCGCAAGTTTTATCACAATACTTTGGTCCATCTGCAGGTTTCCTAAAGCCTCATTTTCCTGTTTGTTCATGTTACAAATTTTTTTTTTTCTTTTATCACCCAGCTTCTCAAATAACTCAGTTTCACACAACTTTGAAAAAATATCCATAGTACTGTTATTCGATGGTATAAATGTACTGGGTTTCCCATAAGTAACTTTATCAAAATCTGAAACACCCTTAAAAATCAACTTCAATAAAACGTTCCTGCTGAATAATTTTAAATTAAATATGGTTTCAGTTACCTCTGATGAAGTGGTGTATCTATGCCACAAAAGTGCTCTGAGGTCTGAGGAAGTGGTGTATCTATGCCACGAAAGCACTCACCAAATAAATGTGCTACTGATTTTACTTATTGAGTGGTTCATTGAAAGTTCCTGTGGAAATTTACTCCAAATTTTATATCTACAAATACAGCCATTGAGGGGTCTATTGGATGTTCCTGTGGAAATTGTATCTTTCAATTTTATCTAAGGACCCTGTTCTACTACTAACGACTTGCCTTGTGTTTGGATGTATATATATATATATATATATATATATATATATATATATATATATATATATATATATATATATATATATATATATATATATATATATATATATATGTATATATATATATATATATATATATATGTATGTATGTGTGTGTGTGTGTATATATATATATATATATATATGTGTGTGTGTGTGTGTGTGTGTGTAAATTATATATATATATATATATATATATATATATATATATGTGTGTGTGTGTGTGTGTGTGTGTGTGTGTGTGTGCACGCACGTGTGTGTGTATATGTGTATGTGTATATATATATATATATATATATATATATATATATATATATATATGTGTGTGTGTGTGTGTTTACCATATGTCCAGAACATGTAGTGGAGTCATACCTCAGCACCAATAGTCTCAACCTCTTAGTGCAAAGGGATGTCATGTATGTATGGCAGGCATATATGTAGACTGTTGCTACTGTAACAGGGTTTGTCTTAACAGACATGTGTGTGGGAGGTTACACCTGCTATTGTCATGTATGCCATCAGTTACTGACAGACATCCTAAGGTCATCATAGTACAGTACCACTGATATCACAGTAATTATCCTGTGGACTACAGCAGAGATAAGACCAATATTTGTGGGCAGTCTGGCACACCCTGGTCAATCCAGAGGTATACAACAATCCCCTTAGTGCGACACATGTGGACCAAGCCTGACAGTGTGGATGTTAACAGCCATGTACATGAGTATATCAAGTAAATACTGGACTACATATGCCCACACAGTTTATGCATTCTCACACTCGCTCTGACACATAATAACTGGTGGTGTAGAGGTCGCATGGCCACATACTACCCAGTAGTTAGTGACATACATCTGTACAGCATCCCACTGCTTTGTCAGAAATACACAACAGTTATGGTAGCCTGACAGCAGTACATCTGCCAAATATCTGGACATAACATCACACTAGGTAATTACACCAAGCTGCTAGGAAAGTAACAAAGCACTGTGCAAACTACAGGTAGACTGCCACAACACTGGCCTACATTTCTTATGGGGGAATACACATGTACCTGCAAATAAAGCAGGCTCTACAGGCATGTCACAGCACAGAGTAACAGACACCTGTGTGAAACTGCATACCCACAACCAATGTGAACACAGCCGCATATGGTACGCAAGCTTAATATTACACAATATGGACTGTCTGATCAACACCATTCTCATGTGTGCCACTCACACACTAACCCTACATATACTGGGTCATGACACAGTGTGGTCTGTGGTATGGGACATGTGTGTGTTTGGCCCTACAAACATGTGAGCCGATAGGGCACCATACATTGGAGCAGCATGCAACATCAGATAGAACAGGACTAAGAACAATGACATCTACCACAGTCTGTACACAGGCCAAGGTGCGTATTTGCAATGCATATACTGTTGACAATCACCATAAGTAGACAGACCCCACTACTGCACACACAACCACAGAATGCCCAGGTTATGTCCTCAAATATAACCCCTACTATACATAACATGTATAGCAGTCTGATATTTGACTGGCTTGTTATCACGTATGATGTCAATAAATAATGGTGTACAGAATATATGCACCTCTTACTGCATGAGATATGTACAAAGGATGACAGATTTGTGGCTGGAAGCACACACATTGGGCCAGTATTGGCATGTGGGTGCGATATCCTCATACATTTACTGTTGTAACAGAGTTTGTTGTGACATATGTCCTATGAGGGATATGAAGTCAGTAACCCTCATGGCTGTCACCATGTACTGACTGCAATCCTCAGACTATGCTTCTGCAGTCCTAAGATAGGTGATCTGTGAGTAACAAAAGAAACATAAGACTCCAAACACTGGCCAGTCTGCAGGTAACCCTACAGGTGGGAGTTTCCTCAAACACATAACACTGTCATGACAGGTATTAAATCATGTAGACCAGTCATATCCACACAATCCCTGTTAAAACAACATTACTCCAAATGCAGAAGAGCAACACTTACATTCTGTAGTCATATCTGGAACATCCCCTTTCTGTTTTTTAGCCTGTCTGCACAGTGAATGTTGTTAGAGGTATGTCCCACTACCATCTGTGATGCTGTTTGCCAAACACCGACATGAAGTCCTGCTCACATTGAATGAAAAGGGCAACACTCATATGATGTTCCTAGTTATAGGAGTGTGTTTTCATGCAACTGGCTATGGGAATGTTACCACAGCTGTTTCACATGCAATCAGCTAGTGGAGAACAGCAATTCACGCAGAGGCCATCAGCTGATCATGAGCATCACTTGAAAACACAACCTGCTGCTTAAGCAAAGCAGGTGTACTTTTCCACATCCACCAGAGAGGGAGTGAGAGAGACAGATAGAGACAAAGTAAGACAGGGAGAGGGTGGGAGAGTAAAACCTAAGCATGTTTGTGTCATATACTTACCAGTACAGGGTTTCAAACCCCTGCCTATGTATTGCTAGCACATATCTATGCAGTTATTGCATGCGCCACAGAGTTTACATGTTGGGGAGCTGTCCAAAGGTATATTCGATGGTCAGTGATATCTGCAACAGTGATAAAGGAGGGATAAGGTAGGTGAAGTACACGTACCTGTCCACATGAACAGGTGTCAAGGCCAACACAGCCAGTGTCTCTCAGGGACTCACACACATTATCACAGTTGGCAGGGTCAGGATTAGACTTCCTAACTAGCTAGTTTGCCACAATACAGTAATACGCAGGTATCACATGGACCACAGGGGTTATCAGGATGATATATGGGCAAAGGGTATGTCAAGGTGTCTGACATCAGAAGGCATGCTTCAGTAGGCCAATGGGAGGTGTAGTGAGTGTGAATGGTGTCCAAATAATTATATTCAACACAGACACACACACACACACACACACACACACACACACACACACACACACACACACACACACACACACACACACACACACACACACACACACACACACAAGTTTGCCAGTACTGACATGCATGGGTGCATTGCTTCACAGGTTTGTAGTGGTTGACTGTGCCAGAAGGCTGTACATGGCTAGGTAAAGGGTACACCTTGGCATCAGGCCACATGACAATGGTCTGCAGTGTGGCTCATGGGTATAGTGTCTGGATTGGCCCACACAGGTGGGTATTGTATTCACCATCCAGTCATCTGGGTTACTATTGTGGGTGGCCAGTGCTTTGCAATGCTTGCCATGTATGTGTTCTATATTCCATGACATGGATGGTTTCTGGGATGTGCACACATCCTACATGCATGTTCTGTGACATGTGGAAGTGTATGTGGGGTGTCTGGGGCATGTTGTGTAGACAGATTGTTATCATCAGATGTGCCATTCCTGGACTCATGTGGTGAGAACTGGCAATAGACACCAGGTTGACCCTGCACCTACATTGACAGCATGATACAGGTATTCCGTGGTGTCAGTGGCATTTGTCCATACAGGGCATGTGTATAAGGCATGGTATGTTCTTTGTGGGTTATATTTGCTGGCTCTACAGTTGTTGCAGGTGTCCAGTAGGGAACATAGAGAAGGAGCACTGTATGCAATGATTTGTCTAATGAAGGGATGGGACAGGGTGCCATGCCCTCTGTAGTCCACAGCAATCACACCATGTTTAATATCTGTGGGAAATATGCAGGGAACTACCAACATAGTGGTTGTTGCCTAGCCAAGTGTGATTGTGTATGAGACATGGGTGGAGAGTTTTGTCTGGGTAATACAAGTGTTGCCTATATTGCTCACCAAGCCATGATGTCACATGTAGGGATATGGATTGTCTACCTCAGCCTCTCTGCTGCTTGACATCTGTTGTCCTTGTAAAGTGGACATTGTGACATATAATAGGCCCACCATATAAGAAATTTGTAAAACCCACTTCACAATGGGTCCTGTTGTTACACTCGCAGTTACCTCCACACAGGATACGTATGACAAACACACACACACGCCAAGTCTCACAGTTGCCATGTCTGGGATTAGAACTTCTACTTAACTAGTACATCACACTACAGCATTGCACAGCTATAGCATGCACCATGGAGATTACTGGGCTAGTCCTCCCCAAAAGGTGTATTTCAAAGTGAATGACATCAGCAGGCTTGCCAAAGTAGGGCAATGGAAGTTGTAGTGACTGTGAAAGGCCTCAAAAGCATTGATCCATACATAGACAAACACACACACACACAAACCTTTACACTTGCTGTGTCTAGAATTAGAACTCCTACCTAATTAGTACATCACGCTACAGCATTACGCAGTTCTAGCATGAACCAAGGAGATTATTGGGCTAGTCCTTCTCCAAAGGTGTATGTCAAAGTGAATGACATCAGTAGACTTGGCAGAGTAGGGCAATGGAAGTTGTAGTGACTGTGAATGGCCTCAAAAGCATTAATCACTATATAGACAAACAGACACACACACAAACCAACCTTTACACTTGCCATGTCTGGGATTAGAACTCTTAACTAATTAGTACATCACACTACAACATTACACAGTTACATCACAAGCCACAGAGCTTACTGGGCTAGTTTTTCCTCAAAGGTGTATTTCAAAGTGAATGACATCAGCAACCTTGCCAAGGTTGGGCAATGGAAAGTGTAGTTCATTGGTTCATAGGTTCATAGGTTAATACTAGGCTATTGGCCTTAGGGCCTATACATGCCTAGACATGACAATTCCCTGGCTATGTCTAGCCACAATATTTACTTCTCTGGACACCTGTATAGCAGGGTAGCTGACATGATCTCCGGGGTCAATTTCCTATCTCCCATCCAATTGTCCAGTTTCCTATTGAAGAGGGCCAAAGAGACACTTTGCTTGACATGTATGGGCAGTGTATTCCAGAGTCTGGGGAGTCCCTGGGTCAGGAACACATCCCCCCAGCATGTATTGTTCTTTGTGATGACAAGATTTGGATCCCTGGGGCATGTGGCTGTGAGGGTTTGGAATTATTTAAGTGTAGCATGTCCAACAGCTTTGGGTTTGACATGGCATGGTATGTTATGCAGAGATCACCTCTGAGAACACAATATGTGACAGACTATAGCTGGATGATTTTCAGATGGTCAGCATAGGGCATCTGGTTTAAGCCTGTGATTCATTTCATGAGGTATGTCTGCAGCCTTTCTAATTGTTGCAGATGTCTTGTGAGGTACATATGTAACAGGCAATTGTAGTCTGTACTGGGTCTACTGAGAGATTACTATATTGGGACAATGGCCTCCTTTTCCTGGATGTAAAGCCCTTAGTGGTGAGGTGTGCCACATAGGTGCCTTTCCTGACTGTAGTGGCGATGTGGTTATCAAAGGTGAGACCACTGTCCACCTGTGTCCCTAAGTCTGTTATCACACTTTAGGTGTTTAGTGTACTGCCACCTATGTGGTACTTCACAGGTACATGCCCCTTCCCAAAGGGGATAACTATAGATTTCTTGGCATTGATTTTGAGGCCATGGCTCAGGCATCAAGCATGTCTTTCTGTAAGGCCCTTCTGTAGAAAATCCACATCATGTGGGGATTCAATATTGGCTCCCAGTGTTCAGTCAGTTGCAACCTTTGTTTGCCAGAGTCCCTTACTGTTGGACTGTACTTCAGAGCAGTAGATGCCAAACAAAGGCGGTGCCAGGAATGAACCATAAGGTACTCCAACTGTCACTTGTCTGGGACTAGGGTTGGTGTCACCTACATTTACAGTGTGGGTTCTGTCAGTACAGCAGTTGGCAGCCCATTGAGTGACATAGGGATTACTGGCCAGCTTGATACATTTATCTATGATTCCAGACTGGGCAATGGTATTGTAGGCCTCGGCGAGGTCCAGATAGGCTGTGTGAACCACCTTACTCTCATCTACAGCTCTGGAGATGGATTCACAGTTGTCAATCAGGTTGAGGTGACATGATCAGCCCTTCACAAACCCAACATGGCTGGGGTTCAGTGTTTACAGGCTGTCAATGCCTTTGTTTTAATTTCCATGAAAATAAATTCCATGGCCTTGCAGATCAGGCACATTATACTGCTGGGGCTGTAGTTCCCAGGTTCCAAGGTGGACCCCCCTTTGTGGACTGGGATAATTGTAGCTGTGTGCCACACAGTGGGCATGAAGCCTGAGGTGTGGCTATGATTAGACATGGCACATAGGTGAGATGCCAGTTCAATTTGTAGCTCATGTAATATACAGCCCAGGATGTCGACTGGTCCCATGGCTGCTTTTGTTACAGCTCTGGAGAGTATGGTTTTTACCTATGTGGCCATTATTACTGGTATCTAGCAATCTTTCCATGTTGAGATGGGCCATTATGCAGTTGGCACTGAATTGATCTGCCAGGATATTGGCCATATCCCTGGGAGCAGTATATTTAATACCATCCTGTTGTAGCTCAGAGCAGATCTGAGCATTGCAATTTAGATTCCTCACATAGCCATGGAATGGCTTGCAGTTGTCTTTGACATATTTGGCTATATTATGTTCGTAACTAGCTGTGATGGATGTTATGAGGGATCTTTGCTTTTTACTTTGGCTGATAAGGGAGAATTTCCCATCCTGGAAATTTCCCTGTTTCTGCAACAATTTCCTCCTTTTGTTTTACAGTTTGTTTTTGGCAGGGGGCCACCACATTGGCTTCCTTTTCTTTGTGGGGAGTGTCTTGGTTCTATATTGGATGGCATGATTCATGCACGAGTGGATGTGCTTGTACAGTTCCTTCATGTAGGATTCAGCAGTCATCCTTTCAGTTCCCATCTGCATGGGTGTCATGACGTTAGTCACGTCTGACATGTGTAACATGACATTGGCTTTGGAGATGTAAGTTATGGAGGTTTCCTTACTGGGGCATGTGGGAGGGATGTTGATGTTAAGGGTGATTAGCTCATGGGCAGACGTGACCACCGATGGGGTGCCCTTAGGTGTGGAGCATTGATTTCCCATGTTGGTAATGACCAGGTCTAGGATATTTGAGCCCCTGGTGGGACTATGGGTTACTTGATCCAGGGCATTGGGAATTATGACTTCCAAGAACCGTTGGGCACATGTGTTGGTACACAAGTAGTTTTCCTAGTTAATGGCAGGGTAGTGTAAGTCACCCAGTATTAGGCTGTTTGCTTGTATCATAATATTTCACAGTATGTTTCAAAAGCTGTAGTGGGAATCATGGGGTATGGTGGGGGATCTGTAGCAAGCTATACAATTTGGAATGCAGTCTGACCTACTGTTAGTTGCACTGAGGGTATTTCAGACACATTCTGTTGGGCAAGTAGCCTGGTGGTGTGAATATCCTTGGTGAATATGGACACTCCTCCACCTATATTGTTTTGGTCCTGGTTTGGTTACTGCATCGATGGTTTCCATTTTTAGGTGTGTGTAGTGACTGTGAATGGCCACAAAAACATTGATCCTTACACACACATAGAGTTTCACAGTTGCCATGTCTGGGAATTGAACTCCTACCTAACTAGTATAGCACACTACAGCACTAGGCAGTTATAGCACACACCACATAGCTTACTGGGTTAATCCTTTCCCAAACAAAGATGTATTTCAAAGTGAATGACATCAGCAGTCCTGCCAAAGTAGGGCATTTGAGATTGTAGTGAGTGTGACTGGCCTCAAAAGCATTGATCCCTACACAGGCAAACATAATACACACCCACACTTTTACACTTGCCCTGTCTGGAAATAGAAGTCCTACCTTACTAGTATGCTACACTACAGCATTATGCAGCTGTAGGACGTGCCACAGAGATTACTCGGCTATTTCTTCCCCAAAGGTGTATTACAAAGTGAATGACATCAGCAGGCTTGCCAAAGTAGGGCAATGGAGGTTGTAGTGACTATGAATGGCCTCAAAAGCATTGCTCCCTACACAGATAAACACACACACACACAAAGTTCTGCAGTTGCCATGTCTGGGATAGAACTCCTACCTAACTAGTACATCACACTAAAGCATTATGCAGTTACAGGATGCCCCACAGAGATTACTGGGCTACTTTTTCCCCAAAGGTGTATTTCAAAGTGAATGACATCAGCAGCCCTGCCATAGTATAGTATTTTAAATTGTAGTGTGAATGGCCTCAAAAAGCAGGATCCCCACACAGACACACACACAGTTGTCATGTCTGTGATTAGAACTCCTGCCTAATTTGTACATCACACTACAGCATTACTCAGTTATAGGACACGCCACAGAGATTAGTGGGTTACTCTTTCCCCAAAGGTGTATTTCAAAGTGAATGACATCAGCAGCCCCGCCAAAGTAGGGCATTTGAAATTGTAGTGAGTGTGAATGGCCTCAAAAGCATTGTTCCATACACAGACAAGCACATACACAGTTGGCATGTTTGGGATTAGAACTCCTACCTAACTAATATGTCACACTACAGCATTAGACAGTTATAGGACACGCCATGGAGATTAATGGACTACTACTTCCCCAAAGGTGAATTTCAAGGTGAAGACATCAGGATGCTTGCCATAGTATGGCAATGTGGAATGCAGTGTGTGTGCATGGGCCATAACCCATTCATCTAGGGGCAGACACACGACACTCAGGCACACCCAGGTTTATATTCCACAGGTATGTGTATACACCTGCTAGATGACTACTGACTTGTACAGTCATGTTACACAGTTAGCACAAGCACCACAAACACTATAGTGCTGAGAGATACCAGAGGCAAATGTCTACAGTGATTGACATTTCCACATCATGTGGTTTTAGCCAATTGGATATGTGCTGGGTGGGACAGACCTCATGATGGGATGCTCTTTGTCACTATCTGTCACTGTCTTCCACACATCAATGTGTGTGTAATTTTGGCCTACTATATTGTGTTGTCATTGGATATATGTGTGTATCCCTATCCAATGTGTGTACAAAGCATGACTGGTGTGTACTGAGCAGTGTATGCACTAACATCTGCGACTGTCAGATATGTATAGTCCACTGTTGTTGACAGACATGGGCTTCATTTCTTTAAGTGTGTGAGCATGCTCAGTATGACCTTTCAGTATTTTGTTGTCTGACATGGCCTTCATTTCTCTAAGTGTGGGAGCATGCCCAGTATGAAACTCTCTACTAAATGTGTGAATCCATTCCAAGTAGATTGTACTCCAGTGCAGGCTTTTGTGTTCTACACCTACAGCTAGCAAGCTGTTTCTGTGGGATATCTGTAGATTGGTTGACAATATGGGGTCAAAATGGGCAATGGATAGTGGGTTACTGTAGGTAATTGTGTCTGTGCTGCTTCTGCTACATGGTCTTGGTGTTAGCAGAGATATTCAAATATATGTACTGTTTTACACTGTGATGTTTTATGTCATCAAGTACTGTCAGGTATACATATTTGCTGCAGTTATGTTCTGGCGAACACAGGGTGAATGCAGCTCTGTCCAGTATTGTGGTCTGTAGCCTACATATTCTTGTACAATCATGCCATTCTGGAGGGGAAGCTGCAGACACTTGCTGCTGGGTCTGTATGAATAGTGCAGCACCTTGGTACAGTGGTGGCAGAGGATCCCACGCTTGTGCATCCATCAACATGACAGTATGGCCATATCCTGCTGTGGCCATACCTCACAGCTGTACAAATTCACACAGATTACCCAGAGGCAGTGGTCATAGTTCTGGACATTAAACCTTCACATTGTAGTTTACGAGCAGGTTTGTAGCCACCCATTCTTGTGTTTGCAGGCAGGGATAGTATGTGCACATGGCTGAGTTTCGGAGTTCACAAACCTCATGCCGCCCATGCAGGCTGATGCATTGTGTCACTCCTACAGTCCCATACTGAAATACACTATATTCCCCTGGGGTGACAGTGCAGTTGTGCAAGGTGTTAATGACAATACTTTCTGTCATTATTGATCCAGTGGTGTGGATGCTGGCAGGGTGCTGCTTACAGCTGGGGACACACCTGCATGGGACACCTGTTCTGCATGCCGCATTCTTTAGCTATTGCCATACAGAGGTGGGGGTCATATTGTACTCATTCCCAACAGCAGGGATAAGACTGGAGAGGTACCTGTGGGTGATGGTGGGGTGAGCTGAGTGCATATGTGCTATGGACACTACTTGCATCTGACTCACAAGTATGCATGGGGCATTCCACTTATGCTGGCTTGTGCAGGGACATCAGCTGTTTCTCAATACTTCATACCTGTGACTTTTGTGGTCTGCCAGTGTTTGGCCAGACGACAACATTATTCCCTACTACAAGCACAGCTAATGTGCTGCTAACCTGTAAGTACAATTCCAAGGGTGTGTCCATTCGACAGTTACATATTATACACTGTCTGTCTGGGGTGCATCCCCCTATGTACTGCTTGTATATCTGGGCCCACATTCATGCTATATCCATCTTTCAGATGGTGACACATATTACTTCCAAACATTTAGTACGGCTTACTGCTGGAATGTGTTTTGCTGAGAAACATTGTTTTTGGAATTGCAGTTATGAGAACTTGGCCCTGTCATAGGCAATACTGGCCAATAGCCACCAGGACAAACCTCACCATATATACATACTGACCACTCTCACACAATATATGACACACATCACCCTAACACACACAGCCCTGCATATTGTACACATGCTACAATCTATCCTGCTACCTTGGCCAGCTCAGGTAATCTGTGCAACTGTTATTATACCTACACATACATGTTACTACATTTCTACAAAGGATTGGGTGGCACACCTGACTGTTACTACATTATTGCATAGGACTGGGTGGACACACTTGACACTTGTACACATTTGCTATGACTGTACTGGTATTTCAGGTACTCCATTTCATTCTGTATTCTGATCTATCATGCTGACTAGAGGCATATCAGTGTACTACAGGTCTTAGGTTTGATTGACCTACATTTCAGTTTCTGGCTTCTTACCCATCAGAACTAACATGCACTGCCTGACCTGTTGTAGTCTGTCTATGTAGGTCTGTAGGAGGACTGTTCTTCATAGCCATCAGTCAGAGGCCTTAGCACAGCCTTTGTTTGTGTTTGTCTATGCCTGTCCTGCTGGCTGAGACTGTTGTTGGGTATATGTGCCTCCCTGACTGGCATGTGTGTCCTATGGACACACATGTGGCCCACCACATTTCCTGCAGCGAGTTTTGTCACCTTGTATATTACTGGCTACTATGGTGACACCAGTATTTGTTACAGATCTCATGCTGCCACTATAGGTGTCTACTATCTGCTGGCATCCCATTCAGCCACCCGTTTCCCTTCCATGTTCACATCCATACCATAGATACAAGTAACAAAACATACTACTCCATTCGGTAATTGATTGGGAGAGTGACTTACCTTGAGGCTGTGCCAGTACTGAGGATGGTGCTGGATGGCTGACTATGTCAGATGCACATAGTACACGCCCTATACATGGTTAAGCACAGGTAGTGTCATGTTTGGCATCCCTTTTACTTTATGTGCTAGTCAGAGAGAGGTGCCATTCACTGGGTACCTATTGTGTCAGTGTATGTGCTATGTGTTGCCTCTTTGCCATGGCCTGGGCATACTGGGAATGCCTCTTTCTGCCTACTGGGTCAGGCTCAGGTTGTTTTCCCTCAAAGTCACTCTGTACCTGAGCAGGCCTTGGCAATGGTGGGAGGCTGTGTGGCCCTGCCCCATGCTGATCTTGCTGCAGCTGTATCCACAGGATCATATTGTGTAGCATGGCACATACAATGACAATTTGGGTACATGTAGCTGGTGAGTACTGCAAGGCTCCACCGGATGTGTTCAGGCACTGGAACCATGACTTGAGCATCCCAAACACACACTTGTTATGATTCTGGTCTGTACGTGTGCCTCATTATGGAGTTCTTGTTTGGGTGTGTGTGCATTTCTGATGGGTGTCATCAGCCACGGCTCCAGTGTGTAACCAGTATCTCCCACTAGGTGGCCATAAGGGATGTCCCCACTGGCAAATCTCTGGTACAGCTGAATCATATGCCAGATGTGGGAGTCGTGATAACTTCCAGGGCAGCCAGCACATGCATTCATTATAATGCCCTGGTCATCGCACATGACCTGGCAGTTGATGGAGGGGAAGCCCTTATGGTTGATGTAGTCCCTACCCCGCTAACCAGGTGGTGCTTTGATGCATATGTGCATGCAGTCTATAGCACCCACTACCTCAGGGTATTCTGCTATTTGGTGGAAGAGATGCATATTGCTGGTCAATGCCTCATGGCTGTTGTGGAAATATCCGTGCTCACCGGCGTGTGCTGACATGGCATCCAGGAACTGTTGGAGTACCCTGGATGCTGATGCCTGTGAGATACCCAATGATATCCCCAGTTGGCCTTTGGAAGGTACCTGTGGCTAGTATTCTTAGGCCTACACATACCATGGTATCCACTGTGATGGGTGCCCCTGTGTTGGTTCAGTGTGCGAGGTGTGACTGGCACAGCTGAACAAATTTCTGTAGGAGGTCCCTGTCCACCCTATAGTGCTCCACTATCTCCAGCTCATTTAGCCTCTGGTAGGTTACCCAGGGTCGGTACACTCTTCTCCTTCTCCTCACTGTGGATTGGTCATCAGCATTCTCATCCTCACCACCCTCAGCCTCTTCCACATGTTGATTTATGATAGCTGCTGCAGCCCCTATCATTTTGTTGCTTTTGTTTGGTAAAATGCCCCCACTTGTGTACACCGATGGTGTAGATTATGTGGGAAAAAACAGAGGGAAAGGTGTTTGCATAGTTTATAGTGGTGTGCTGGGCTGGGCTGCTGCCTATGTAATTGGCTGATTATGATACATTCCACATGCCAGCTATGCTAGCTCTCCTTGATTGCCTTCCTACTGCAGTTTTCCCTTCCCATTGCCTTCCTGTTAAAGCCTAGGAGCACACCGTGCAAACACAGTGCTCAGATCTGAATGGAGCTGCTATTTCCTGGTCTACTTGTTTTCCTTTAAAACATGGTACATAGCACACACACCTGTTTAGGCAATGTAAGGTGTGCTAGGCAGCCTCAGACACACCCATTGCTTAGCTCTGCTAAGCTAAGGGCAAACCCAAGCCACAGGGCTCCAGTAAGCTTACAGTATGCCTGATACACCCCTCTCTGATGTCAGCTAGCTCTTAGGCTTGCACCATGGTCTTTCTGCACCGACACGGTTCAGTGCTGGCTAGCCATGAGGGGGGATCTAGGATTCAATATCATTCCCCTCATTTGCATAGGATTGGCTGCTAATGCCTAGTTACAAGTCTGACACTGTGCCTTTCCCCTTAGCAACCACTATTCAATGGCCATGTTGTCTTCTGCCTGCCAATGAGTATAATGGCAAATTTGTGATTTTGGATAGAATGCTTATTTCAAGTTTTTTTTTTTTCGACCCGATCCCATTTGCACACCGCTGCCCTACGCTTAAACAGATGAAATCAGCTAAAAAAATATTTAAGTATTTTTTTTTTTTGCAACTGTTTTCCATGCCAATGGCCATATATTTGGCCATTGGTATGCTGTCCACATTATATGCACCCTTTATTTGGAGTTGTCATAACTCCATTTTGTAGTTTCAGAAATGTACTCAGTTACTAACTGATTACATTTCTGCAGACTACACTAGTCATGCACGGCTGGCCGGCAGCTTCCTGGATCACAAATCACCTCATTTGGATGTATTTTTACCTGCAAATGGGGTGATTTACATACAGGAGCTGTGTCCGTGCAGGAATAGTGCAGGAGCACTCAAATACATCCCGGGAGCTTATTCCTGGATCGCACGGTGGTCATATTGCCTCCAGCAGCTCCTGCACTATTCCTGCATGCCATGCAGAGCTTGCTGAATCCTGGGGATAGTATCTGCACTCAACCCTTTGGATTTTACAACATTAGTGAAGGAGCCATACAAAATACTGATGGAGAAAAGCAAAAACTGAGGTCACAGCAGAAAGAGGCAGTTACAACAGATGCCACAAATACAGAGTCAAACAAAAAAATAAATGGTACTGTTTTTCACTTATCAAAATATAAACTCAGTATACATGAGCTTGCACATCTGAATAAGGGCTTAACTTTTATTCCTGCCTATTCAAGAGACATTTCAGATGTTATATGCAAATTTAAAATGTTTGTTAGAAACTGTTTGGTTTCAATGATTCATATACTGAAATGTATAACAAAAGAACAACTATGTTTATTCTAGTAAGCAACTCTCTTATTTCTGCATGTAAAAAGACAGTTGAGAATGATTTGTATAATAGTTTAATGGCTGTTTCAAAGTTTTATAACTTAACACCTGAACAGCAAAATGCTATTAGAACTTTAACTTTGAATGCTGATATAGTTATTAAGTCAGCAGATAAAGGGGGTGGGGTTGTTGTTTTGGACACTGATTATTATAATTCCAGAATGTAGGAAATGTTAAGTACAAATGAATATGCAGCCATAGATAAAAAAGAGGTTAATAACATTATTAGAATTGTGACTACACTTATTTATGACATGTATTTAAATGGTGAATTAACCATTGACACTTTTCAATATATGCATGTCCCCAGGGCAAAAACACCTATATTATATGGTATACCAAAACTGCACAAATCTATTTCAGAACCACTGCTATGATCAATAGTTTCTGCTAATGTTTGGATTACCCAAGCCTATTTTCATATAAATATATATATATATATATATATATATATATATATATATATATATATATATATATATATTTTTTTTTTTTGTCCAAAATCTTTTATTTCTTTTTATGAAAACATATACAGTGAGTATAACAATGATAACTGGCAGGTAGCAGTATGTCCAGTGAATACATTGCTGATTATTAAAACATAAAAGCAAAATATTAAAAACTATTTACACATATGCCAAAAGTCCATCCTTAATTATATATACCAATTTCAAATTAGAATGTGTTCAAAAAGGGATTTCCAAAATTCTGTAAAGTGGGTGTGGGATTTCTGAGTGTAGGTTAAATATCTGTGAACTAGTAGGTGTTTAGTAATTAATTGTTTGAAACCCTTCCAGGTAAGTGATGCTCTTTCCTTCAAATGTAATGTAATGTAGTATTTAAGTAATGAAATTTGTGTTATTAATATACATGTTTGTAGTTTAGTCAGGCCAGCAGGGGTGATGTGTAGGAGAGCTGGTTTCCAAGATGAGGTTGCTTTTTCATAACTCATTTTTTTCTAGTTGGACTCTAAGTGAGCATTATAGATTATAGGTGCACTTACAGCTCCAGAAGATGTGGAGTAGATCAGCCTTGTGATTATCACAGTAGGGGTAGAATGGAGACGTGGTTGGGTATATTTTATTTAGTAAAAACTCTCAAACAAAAAAAGAACTCACCAGTGAAATTGGATTAAGGCCTGACACACCCAAGTAAATACAGATTAAATCCAGCAGAAAGGTATATGGCAAAACAACGGCACTGCAAAAAATGCTTGAATAAGAAGTCCTTTTTGTTAGAAAAAATACTGAATAAACTACAAGAAAAATGAAAGCGCTTTCACGGTGTATCCCACTGCTTCCTCAGACATATTTACAGAAAGGCATATCAATTCCATTTAAATACTCCTGTTGTAGTGAATCAGTTAATTAAGTTAAGCTAATTCATCCTTCCTTAAAGGTACATACATAAAAACACTCTTGGATAATATTACTTAAGCATGAAAAGTGCTTTACAACATGAAAGTGTTTAAAATACATAATCTAAAAGGCACACAGCATATATATGAATGAAGATGATGATTATATATAGAACAACTTTTAATATAAATATAATTAAATAAACTTGGATGTTTTTACAAAATACTAAAAATGCCTGCTTACATATGAACTTAAAAAGCACATTTACAAGATATACTCACACAATATATTTTGGATCAATCTCTAAAATTTGTATTAAAATCCAAAAAACAGTGGTGTGTTTATACAGGTGATGTGATGGACAGATGGACCAAAAGAAGATTATATATGAAGAGTATTAAGTTTTTATATCAGAAAAGTTAGGATCATGAAAAGGATTGAACATACTCCATGAACTAAATTAAATGTATGGATATATATGGATAAAAACAAAGTACAGAAATATATACATAAAAACATATATACAAATACAAATGTAAAAAGCATATATATATATATATATATATATATATATATATATATATATATATATATTTATATATATATATATATATATATATATATATGTATATATAAAATAACATTTTATAAATATATGTAAAATGTGAACTATAAAAACAGATTGAGCATAGATAGGGCTATTTTCTAAGTAGTCTAGCTTGCAAAATGGGCCTCATGGGGATCCTGTCATTAAGTCCACTGCCCACATTTGCTTTTTATCTTAGTATCCATCTAGTCTCATTGACTTCAGTCCTATTTATAATGTCTCCTAACCTGTTAGTAATTTTAGTGTTCTCTATCATATGAAACTTAAAAGTGTGCTGTGCTGAGGTATTCATGACATGTCTGGATAGAGCATTGGTTGAAAACTGTTTCTGTATGTCATACAAATGCTCTCTAATTATAAACTTGAACTTTGTCTATTTTTCCTACATAGTAGGTCATGCAGGCCACACAGTAAGATAGATATGCCAAATGTTCCATGTCACAGGTCCCTTCAGCATGAAACCAAAATGTCCTCCTTAGATCCAGGTGAAAAAAATGATTGGATACATAGGTTCATACGTTCATAGGTAGGTACTAGGCTATTAGCCCTTGGGCCTATATAAGCCTAGCCAAAAAATGTACCCTGGCTTTCGCCACCCAAGAAAATTATTTTCCTGTGCCCCTGTCGAGCAGAGCCACAGAAGTGATCCCTGGGGTGAATTTCCCATTTCCCATCCAATCATCAAGAGTTTTCTTGAAGAGTGCTAATGAGGAGCTCTGTTTGACATAGATAAGGTAGTCTGTTCCAGAGTATGTGAAGTCTCTGGGACAGGAATCTATCCCTCCAGCATGTTCTGTTTATTGTGATGACAAGGTTTAGGTCCCTAGAGCGTGTAGCTCAGAGGGATTGGGATTTCTTTAAGTGGAGCATGTCCAACGGCTCTGGGTTTGACACAGCTTTGTATGTTAGGCAGAGATCACCCCTGAGTAGGTGATATGTGAAGGAGTAAAGCTGTAGTTTTTTGAGACAGTCTGCATAGGGCATCTCTTTGAGGCCAGTAATCCTCTTTGTGAGGTATTTCTGTGGTCTTTCCAGTTGTTGTAGATGTCTTGTGAGGTACATACCAAAAGGGGCGTTGTACTCTATAATGGGTCTATTGAGTGATGAGTAGAGGGGAACAATGATCTCTTTTTTTCTGGATGAGAATCCTTTTGTGATGAGATGAGCCATGTAGAATGATTTCATGACCACTGTGGCGATGTGATTATCAAAGGAGAGACTACTGTCCACCTGTGTCCCAAGGTCTCTTATCACATTTTCAGCACTAAGTAGACTACCAGCTATGTGGTAGTTCATGGGTACAGAGTTTTTACCAAAGGGGATGACAATTCACTTTTTGGCATTGAGCTTCAGGCCATGGCTTTGACACCAGGTATCTGTCTCAGTGAGACCCTTTTGTAGTTTGTCCACATTGTTAGGAGTTTTGATTTTGGCTCCTAGTTTGCAGTCATCTGCAAACTTTGTTAGTCAAAGACCTTCTGTGTTAGCCTGCACTTCAGAGAAGTAGATACGAAACAGGAGAGGACCCAGGACTGAACCCTGTGGTACTCCACTTGTCACTGGTCTGAAGTTGTATTTGGAATCCAGTACTTTCACAGTGTGGGTTCTGTCCATGAGCCATTTGGCAACCCATCTTGTGACATAGGGATTTATACCTAGTTTAGTGAGCTTATCTATAATTCCAGAGTGGGGGTGGTGTCGAAAGCCTTGGCGAGATCTAGATAAGCTGTGTGAACCATTTTACCCTCATCTATGGCTTTGGTGACTGCTTCAAAGAAGTCAATCAGGTTTAGGAGACAAGATCTGCCTTTTACAAATCCAAACTGGGTAGGGTCCAGAGTTTGGAGATTACCAATGTCTTTGTTTATGAGTTCCACAATGATACGTTCCATGGCCTTGCAGACCAGGCTCGTCAGGCTAATGGGGTGGTAGTTCCCAGGGTCCGTCGTGGCTCCCCCTTTGTGGAGTGGGATAACCGTCACGGTGCGCCATTCAGTGGGTACAAAGCCTGAGGTGAGGCTATGATTGAACATGGTACTTAGGTAGGGTGCCAGTTCATTCTGTAGTTCATGTAGAACGCAGCCTGGGATATTGTCAGGTCCCATGGATGCTGTGTTCTTGGCTTTGGAGAGTGTTTTTTACCTGTGCAGCCGTGATTATAGGAACTTTGCATTCTTCCGGTATAGAGATGGGCCCTCTAGGGGGTGAGAGGGGGGTAAAGTTAGCACTGAACCTATCTGCTAGGATGTTGGCAATATCAGTTGGTTCTGTATATTTAGCGCCATTGTTCTGTAACTCAGAACAGATCTGAGTGTTCCCATTGAGATTCCTGGCATAGCTATAGAATGCTTTGTGGTTGTCTTTAGAGTCCGTGGCAATTTTGTTTTCGTAACTAACTTTGGAGGATTTTATGAGGGATCTCAGTTTCTTACTGAGGTTGACCAGGGAGTTCCTCCAGTCATGGGATTTTACTCTTTTTTGCAACAGTTTATTTCTTCTGTAGTAGAGTTTGTTTATGGCAGAGGAGCACCAGATTGGCTTCCTTTTTTCGGAGGATAACATCTTGGTTCTATTAGGGATAGCATGATCCATGCACTCATGTAAGTGCTTATAAAGTGCATTTGTGCAGGATTCAGCAGTCATACCTCTATTGTCCGTCTGCATGGGTGTCTTGAAGTTTTCCACTTCTGTCTTAAGAAGTGTGAAGTTGGCTTTGGAGAAGTTTTTTACGATGGTTTCCCTAATTGGGGGTGGGGGTGGGATGTGAATGTCTAGGATGATTAGCTTGTGGTTGGATCTGACCAATGAGGAATTGACCTCTGGTGTGGAACACCAGTTTCCCATGTTGGTAATGACCAGGTCTAGGATATTGCTGCCCCTGGTGGGGGTGTGAATAAGTTGATTGAAGGTGTTGGAATTTATGAATTCTAGAAAACGTTGAGCAAAAGAGTTGGTACATGAGTAGTTTTCCCAGTTAATGGTGGGGTAGTTGAAATCACCCATTATTACTTATTATCAATAAATTTGCAAAAATTGCAACTGTTACATGGTTTTACCCCTTTACTAGGTTCTTTCTTTAAATGTATTTGGGTAGCAGAGAATCCCACAACTTCCCTGGTTTCTGGGTCTGCTGCTAGAATAGGCCAATGTTTTTTTGAAAATATTCATGGCTGAATGTATGTTACTAGAATATTTTACTGGCATTCTCTTTCTTGTCTTACTGCTTTTACTATTTTCTTGGGAGTCATGCTGTCTGCCCCCCCCCCCATCATTAGGGAGAAATATGGTCTTCCTTTTGTGGTTCTATTATCCCTTACATGATTTAATACTGTGTTGACCTTGTCTACATGGTGACCTCGCTCAGTAAATCTTTATTCTAAAAGTAGCATTTCTTCTTTGAAATGATTTTGTTGTGCACATAATCTAGACAACTGCATCCCTTGTCCTTTTACAATGTTATCAAATATATACTGTGGATGCATACTTGTTATATGTAGATATTTGTTTTTATAGAATTCCTTTCTATGAATTTCTGTGGTTACCTTTCTTTCATCTGTAATACTAATGGTCACATCCAGAAAGTCTATGGTTTTTGTAGAGTGTTTCATCATGCATTTTAGAAAATCAGATGTATGACTGAGTTATTCAACACACTGTAAAAGTTTTTCATGTGAGCCCTCTCAAATGAAGAAGAGGTCATCCACAAATCATCTGTAAAATTTTACATACATTCTGAAGTCACCATTTACTATAAAATCTTCCTCCCAGTCTCATAAAACTGGGATAACACTAGCAAAAACTGCTTACAGTCCCTTAGAATAAGGCGGTTTTCTTCAACATGAGGTTTCAATATTTTTTCCAAATATATTGAAATTGGTTCCGTGCCAGTTTTATGAGACTAACAAGGATTTCAAGGAGGTCATCATGGTAACCCTAGATGTGCAGTCACTATTTACTGTTATTCCCAATCATACAGGTGTAGAAATTTTACAGAGTTACTTGAGGAAAAATACATCACTAAATGCAGCTAAAAGAGATATGGTAGCCTTACTAATGGAGATCATTCTGGAGAATAATGTATTTATATTTGACAACCAGTTATATCTCTAAACACATGGAGTAGTCATTGGCACCCCATGTGCAAATAGTTATGCTAACATAATGATGGCAGTATGGGAGGAAGCTTTTATAGTAAATAGTGACTTCAGAATGTATGTAAAATTTTACAGATGATTTGTAGATGACCTCTTCTTCATTTGGGATGGCTGTCATGAAAAACTTTTACATTTTGTTGAATATCTCAGTCATACATCTGATTTTCTAAAATTCACAATGAAACACTCTACAAAAACCATATACTTTCTGGATGTGACCATTAGTATTAAAACTTTCATTTAAAGGCTCACTGCTGCTTTTCAGCTGCGAGAAACATTTCTGCAGTTTTTTTCCCACCATCCCTCCCTGTTGGTATAGTGTTTTTATAGTTGGTGGCTTTGCAGTTGCCCGCCCCTAGTGTAAATTTGATCTGGGACCATCCTCCCAGTCTAGTGTCATTACCTCATTCTACCCTGTACAGGGAGAACATTTGAGAAGGCAAATCAGCTTAGTTTCTGCTGCTCCTTTCTCTCTTTCCACTAAAAAAAAAAAAAAAAAAAAAAAAACTTTTTCTAAGCTTGTTTCCTGCCTTTCCTGTGGGTAGTCTAGCCTGGATATATATTTGCTCTGTACAGGACTATTTGTAGGCTTCTAGGGCCTCAAGCCTTTCTGTGTTGGAGGGAAGCCTTATAGCTTAATTTTGTTTCTTAGAACTAGCCAGTTTTTTGTTTCAGCACTTGTTCAGAACTTATTGTAAGCACTAAATAAGCTACAAATCACTACAGCACTCAACTTTCCTCACTGTCCAGAGGAAAACAGTTTCTAGTACTTAACAAATAAGCACCTATCCAGGCATGTCTAAGGGTCAGCCCCCGGTGTTTTCTCCTGTCTACCTGAGGAATCTGGGCATCTTGGGGCAATGCAGTAATTGCCTCATGTACACAGACAACCCTCTCCTCCTACCACCCAACACTACAACCTGTGAGAGATGCACTTATATAGTCAAACTGGAAGCAAAGCTCTCTTCACCCAAGACTGGACTAGACAGTCAAGAGGAGAAGGTAAACACTTGCACCACACCACACTCAGCACATAATCCCTCAAAACATACACCACCAAAACACAAACATAGAAACATAAAACACACACCTACATTTGCGGAGGCTCTCAGTAAAAACCTGCCCAAGCAACAGGGACCTCCAAAGCAGAAACACAAGCAACCTCCACCCCCCAATACAACCCAAATGACACATAGTTCACAAACTCAGTGTGCCACTCAACCACAGCCCATAAGGCATAACACCGTACCCAACACTCTAGTCATAGGTGACTCTATAGTCAGGCACACTGATGTTCCACTCACCAGGCTAAACAAGGAGAAAGTTACTGTCAGCTGCCTGTCGGGTGCCAGGATCCACCACATAACACATGCACTCAGGTCACTCCACAACAAGTACAAATATGACTCTGTCATTGTCCATGTTGGTGTGAATGACCTGAGACATACCTCCTTGGACTACATGAAAAGGGACATGGAGGAGCTGTCTGATCTTGTAGCCCAGGCAGGTATGACCCTAGCTCTGCGTAGCATCCTGCTATCACCCAGAATGATACCACAGTACAAGGACAAAATGATTGACTTCAACAATTGGCTAAGCTTCTGGTGTCATTCTAAGGGGATCCAGTATCTGTCTGCCTGGGATGACATGATCGACAAGCCACGATGCTTTGCCAGAGATGGCCTGCATCTGTCGCCCCTGGGATTCTGGATACTGGCTAAGGCTCTAGCCACCCCTACAGTGCCTTTTTTAGGCAAGGTTCAAATGACAAATTCACCACCCTAACAGGTACAGGCAAGAAGAATCTGAGGGTATTGCTACTCAATGCTAGAAGTCTAAACCTCAAAATGCACTCTCTCGGGCACTCCTTAAAATGGAGAACATAGACATCTGTGCAGTGATGGAGACCTGGTTCAAGGCTCCAGAGAGTACACCTGCATTACCAGGCTATAATTCATACCACACCTTTTGGCCACCTAACCTGGACCAAAACACTAAAGGTGGAGGCGTGTCCATATTCATTAAGGATATCCACACCTCCAGGCTAGTTGCTCAGCATAATGCATCTGAGATTATCCAAGTGCAACTAACTCTGGGCAAGACCACAATCCAAATTGTAGCTTGCTACAGATCCCCCACCATGCCCCAGGATTCCCACTCCTCATTTCTTAAAACACTGGAAAATATTAGAGTACAACCTAACACCCTAATAATGGGCGATTTCAACTACCCTACCATTAACTGGGAAAAATACTCATGTACCAACTCTTGTGCTCAACGTTTTCTGGAATTCATAAATTCCAATGCCATGGATCAACTTATCCACACCCCCACCAGGGGCAGCAATATCCTAGACCTGGTTATTACCAACATGGGCAACTGGTGCTCCACACCAGAGGTCAATTCCTTGTTGGTCAGATCTGACCATAAGCTAATCACCCTAGACATCTGCATCCCACCCCCACCCCCCATTAGGGAAACCACAGTAAAAAAATTTCTCCAAAGCCAACTTCACGCTTCTTAAGACAGAAGTGGCAAACTTCACGACAGCCATGCTGATGGACAATAGAGGTATGACTGCTGAATCCTATACAAATGCACTTTATAAGCACTTACATGAATGCATGGATCATGCAATCCCTAACAGAACCAAGATGCTATCCTCCAAAAAAAGGAAGCCAATCTGGTGGTCCCCTGCCATAAACAAACACTACAACAGAAGAAAGAAACTGTTGCAAAAAAGAGTAAAATCCCATGATTGGAGAAACTCCCTGGTCAGCTTCAGTAAGAAGCTGAGATCCCTCATAAAATCCTCCAAAGCTAGTTATGAAACCAAAATCACCACTGACTCTAAAGACAACCACAAAGCATTCTATAGCTATGTCAAGAATCTCAATGGCAACACTCAGATCTGCTCTGAGTTACAGCACAATGGCACTAAATATACAGAACCAACGGATATTGCCAACATCCTGGCAGCTAGGTTCAGTGCTAACCTTACCCCTCTGTCATCCCCTAAAGGGCCCATCTCTATACCAGAAGTATGCAAAGTTCCTGTAATCACGGCTGCACAGGTAAAAAACACACTATCCAAAGCCAAGAACACAGCATCCATGGGACCTGACAACATCCCAGGCTGTGTTCTACATGAACTACAGAACGAACTGGCACCCCACCTAAGTAACATGTTCAATCATAGCCTCACCTCAGGCTATGTGCCCACTGAATGGCGCACAGCGACAGTTATCCCACTCCACAAAGGGGGAGTCACCACAGACCCTGGAAACTACCGCCCCATTAGCCTAACAAGCCTGGTCTGCAAGGCTATAGAGCGTATCATCATGGAACTTATAAACAAAGACATTGGTAATCTCCAAACTCAGGACCCCACCCAGTTCAGGTTTGTAGAAGGCAGATCATGTCTCCTAAACCTGACAGACTTCTTTGACGCAGTCACCAAAGCCGTAGATGAGGGTAAGGTGGTTTACACAGCCTATCTAGATCTCGCCAAGGCTTTTGACACCATCCCCCACTCTGTAATTATGGATAAACTCACTAAACTAGGTATAAATCCCTATGTCACAAGATGGGTTGCCAACTGGCTCACTGACAGAACCCATACTGTGAAAGTAGCAGACTCCAAATCCAGCTTCAGACCAGTGACAAGTGGAGTACCACAGGGTTCAGTCCTGGGTCCTTTCCTGTTTGATATCTACTTTTCTGAAGTACAGGCCAACACAGAAGGTCTTTGGCTAACGAAGTTCGCAGATGACTGCAAACTAGGAGCCATAATCAAATCACCAAAAGATGTGGACATCCTATAAAAGGGCCTTGCTGAGACAGATGCCTGGTGTCAAAGCCATGGCCTCAAGCTCAATGCCAAAAAGTGCATTGTCATTCCTTTTGGTAAAAACTCAGTACCCATGAACTGCCACATAGGTGGTAGTCTACTTAACACCGAAAGTGTGATAAGAGATCTTGGGACACAGGTGGACAGTAATCTCTCCTTTGATAATCACATCACCACAGTAGTCAGGAAATCCTTCTATGTGGCACACCTCATCACAAAAGGTTTCTCATCCAGGAAAAAAGAGGTCATTGTTCCCCTCTACTCGTCACTCATTAGACCCCATTATAGAGTACAATGCCGCTTTTGGTATGTACCTCACAAGACATCTACAACAACTGGAAAGGCCACAGAAATACCTCACAAAGAGGATTACTGGCCTCAAAGAGATGCCCTATGCAGACCGTCTCAAAAAACTGCAGCTTTACTCCATTGCATATCGCCTATTCAGAGGCGATCTCTACCTAACACACAAAGCTATGTCAAACCCAGAGCTTTTAGACATGCTCTACTTAAATAAATCCCAATCCCTATGAGCTACACACTCTAGAGACCTAAACCTCATCACCACAATAAACAGAACATGCTGGAGGGATAGATTCCTGTCCCAGAGACTTCCCATACTCTGGAACAAACTACCTATCTATATCAAACAAAGCTCCTTATTAGCACTGTTCAAGAAAAATCTTGATGATTGGATGGGAGATAGGAAATTCACCCCGAGGATCACTTCTGTGGCTCTGCTCGATAGTGACACAGGAAAATAATTTTCTTGGGTGGCGAAAGCCAGGGTACCTTTGGCTAGGCTTATATAGGCCCTAGGGCCAATAGACTAGTACATACCTATGAACCTATGAACCTATGAAAGTTATCCACAGAAATTTATAGAAAGAATGCTATAAGAACACATGTCTACATATAACAAGTATGCATCCACAGCATATATTTGATAACATTGTAAAAGGACAAGGGATGCGGTTGTCTAGATTATGTGCACAACAAAATCATTTTGAGGAAGAAATTGCTACTTTTAGAAGAAAGATTTACTGAGCAAGTTTACCATATAGACAAGGTCAACACAGTATTAAATCATGTAAGGGATAATAGAACCACAAAATGAAGACCATATTTCTCCCGAATGACAGGGGGGGACAGACAACATGACTCCCAAGAAAATAGTAAAAGCAGTAAGGCAAGACAGAGAATGCCAGTAAAATATGCTAGTAACATACAGACAGCCACAAATATTTTTTAAAAAACATTGACCTAATAATATCAGCAGACCCAGAAATCAGGGAAGATGTGGGTACTCAGCCATCTTTTACCTTTAAGAATATGACAAACATAAAAAGGATTCTCTTCTACCCAAATACATTTAAAGAAAGAACCTAGTAAAGGGGTAAAAATATGTAACAGTTACAATTTTTGCAAATTTATTGATGTATCCAATCATTTTTTTCACCTGGATCTAAGGAGGACATTTTGGTTTCATGTTGAAGGGACCTGTGACACAGAACATTTGGTATATCTATCTTACTGTGTGGCCTGCATGACCTACTATGTAGGAAAAACAGACAGAAATTTTAAGTTTATAATTAGAGAGAATTTGTATGACATACAGAAACAGCTGCCAACCAGTGCTCTAGCCAGACATGTTATGAATACCTCAGCACAGCACACTTTTAAGTTTCATATGATAGAGAACACTAAAGTTACTAACAGGTTAGGAGACATTAGAAATAGGACTGAAGTCAATGAGACTAGATGGATACTAAGATTAAGAGCAGATGTGGGCAGTGGACTTAATGACAGGGTCCCTATGAGGCCCATTTTGCAAGCTAGACCACTTAGAAAATAGCCCCATCTATGCTCAATCTGTTTTTATAGTTCACATTTTACATATATTTATAAAATGTTATATATATATATATATATATATATATATATATATATATATACTCTTTACGTTTATATATGTTTTTATGTATATATTTCTGTACTTTGCTTTTATCCATATATTTATCCATATATTTCATTTAGTTCATGGAGTATGTTCAGTCCTTTTCATGATCCTAACTTTTGTGATGTAAAAACTTAATACTCTTCATATATAACTTTCTTTTGGTCCATCTGTCCATCACATCACCTGTATAAACACACCACTGTTTTTTGGATTTTAATACAAATTTTAGACATTAATCCAAAATATATTGTGTGAGTATATCTTGTGAATGTGTTTTTTAAGTTCATATGTAAGCAGGCATTTTTATTATTTTGCAAAAACATCTAAATTTATTTAATTATATTTATATATTTATATTAAAAATATTTCTATATATAATCATCATCTTCGTTCATATACATCCTATGTACCTTTTAAATTATGTATTTTAAAGCACTTTGATTTTTTAAAGCACTTTTCTTGCTTAAGTAATATTATCCAAAAGTGTTTTTATGTATGTACCTTTAAGGAAGGATGATTTAGCTTAACTTAATTAACTGATTGACTACAACAGGAGTATTTAAATGGAATTGCTAGGCCTTTCTACAAATACATCTGAGGAAGCAGTGGGACATACTGTGAAAGCGCTTACATTTTTTGTGTGTTTTATTCAGTATTTTTTCAAAATAAAGGACATCTTATTCAAGCAGTTTTTGCAGTGCCATTGTTTTGCCACACACCTTTCTGCTGGATTTAATCTGTATTTTATTTAGAATGACTGGAGTAAGATATCTATTATGGAGTATCATGATCTGTGTGTATTTCAGTTTTTTTTAAGGGGAATACGTTTGGAGGTAAGCTGGATCACTTGAGATATTTGTTTGTGATTGAAGGATCTGTTTTCTTCCAGTAACTAGAATAAATAACTTATTTTTGCATTTTGATTGATAGAATAAGTTTGTTGGAGTTAGACAGCATTTTTTTGTTTGAGGATAGGAGGTTCCATATGGTTTTACAGGTTTGAATGTCATTTGCTTTGATATCAGGATTGTGTATGATATATCGGCTAAGGTCTCAAATTTGCCTTAAAATGATTGTATAGCTTTTAGGGAGCTTTAATTGTGTTCTCATTTCAGTGATAGTATTGTTCTTGAAGGGAAATATATCAGAGATGGTTAGTTTCTTAAGGAGGGGATAATTGTTTAGGTTAATCATGTTATTATTCATACTGAGATTGGGATTAAGGTGGATAGGTTGTAGGTAAGTGAAAGCATAATATAGGTTTAATGATATGAACATCCTTTGTATGATAGTGATATGTTTAAAGAGTGGGTGTAGTTTAAGATTTTTTTACAAAGGAAAGGGAGGGCTCTGGGGTTGATGCATAGTGTTTTGATATAGTTGAGTAATAGTTTCACCCAGTTTGGAGACCATTGTTGTGGTGAGGCGGTGTGGTTGGCTATTGTTATTAGTCTGTTACAGTTTATGATATGGTAGTAGAGTTTAAAGTCTGGCAGCCCTAACCCTCCATAATCTTTATGGTAGGTCAATTTATTATAACTGATTCTGATTGATTTGGGGACCCAAATAATTTTGGAAGTTATGAAATGGATGGTTTTGAAGAATTTTAGGTTGATAATGGCATTGGAAGCATTAAAAATATATAGAGATCTATGAAGAAGATTCATTTTGATTGTGGCTATTTTAGCAAGGAATGGAAGTTGAAGTTTTGACCATCTGCTAATATCATGTTGTATGTCTGACCAGAGTTTAATGATATTATTTGTATATGATTGTTTAGGATCTTGGTGGAAGGATATTCCTAGATATTTTGATGATTGGCTAGTTTTAATACCAGCTGCTAAGGAGTATGTGGGTGGGAGTTAATAGGGAAGATATTTGTTTTCTTTAGATTTAATTTGTAATTCAAGAAAGTTGAGAAGTTGTCTATAGTGGATAATAGTTTCTGGAGGTCTGAATTAGGTAGAGAGTAGTAAAGATTTAGATCATCAGCGAAAGCTGTTAGGGTAATTTTAGTGTTAAAGATATTGGGGGATATGGTGGAACGTTTTCTGAGAAATGAGAAGTAAAAGGGGTTTGATGTATAAATTAAACACATAGGGGGACATAAGACAACCTTGTCTGGCACCATTCTTAATGTTAATTCAAGAGGATGGGTGTTTGTTGATTTGTAGGTATGTATGAGCCTTGCAGTATATTGTTTTGATAGCTTGTATATAGTTATTGGGCATATTAAAGAGAGGTAAGGTATTGAGCAAAATGTTTATATCGAGTCTATCAAATGCTTTTGAGGAATCAATAACTAATGTGTAGATTGGAGTATGTGTATGGGTAGAGAGATTGATCATGGTGTCCAGGTTGAGGGTATGATCAAAGGTTTGTCTGTGTATTATGAAACCTGCTTGATCAGGAGAAACAATGTTTGGGCTGATTGCTTTTATTCTATTTGCTAGTATTGATGCAAATATTTTCATATCAAGATTTATTAGGGTTATAGGTCTATAGTTCAGGGCTATTTCCAAATATATTGAAAAAATGTTAAACCCAGTATTAAGTCAATCCACCACATTTGTTAAAGACACTACACAGTTCTTAGAAAAAAATTATAAATGGGCAAAGGATAAAACATTGTTGATGTATATTTTGTTACCTTGTATGTACATACATTATTTACCTCTATACCCAATGAGCTGGGCATTGAATATGTTAGTGAGTTTATAACCTCACATTCAACATATACAGCATCCGATATTAATACTTTATGTAATCTAATGGAAGTTGTTCTATGTAACAATGTGTTCCTATTTCATGACAATTTTTATAAACAACTGAAGAGAGTAGTGGTGGGCACTTGAATAACAAACAGTTATGCCAATATTTTTATAAAAATCGTGGGAACTAGAGTTTATTCTATCAAATAACAGTAAGTATTTTGATAATGTTATTTATTATAAACATTTTGTGGATGACATTTCTTATTTTGAATGGTTCTTTGTTATAGTTTGAAGAATTTCTTCTATATAAATAAATACTTCTACAGATTATATTAGATTTAAAAATGTAATTCACTTTTCAGAAATAAATTTTTTAGGTATAAAACTTATAAAGAAAGTTGCAGGAAACATTGAAACTAAATTGTTTAAAAAGGAAATAAAAAGAATACTTATCTCCCTAAAACCAGTATATACCCACCTCAATTTTAAGAATATAGTTAAGAACCAACTGTTGTGTACAACTGGACTGAACACTAAAGATGAAATTATAAATGTGCAGTAAGATAATCTATTTAAGGATTTCATGCAAAGAGGGCATAATAGGTTTGCTATCAAAAAGTTGAAAATCAAAAAAAAAATTGATCGAATTGACATTCTCTATTTGGCACTGTCACTTTTAATGGAATGTCGAAAATCATCACCTCAACTTCTGCATTTAACCAAATGTTAGGAGATGACATCAGACCCTCAGGCATCTGTGCTGAAGCTGCCATACAAATTGTACATCTACAGCACGTGTTTACAGTTTTTCAGGGGGGGCAAGCCTCCCTGCACCCACATGTGGGGGGCTGTGGCCCCCACACCTCCTGCAAATTAGGTGAGACTCTCTGTTGCTTTTTTTAAAGCTGTCTCGGTATGTTAAAACCATTTAACATAGTGAGACAGTTTTGAAAAAAGCAACGGAGAAAGCAAGATCCGTTGCTTTTTACAAACTGTCTCGCTATGTTAAACAAGTTTAACATAGCGAGACAGCTTTAAAAAAGCAAAGGAGAATCTCCGTTGCTTTTTTAAAGCTGTCTCTCTATGTTAAACTCGATTAACATAGTGAAACAGTGAGAAGAAAAACAGTTATAGTAATGGAAAAAGTCTGGGCGACCAGACCTTTTTCCATTACTATAACTCTGATTTACAATGTGCACGCTGACCAATCAGCGTGCACGTTTTTGAATATTAATGGGGGGGAGTTGTATAATTACATTTATATGGGGATCTAGACTGAACCCTATTAACAGAGGAAGTCAATGCCAAAAACAAAAAGGAGGCCTGGATTTAGTAAACCCATTGTATATATAGCCTCATAAAATTTATATAAAATAAGAAGAAGAATAGAGGAAAAGGAACATTTTTAATAAGGATTATAGAGGAAAATATAAATCAATATGGGAAAAGCTTAAATGAATACTTGTATGACAATGAACCATTATCAAGAGAAAATAGTACTGCGGAAGTTTGATTAAGAAACATAGAAAAGAACAGGAAAACGTAGAATCTGTTCATATTGTGGGGAACTGCAGTTATAAATGTGATAGTGTATGAAATAAATGTGCAAACTGATGGAGGAAAAGTATATTATACCTGAAGAGTTAAGAATTCTAGTTATTTTAAAATATGCAGATGACATTATAATATGACATTATAATAATTGCAAAAAGCTAAATTTGGATAAAAGAAGTAATAATTTGTACAAATGGGAGTTTAGCGGTAATAGGGATGGATTTAAATAAAGTGAAAAGTAAAGGTTTAGGTGATGTAGTAAAGATAGAGGGTAGATATTTTAAATGAATGAAATTTCTATGTTAGGTATAAAATTTGGGAATAAAGATGTAAGTAGAATTCAATGGGATACAAATAGAAAAAAAATGTGTTTTCTGGAGAACATATACATTATCATTCAGGATAAAAGGCTCATTTGATATATTCAGTACTGGTGGGAAAATAGCTTACTTAGTAAGTGCATTTATGTTGCTAACAGTATTTGAAAAGGAATTATTACAGATGCGTTTTTTTTTTTTCATTTATATGGGCTTCTAGATTAAACCCAGTAAAAAGAGGAGTTTTGGACATAAATATAGAAAAAGAAGATTTAGGGTTAATCAATCCAGTGGAATATGCTGCTTTCTTATTTTTTTACAAATGATAAAGTGAATAAATAAAAAAAATGAGAGATTAGTAGTAAAATTGCTTAATATAAGTATAGTAACTTTGGGAGTATGTTAAAAAAAGTAAAAGAGAAAAAGAGAGTATACATGAAGAAATAAAATGTTACCAAGAAAAAAAAATGTAGAAAATAAAAATTGATGATATAGAAAAAGATATGAAAGTACTGTATAATAGTGTAATGATAAAACATTACTATGTAAAATCATTGGAAAATCTAACCAATGGAAAAATAAAGCTATAAATACCAGAAGGAAATGCTGTAATCAGAAAGTAGAATGTCAAGATTTTTTGTGGAGACTGGTAATAGAGAAACTGCCAGTAAATGGAAATATGCCATATAAAAAGAAAAGGGATAGCATATGTTTACATTATCAAGAAGAAGAAACTACAGAACGTGCATTTTTGAAATATGAAAGAGTAAAAAAGTTATGGAGAAAGTTATGAAAAGGATTTTTTCAAAGATATAAAATAAGTGGATAAAATAAACATGGATTTGATTAAATATGGATATTATAAGAAGAGAAGTAAAGAATATATTGATAGAATAGATAAAAAGTTATTTTATATTATATGAGTTATATGTAATGAAAGAATAAATTAATTATGTTTAATGGTAAATGAATTTTTGCAGCAATGTTAAGTAAAAGCAGATGGTGGTTAGAGAAAAAGGAGCGGAGGTCTAATAGGGATGAAAATATAGTAGGATTGTAAAGGAAATTATGTATATGTGTAAACCAATTTGTATATGTATAGATTTGTACATTTCAAAATATTTGCAAATATTTGAAAATATGCAAATATTTTGTAAATAAGAGTTATTTTTATATATAAATAAAAGGCTCCTACTATTTTTGCTAGGTGCTGTGGTATCTTTTACATCCAACTGAGCTGCCACCAAATCAAGGAGATGAGGCATTAGTCTAACATCAGTAATTGATCCACCTGGTGCGAGAATAGAACCCACAGCCATATTCACCAAAGGTGAGTATTTTACCTGTTTCACCACTGGCAACATATATGCACATCACAAGCAGACACCAGACTCGTCAACAACTTGTAAAATTATACTAATTCTTAAGAGTGAACCTGCAAGCCATCCTAAAACCTACAGACCATTGACTTCCCTCCTGTCAATATATACATTATATACTTGAATTCAAGAGTGACTTAGAGGAAAAACACAGTCATGACAAAAGAACAAAAGGGTAACAAAAGAAAGTCATATGGAACAAGGGATCATTTGTTTATAAGTAAAGTCATAATAGAGTATGGCATGGATAGATTACGAAAAGCAATTGACAGCAACCCACATTCATGGATAAAGGAGTGCTCACAGATGTATATGATACACCCTGCATTGATCAACTACATTACAGTGACCATGAAACAGTGGCAGACCATTTTGCATTTGAGACATGACATAGTGCAGATTATTATCCCAGGGATAAAATTTCAAAGGGGGTATTCCATGGAAATTCTCAGTCACCACTGCTGTTTTCCTTGCCCTTAACCCATTCAGCTATTTAGTAAACAGATTAGGCTATGGTTACAATTTGGCTCCAAGTAACCAACCTTGCTTAAAGATTTTTCATCTGTGTTTTGTGGATGCCTTATTATTATATAGTTCATCAGATAAGTAGGTGAAAGCACAACTGCAAATCATTGAAACGTTCTCAGATGATATAAGAAAGTCATTTGGTCTTGATAAATCTGCAATAGCAACATTTTAAATAGGAAAGTCTTAGCACCAAGAAATATTAATCTCAGACAGGAGTGTGATATAAAAGAACTTGAGCAGTAGGTAGTATATAAATATTTATGAATAGATAAAGGATATGCTATAAAATAAAAATAATGAGAATAAAGCTCAATAAAGAATACTTCAGAAGACAATAACTAATATTGAAAACTACATTGACATCTACAAAGAAAGGTCCAAGCTATAAATCCATTTGCGCTTCCTGGTCTAACTTACAGTTTTTGGGTTATGTACTGGCCCCTAAAACTAATGGATCAGTTGGACATTTTTTAGCTAATTAGGAACTTCTTCTCTAAAATTATCTCCACCCTCTCCTCTAACTCTTCAGCCTATTCCTTACATCCTTTCAGTCTACCCCCTCCTCTTTAGCTAACCACTCCTTAATACCTCCCTTTAATTTCACTAGTAACCACCCTCATATATACCTCTCCTCTTAATAATGCTTCACCCTCTCCTGTTATCCTCTCTTCTTTTACTTCTAACCCACCTTACCTCCTATCACACTCAACTATCCTTACATCCCAAAACTCTAACCACCCCTACCTGCTCAATCCATACTCACTGCTACTACTCCTCTCTCATCTATTCCTCACTCATCTCTTCCACTTGCTTCTCTCCTCAAAATCACACTGTCTCCCAAACTCTCCTCTCACTACATACTCAAACAGAAATTCTTCCTAAGCCACCCTTTCATATCTATCCTCACTAACCCTCCTCACATCTTTCAACTCTCAGGTGACCTTCACCCCAACCCTGGCCCATACCACTATAATTTTACTTCTACTAATTCTGCTCATATGTTCAAATAAAACACTAACTCTAGTCCCAAACATTTCTTCTACTACTCATTAAACATCCATAGCATTCTGAACAAGATCACTGAGTTTCACTCTTGGATAGCCCAACACTCACCCGACATAGTTGATCTCTCTGAAACCTGTCTCAAACCTCACAATTCAGACAAAGAATTCCTTCCACTTGGCTACAACATTCTTTGTCTTGATAGAACTCAAAAAAAGGTGGTGGAGTCACCATTATGTATTCTACCATCCTAACCCTATCCCCCTGCACTAACCCTCCACCCTCCTTTCATCCAGCTAAACTTATTACTGCTAACTATAAACTTAGCAATCATAAAACTCAAACCATAGTTGCCAAATACATTCCACTTGGTGACAACATTCTCCTACTAGAACACATTCTCCAGTGGAAATATGACAATATTTCTAACAAAACAATAATACTAGGTGATGTTAACATAAATTTGCTCCCTCTTATCTCCAGCTCCCCTTCCTCCAGTATGAACCTTTATGGCTACACACAGCTTATCTATTCCACTACCTTCCATCACAGACCAACTAATACTAGCTCAATACTTGACTGGATCTTTGTCTCTACACCTAACTTCCATCACCAACCTGAATCCCTACCAGACTCTATCAGTGACCACTCCCCCATACATGTCCATAGATTCTCCCCTCACCTCACTAGACCTCATAAATTGAAATAATGTTGTAAACTAACCAACTTTAACTTAGATTCCCTTAACAATTATCTCTCTTCCATCAACTGGTCCTTCCTCTCATCCTTACCTGTAGATGACAATGTCCTACAGTTCAACTATATCTTTCTAAACACTCTTAACTCCCTTACCCCTGACAGAACAGTAAGAGTCAAACCATATTACTCTCCAAACTTACCTGTTCCCTTATCCAACACAGAGATTCAGCCTGAAAACTTTGGGTTAAGACAAAATCACCCACTCACTATGGAAAATATAGAGAACTCAGTAATCTTACCAAAAGACACATACAAATGATAAAAGGAACTTCTGCCTTTCACCCCAGACTACTGAACACAGACACTGTAAAAACTTTTGGAATAATATTAAGCTAATTATCCACCCAGGGAACCCTTCTACTCCTAACCCCTGCCCTAATAATACACTCCAAGAAACAGCATCTATTTTCAATTCTTACTTTATAGATACCATCAGCAAACTTATTGTAAACTCCAACACAACCAACCCTACACCTGCCACCTCCCCACTACTGAACAGTAGCCCTTTCTCATTAACTCCTGTTCCAGTGCACTACATTAAAAAATTTCTTCTCAAACTTAAACCATGCTCACCTTCTGCTGACAACCTGCCATCCTCCATCATTACGACTGCAGCTAACTCTATAGCTTACCCTGTCTCCATCCTTATAAACCAATCAATCAGTGAATCCACATTTCCTACTCTTTGGAAAAAATTCTATAGCTTACCCATCCACAAATGAAGTAATTGTGCAGAGCTCTCTAACTACTGACATACTGCCTTACTCCCTCCTCTCTCTAAAATACTTGAACACTGTATTCATAAACAAATCTCAGCCTATCTTACACAAAATAACCGTATCACACAAACCCAACATGGATTCTGCTCTAATCACAGTACTACTACTGCCCTCTTATCCTTTACTAACACCATTTCCCTAGCCAGAGACAATGATAAACTAGTTTCTTGCCTATTTTTCGACCTCTCAAAAGCCTTTGACACCGTCTCCCATTCTATTCTCCTCTCCAAACTCTCTGAACTTAACCTATCTTCAGAAACTATCTCTTACTTTCACAGCTATCTCACAGATAGGCAGCAATCTGTAAAATGGCTCTCTGCCTATTCTCCTTTTCTCTCCATCAAAATGGGAGAGCCTCAAGGCTCAATCTTAGGTCCTCTCCTTTTTAATATCTTTACTAATCAACTATACACATCCTGTCCTCATTCCTCTCATACAGTACTCTGATGACTTTACAATCATTACCAGTGCTGATAACCCCCCGAACCTCCTAACTCTAACTCAGTCTTCACTTACCCTCACTGAAACCTGGCTTACTAACCACAAACTTATACTTAACCCTAAGAAAACAAAACTTTTACTCTTCCTTCCAAAATCCCTTAATCATATAAATCTTTCTTTACCATCTCCTCCCTCAACACCAGCACAATCAAACCTGAAACCCAGACTAAGCTCCTCGGTGCTATAACACATGATCAGCTTAAATTTGATCTTCATGTCTTTCATTGTATCAAAAAAAAAAAAAAACACCAATAGTTTGGTCTACTCTGTCACAATAATCAACTCTTATTTACACAACTTCTTATCATCCACTCTATCTTGAATAAACCTTCCTCCTGCCCGATACTCTCCTCCCTTGTCTCCCTCTATAAGCCCTCTCAACCTCTTAAAGGTTGAGACCAGGATCTCTTACAGATCCATAAACCTAGAAAATCTCCTGGACAGAAGCTCTAAAGCTACCTTCCTGCTTTTGCATGGAACAAGCTACCCATGTCCCTTAGAAGTATCAGTCATTTTTCTGAATTAAAAAAAAATCTCAAAAGTTACCTCTACAGCACAAGGACATATCTTTGTAATCACTCCACCTGAACCTTCCCTCACCCCCTAGCTAACAACACCTTTTCCTCTACCTATTAGTCCTATACTTTCTCACTAATGCACAGGTTTCCCATCCTTTTGCAACTAACTTTATGTATTTTTGGCACTTGTTTCAGTCTTTACCGAACTACTAAAGCTCAAACGCACATTAATATGGCTCGGTTGCTGATTATCTTTACTCTTATTCTATCTCTGATTGCTTGAATGTTCTTGTCGAATGTATTACTACCTCCTTATAGCACTGCTCTTGATTTGTTATTATTGTTTAGCTTAACTTATTGTATAGTGGAGTTTCACCAATATTCTCCTAATAATTTCCACTGTTTATTGATTATTATACATTTTTTACTGTATCTCATTTGAACTTTTGTAACTATTCTTGATTATTACAATGGTGAACTTTTCTCACTGGGCCTCTGCTGAAAAATTGTTTTTTTTGCTGAGTCTGACTATGCCAGTCAACAAATGTCAAATAAATAAATAATAAATAAAAAATAGTGCTTATTGTTAAGTTATCTATTTTGTATACAAATTTGTGCAGAATAGATCAATAGCATCTTTAATCATCTTTCAAGGCTGAGTACTATTCCATGTAGTCTTACATCATAGGTTCATAGGTTCACAGGTGTGTACTAGGCTAATAATTCTGGAGCCTTTAGAAGCCTAGCCCGTAGGATTACCCTGGCATCGTGTCACCCGACCTTAGTTCCCAGTGCCTCTGTCGAGTAGAGCCACTGGAGTGATCCCCGGGGTGAATTTTCTATTTCCCATCCACTCATCAAGATTTCTCTTGAAGAGGGTCAGTGATGTGCTCTGCTTGACATGTAAGGGGAGTCTATTCCATAGCATGGGCAGTCTCTGGGTTATGTACCTGTCCCTCCAGCATATTTTGTTGATTGTGGTAATGAGGTTGAGGTCTCTGGAGCATGTGGTATGGAGGGATTGGGATTTCTTTAGCTGTAGCATTTCTAACAGAGCTGGGTAAGACATGGCTTTGTAAGTCAAGCAGAAAACGCCTCTAAGTAGGTGATATGAGACAGAGAATAGTTGGAGTTTTTTTAATCTGTCCATATAGGGCAAATGTTTAAGGCCTACGATCCTCTTTGTGAGGTACTTTTGTGGCCTCTCCAGTTGTTGCAGATGTCTAGTGAGGTACATGCCAAATGGGGCATTGTAATCAATGATTGGAGTAATGAGGGAAGAGTAGAGGGAGACAATGACCTCTTTCTACCTGGATGCAAAACCCTTATTAATGAGATGTGCCACATAGAAGGACTTTCTGATCACAGTGGCAATGTGGTGGTCAAAAGAGAGGTTGCTGTCAACCTGTGGTCCCAGATCTCTTATAATGCCTTCTGTGTTCAGTGGACTACCATTGATTTGGTAATTCATGGGAATGGGTTTTTTTCCCAAAGGGGATGATGACACATGTTTTGGCATTGAGCTTAAGGACATGGTTCTGACACCAGTCATTGGTCACAGTGAGGCCTTTTTGTAGAATGTCAACATCACTTGGGGAGTTAATAATAGCTCCCAACTTGCAATCATCTGTAAACTTTGTCAGCCAGGGTCCCTTCATGTTGACCTGGACATCAGAGAAGTAGATACCAAAGAGGAGAGGACACAGGACTGAACCATGTGGGACTCCACTCGTGACTGGTCAGCAGTCTGACTTGGAGTCAGCTACTTTCACACTGTGGGTTCTACCTGTGAGCCAGTTTGCAACCCACCTAGTGATATAGGGGTTGATGCCTAACTTAGTGAGTTTTTCTCTAATTCCTGAGTGGGGAATGGTATCAGAGGCCTTGGCCAGATCAAGGTAGGCTGTATGAACCACCTTACTTTCATCCATAGCTCTGGTGAATTACTCAAAGAAGTTGACCAAGTTGAGCAGGCATGATCTACCCTTCACAAAACCAAACTGTGTGGGATCCAGAGTTTGCAGATTCCCTATATCCTGGTTTATTAGGTCCAAGATGATGTGTTCCATAGCTTTGCATATCAGACTTGTCAGGCTAATGGGGCAATAGTTACCAGACTTTGTATTTGCTCCTCCTTTGTGGACAGGGATGACTGTAGCAATGTGCCATTCGGTAAGGACAAAGCCTGAGGTGAGGCTGTTATTGAACAGGGCACACAGGTGAGGTGCCAGTTCACTATGTAGTTCATGTAGAACACAGCCAGGGATATAGTCAGGTCCCATAGAAGATGTATTTTTGGCCTTGGCCAGTGCTGTTTTAACCTGAGGAGCAGTAATACTGTGTGCCTGGTAATCTACTGGTATTCTGACTGGTCCTTAGGGGGGAGAAAGTGAGGTAAAGGGGTAAAGTTGGCACTGAATCTGTCAGCCAGTATATTGGCAATATCATGATGGAAATGGGCTTTATTTACTCAGTGGTCCACGTGCTTGTTCAATGTGTTTCTGTCTCTTAAAAGTTTCATTAATCAAATCAGCAACACTCCAAGAACAATGTATAGGATAGCTGTACCATGTTAACTTGTAGTTTGTAGTAGTATTTTCACAGCTGTGTGTGTGTGTGTGTGTGTGTGTGTGTGTGTGTGTGTGTGTGTGTGTGTGTGTGTGTGTGTAAGGATTGAACAAATATGGCTTTACTGATTTTCTGAAGAATTGTATTTCAGGATGCAGGGTCCAGTTTGGAAAAGTATTTTTCTGTTACAAAGAAAGAGGGCAGCAAGGTCTATCTAGCAGATGAACTCAAAGTTTCTTAGATTGTATGAGTTATTTCTAAAATGCGTTTACTTTTTAGAGGAAAATAGTATTTATGATTAATATATTTGAAACTGAGGGAGATAAGCAGTAGGGTTGCTCTTGGTAAAACAACTATTTTTTGATGGTGGACAAAGTGCTCATTAAAAGGACTAAATTTGATGAATTTGAGAATGTTATTGTCTGTTGTTATTGTCTGCCTTATGAAAAATATTGAGAAGCTGTGCAGATTGAAAAGCAATGAATAGAAGAGTAGCTGAAACTAGGAAGTAGTACATTTATAGATGTGTTTTTATAGCCTCATTAGTTAGGAAGCATGTGACCTTGTAGGCTATTTTAAGGTGGGAAAGCACTTTAAGTGACTAATGTTTTATGTCGGAGAAAGTCTAATGACTGAGCCCCATAGTAACCTCTAGAAGGATGTGTACTTGTGAACACATACGTTGGCCCCACAATTCTTTTGCTGCTGTGAAATAATATAGCTGTTGATTTCTTTGTGCCTAGACTACATTTATTAGTGAACAGCTACATCGGTTTTAAAACTCATTCTGTAAAGCCTTGTTTAGGACTGACTGGCTGGTTTCTGCACTAGAGATGACAACAACAGCTGAGGTTATAGAGCTTCCAGGGTGGCTTGTTGAGAGAGAGGGAGAATGGAAATGGGTCAATAGTGAGGCTGACCAACAATCAAGAACCCCAAATCCTAAAAAATTGACAAATGTTAGTTTTTTCCCCTACTAATGTATGTGTCCATGTGTCTTAAGTGATGATTTAATAAAGGTGTTCTAAACAATATGCCTGTGAAATGGATATGATAGTAAATGCTCTGTTAAAAGATAGTCAGCAAACCGTGTACATACTTATCTGAAAAAACAGCTTTTCAGTTTATAAACTAGAACAGCAGGCTGTACACATTCATAAGATCTTTTCAGATCTATGAATATACATCCAGTGAGTTAACTGTTCTCATATTAGAATGCATGCAGTTTGTGTGGGAAAAAATAGCAGCTGTGGTGTTGTATTATGTCTAAGCCATGCTATCTATTAGATAGGATGTAATACTTAGATTGTTATTGCAGCATTTGGTCATTATAAGTTTTTTTTTTTTAAATGTTATTGCAACTGGGACAATATTGCCTGTAGGATGAAAGCAATCAATAACAGCAAATGTTTTGGAGGTTGGAACTTTACATATGGGAAATAGTAGCAAGCTTGAGTGTGGGGACTGTTTTGCATGTCAGAGTTAAGATGCAAATACATGTAAGTGGGGAACAAAGTGTCTTCTCATTTTTAGAAACAATGGGTGACTATTATAGCAACTACTATTGCAGAGGCTACTGTGTTCATGAATAAGGAGATGGCAGTTAAAAACTTTGAACTTGGGGCTTAGGAGGACTGAAATGTTTTAATATAGGTATATATATATATATATATATATATATATATATATATATATATATATATATATATATATATATATCTACCAACACACAATAGGTGCACAGAACTAAAATGGTGCACGGATTACGAATAAACACATAGCCCACATCCTATCCAGCACTCCAAAAGATAAATCCAAGCCAAGGTGTAAAGAAGTTTATTAGGCTAACCGCCCAACTAAAACACAGACCGGTGGCCAGTTTTGCTCACAGCGTCCTCAGTGTGTATTATTATACAGCAAGGACCCAGATTTAAATACACAAACATCAACATCATGGCCAAATTTAAAGATACATTTGTGTTTAAATTTTCATTGAATTTTACGTATCAGTGTTGTTAATCGCTCCCCATAATCTATAGATGCACTTGCAGACTTACAAAAAATCATATAAACTTACTGTTTATATTGTATAAAACAGTTACAAAAACACCCTCCAAACATTCCTATATACAAAATTAAATAACCAAAAGCACCAAATGTAAAGGCTCCCCACTAATATGACAAGGAACTCAAGAACAGTCAAATTACATTCAAATGGAGTGAGATAAACAAAAAATAAAAAATAAACACTAAATACTCTACCCCCGGGAACCACCACCTAATCTCTAAACCTCATATATTATCCAGTCCCCCTCAAAAACAATTGATTACAAAAAGATCGAATAAAGACAAGAACAAAATTCCTCTCAAATAATTAAATATACATATACATTATATTTATAACATATACATAAATAAATATACATCAAAGGAATTTATTTAATAACTCTTTATGTATTGATGACCCAAAACGGCAGAGTGTATAAACATACCCTTACACACTCCGTCCGTTTGCTGTCAATATTTCCTAGTTATATTTACCAATGATCATTCAGACCGGGTTTAAATAAAGCCCTCAAGTTGACAATCTATCTTCTTTCCTTCTGCGTTAATATTTGGTGTCTATGGTTATCATTAGTGTTTTGCATAACCACCATATCAAGCCCTATAAAAATGAAGTGTGCTGTATTATGTACCGTTTTATGTTTGTACAAAGCACTTCTTGATCTCTGATATTTTATGTCGCTAATATGAAGGGCTATTCTTTGTTTAAATACACAAGAGGTCTGTCCTACATAAAATGCGCCACATTGGCAAACTGCCATATAAACAATCTTTATCTTTAAATTTGGCCACGATGTTGATGTTTGCGTATTTAAATCCAGGTCCTATCAGCAAAGTCAATTATCAGAACCAGCCTTCCAAAGTTTTTGAGTAGGAAAATCTTAAAGTCTGAACATTTAAACATTATACATATTTGCTTGAGCGTGGTTTTGAGCTTGTAGCCAGCTTGTGTGTGAAAAATATTCTTTATTGTTTATTGGAATTGCTGTATGGTTGAAAAGTGTATTCCTGCATGCAGGAAAAAAAACAAGATTTTAGATGTTTTTTATCCGGTTCAATTATATGTTTGATTATCAGAACAATTTGATTATCTGAACTACTCTAGGTCACAATTAGTTCAGATAATCAACTCTACTGTATTTTTATATATATATATATATATATATATATATATATATATATATATATACGTACATAGGTCTACTTCATTTTATCGAAAGACCATTTGACCTAAACCCATTTAATCGAAATTTAATTTGACTGAAAACCAAACTGCAAGGCAAATAACAGGAATTTGTCCCCCTCCCCAATTTCGTATGACCCTGGAGTTGGTATATATAGTTGGGGGGGTGTGGGGGGTATACAAGCTGTACTTTTTGCATTACCTTCTTCTTTTAAAGGAAACTAGGTGGGGGGGATGCACTCACCCCCCCAACTATATATACCAACTCCAGGGTCGCACGACATTGGGGAGGGGGACAAATCCCTGTTATATGCCTTAAATACTGGTTTTCAGTCAAATTAAATCTCGATCAAATGGGTTTAGGTCAAATGGTCTTTCGATCAAATGAAATAGACCCATATATATATATATATATATATATATATATATATATATATATATATAGAGAGAGAGAGAGAGAGAGACATATACACACACACACACACACACACACACACACACACACACACACACACACAGGCACGCACACACAGGCGCACACACACAGACGCACACACACAGACGCACACACACACACACACACACAGACATAGGCACAGGCACACACACATAGGCACACACACACACACACACACACACACACACACACACACACACACACACACACACACACACACACACACACACACATAGGCACACACACACACACACACACACACACACACACACATAGGCACACACACACATAGGCACACACACACACACACACACACACACACACACACACACACACACACACACATATATATATATATATATATATATATATATATATATATATATATATATATATATAGTTAAATAGATATAGATATACAGGTCTTAGAGTTAGAAACATCCTGGTTAAATGTTATATTGGTAAACTGAACCACTTAGGTTGGCTAACCTCTGATGCACTAGTCTGCAGTGTTTTGACTTGGCTATGTTAACACTTTTTTTGGTGGAATGCCTTAAGTTCTTGGATATATTTCTTATTTTTATTCTTATTGGATTCTGCTGCCATTTGTTTCATGCATAATTCCACAGTTTAATTTTAAAGCTAAACCTGGTGTTAGCCATGGAACTGTTTTTGATTGAAGTCTTCTGTTTTTAAATTTAAGGGGTTAGAGCTTTTCTGTTTGGAAGCTAGAGAGTGGCGGAATATTGCTGATGCGGTGTCAGGGTATGTTGTGGAATACATAGGGAAACAATCAATTTTATTAAGTTTAGTAATCTAAGTATTTTTGCAGCATTTAGTTATTTATGGCTTGCTATCTAATTATAGAAGCTGAGTATGATTTTGAAAGACCATAAGGAAGCTATGGGATAATGTTCTCAGAAGAGTTTGTCAGCACTTGTAAGAGGTGAAGTTTTTTCAGGCATATTTGTTGGAATTATATCTAGCAAAGCCTGTGTATTAGGAGCTATTTTGTATCTTGTACCTTATGAAACATTGTTGGTCAATTTATGTGTCACAGACTGCTAGTAGGAGGTATATTCTGTCTTCCACTTTATGAAGCAACTTGGGTCACGTTATGTAACATGGTGGGTCCAGTCAGTTGGGCTTTTATTAAGCCTGACAAATCCAAGTTAATGTTGCCAAGAATAATTAATTTATGAAGTTTAGGGAGTGCAATGACTTTATCAAGTTGAGTTTCAAAGGTAGATGGAAATGGAGGTTCTGTGATAAATACTGCTACTAAAAGTTTGTTGTGATCAGATGTTATCAATTGGATTGCTACCTAATTTGTGTTGCTATCAGTGCTGGTACCACATTTCTCATTCAAGGTAGAAGAAAGGACGCTGCTCTTTTTTAGCAAACTAAGGACACATCCGTTCTGTCTTTTTCCTATTTGAATGTTGTTATACATTATAAAGCTATTTGAGAGTTGTGGAGGCATCTTTGAATGTTCCTTTAATGATGATTCAGAAATCCCTATTACAGTGAGGTTGTGTTGGTTGGAACATAGTTCAGATTGTGATAATTTATTATTTGCACTGCAAGTAGTAGTAGCAACAGTAGTAATATTAGCAGTAATATTAGTAGTGGTATTAGTAGTAGTACCAGTAGTAGTAGTAGCAGTAAAAGTAGCAGTATTAGTTTTAGTAGCAGTAATAGTAGTGGTATTAATAGTAGTACCAGTAGTAGTAGTAGCAGTAAAAGTAGCAGTATTAGTTTTAGTAGCAGTAATAGTAGTAGTAGTAGTAGTAGTACCAGTAGTATTAGTAGCAGTAAAAGTAGCAGTATTAGTTTTACTAGCAGTAATAGTAGTAGCAGTAGTAGTAGTAGTACCAGTAGCAGTAGAAGTAGTGGCAGTAGTAGTAGTAGCAGTAAAAGTAGCAGTATTAGTTTTAGTAGCAGTAATAGTAGTAGTAGTACCAGTAGTAAAAGTAGCAGTATTAGTTTTAGTATCAGTATAGTATAGTAGTAGTAGTAGTAGTAGTAGTAGTAGTAGTACCAGTAGTAGTAGTAGAAGTAAAAGTAGCAGTTGGTTTGGTAGAGTAATAGTAGTAGTAGTAGTAGTAGTACCAGTAGTAGTAGTAGAAGTAAAAGTAGCAGTATTAGTTTTAGTAGAAGTAATAGTAGTGGTATTAGTAGTAGTACCAGTAGTAGTAGTAGCAGTAAAAGTAGCAGTATTAGTTTTAGTAGCAGTAATAGTAGTAGTAGTAGTAGTACCAGTAGTATTAGTAGCAGTAAAAGTAGCAGTATTAGTTTTAGTAGCAGTAATAGTAGTAGCAGTAGTAGTAGTAGTACCAATAGCAGTAGTAGCAGTAGTAGTAGTAGTGGCAGTAGTAGTAGTAGCAGTAAAAGTAGCAGTATTAGTTTTAGTAGCAGTAATAGTAGTAGTAGTAGTACCAGTAGTAAAATTAGCAGTATTAGTTTTAGTATCAGTAATAGTATAGTAGTAGTAGTAGTACCAGTAGTAGTAGTAGAAGTAAAAGTAGCAGTATTAGTTTTAGTAGAAGTAATAGTAGTGGTATTAGTAGTAGTACCAGTAGTAGTAGTAGCAGTAAAAGTAGCAGTATTAGTTTTAGTAGCAGTAATAGTAGTGGTATTAGTAGTAGTACCAGTAGTAGTAGTAGCAGTAAAAGTAGCAGTATTAGTTTTAGTAGCAGTAATAGTAGTAGTAGTAGTACCAGTAGTATTAGTAGCAGTAAAAGTAGCAGTATTAGTTTTAGTAGCAGTAATAGTAGTAGCAGTAGTAGTAGTAGTACCAATAGCAGTAGTAGCAGTAGTAGTAGTAGTGGCAGTAGTAGTAGTAGCAGTAAAAGTAGCAGTATTAGTTTTAGTAGCAGTAATAGTAGTAGTAGTAGTACCAGTAGTAAAATTAGCAGTATTAGTTTTAGTATCAGTAATAGTATAGTAGTAGTAGTAGTGGTAGTAGTAGTAGCAGTAAAAGTAGCAGTATTAGTTTTAGTAGCAGTAATATTAGTAGCAGTAGTAGTAGTAGTACCAGTAGCAGTAGTAGCAGTAGTAGTAGTAGTACCAGTAGTAGTAGTAGCAGTAAAAGTAGCAGTATTAGTTTTAGTAGCGGTAATAGTAGTAGAAGTAGTACCAGTAGTAGTAGTAGCAGTAAAAGTAGCAGTATTAGTTTTAGTAATAGTACTAGTAGTAGTAGTAGTAGTAGTAGTAGTACCAGTAGTAGTAGAAGTAAAAGTAGCAGTATTAGTTTTAGTAGAAGTAATAGTAGTGGTATTAGCAGTAGTACCAGTAGTAGTTGTAGCAGTAAAAGTAGCAGTATTAGTTTTAGTAGCAGTTATAGTAGTAGTAGTACCAGTAGTAGTAGTACCAGTAAAAGTAGCAGTATTAATTTTAGTAGCAGTAGTAGTAGTAGTAGTAGTAGTAGTAGTACCAGTAGTAGTAGTAGCAGTGAAAGTAGCAGTATTAGTTTTAGTAGCAGTAATAGTAGTAGCAGTAGTAGTAGTAGTAGTAATAGTACCAGTAGTAGTAGTAGTAGCAGTAAAAGTAGCAGTATTAGTTTTAATAGCAGTAGTAGTAGTAGTAACAGTAGTAGTAGTAGCAGTAAAAGTAGCAGTATTAGTTATAGTAGCAATAGTAGTAGTAGTACTACCAGTAGTAGTAGTAGCAGTAAAAGTAGCAGTATTAGGTTTAGTAGCAGTAATAGTAATAGTAGTAGTACCAGTAGTAGTAGTAGCAGTAAAAGTATCAGTATTAGTTTTAGTAGCAGTAATAGTAGTAGTAGTAGTAGTAGTAGTACCAGTAGTAGTAGCAGTAAAATTAGCAGTATTAGTTTTAGTAGCAGTAATAGTAGTAGTAGTAGTAGTAGTAGTAGTACCAGTAGTAGTAGCAGTAAAAGTAGCAGTAATAGTAGTAGTAGTAGTAGTAGTAGTAGTAGTAGTACCAGTAGTAGTAGCAGTAAGAGTAGTGGTATTAATAATAGTAGCAGCAGTAGTAGTAATAATAGTCATTTATGTATTTTTTTTTTACATTTGTTAACCGAGTTAGTCCAACTTAGCCAATGGCCTGTTTTCAGTGTAGGCCTGAGGAGAAAAGCTCCAGTATTACAATAAGGAACACAAAGATAACATGTTAAGGCAGCATACAAAAATTCGAGAAAAGCTCCACCTTACTAAAATTAAAGAGTTACAAACTAGACAAAAATACAGAGACTAGGAAAGCATGTACAAAAATAAGATGGAGAAAAGCTCCAGGATTAAAAATCAAAAATTTCCATACTAGGCAAACATGCAGAAATTAAGAGGGTAAGAATTTGACATAAAAAATTGTCATTAAAAAGGCTGCATACTTATAGATAATAGATGAAAGAAGTAACCATATTGATCCATCATTCCCTTGCTAACATATTTTTTGTATTGAAATTAATCAACAGCTAAGTTAATGTATTAAAATATTATAGGAGAGATGAGGAGAATAAGAAGGAGAAGACATAGAAGTTTACGGAGGATTTAGGGAGGGCAGGACCTGGATTTGAGGAGGTGAAGCTTGACCTAAGTTTTAAAGCAGCAGGAACTAGTCATACTGCGAAGGATAGGTGGGAGCTTATTCCAGGCCAGGGACATTGAGTGCTTGTAGAGGAGTTTACCTATAGTTTTGTTTGGCTTGTAGATGTTCAGAAGGTGCTGCTCTGAGCTATGAAGAGTATGGATAGGGTTGTAAGGGGATACTATGGTGGAGAAAGATGGGCAGGCTACGGGTTTGTTAAGTAAAGAGTGTGTGAGCTGTAATTGGGAAAGTAGTAAGAGCTGAGGAAATTCCAGCCATTGAAGGTTTTTCAGGGACAGCCAAGGATGTGATTTGTAAGGTAGGTTACATGCTACTCTGGCTATGCTAATATGGCTAATAGTTGTAGTATTATTAGTAGTAGCTGTAGTACTATAGTAGTAGTAGTAAAAGTAGTAATAGTAGTTATAGTAGTAGTATTGTAAGGAATGTGAGCAGTTTATGGGAATGGAAGAAAGTAGATATGACAAGAAGGAAATATATTCTTTTTCTTGGATGTTGTAAACTTTATTTTGAAATTGCTATACTATATAAGTAAATTCTTGTACAGGAGAAAGTATCAGCTGAATCCTCTTTTTAAAAGAGTGATCTGATGAAGTTGCTTGGACAGAGATCATCTTCAGTCAAAACTTCCAGGTACTAGCCAACTTCCAGGTACTAATAAACATGAAAGCTATTTGTTAAATGTATTTTGTTATAGTGATACAAATCCTAACTTGGTACTAGGATGAGCAAATCATAGGCGTATTTGATGAAAATTCTTGTGAAGAGACCAGATTTTTCTTTGAAAGTAAAAGAACACACACACACACGTTATATATATATATATATATATATATATATATATATATATATATATATGTGTGTGTGTGTGTGTGTATATATATATATATATATATATATATATATATATATATAAATATATATATATATATATATATATATATATATATACATATATATATATATATATATGACCACCTTAACAGTGCTTCTTCTTTGGTCAGGTCACCATCTTGCAAACCTTGATTTCTAAGAAAATTAAACTGTACTTTTAACAACTTTTAGCAGTGTCTATGTGTGCTATAGATAATTCAATATCTGAAAACCAGGTTTGCTGTCAGAGCGCCATGGACTTAATATCTACATATTGTGCTGAAATTAGGGTTTGAAGCTCTTGAAATTGTTTAGCTATTACAATAAGAAAACAGTACGATTAGTCAAACATTTATAATATTAAACGGCTACCTTAGTGATTGGGATTTTGCCCCTTCCTCTCTGTTGTGCAATTTCTGCTGGTTGATATAAACATACCAGGTGTGTGGCAGTTCATAGGGGTTTGCCCTCCACCACAAGATTTTTTTTTAATTTTGCTTTTAGGTATTTTGAGTTTTGATCTTTTTAAATAAATATTTTGTCATTCAAGGTTGTGGTTGTTCAATTTTACTTTTAATGCATAACAATAATTTTTGCATATAAGATTTAAAGTATTTTCTTCAACTTATTAATTTCCTGTACTGTGTTTTTGTTACCACTGTTAACTTCAGAATGTCTCTCTAGAGGTTCACATCAGCTTTCTTGACAGGAAACATTTTACATGAAGTTAATACTTAAAGTTTCTGAAGAACTGCAGTTATATTCATGTAACTGTCTGGTGCTAATGAGTCCTAGAATTCCAAATAGTTATCATAGTATAGATGGGATGTTTTGAAGTGAGTGGCATAGTGGTATGGGGAGGGATAGTGACTGAGAGAGAGGTTAGTGGACTGAAGGAATGAAGAACGTAGACAAGCCTACTTGAGGGGAATTCATTAGTGCCGAGATATTTTTTTGTATACTTTTCTGTTTCCCCTCCAGCTACCATCAAGCCTCCAGAAACGTCAGATGGACCATAATTCAGAAAGCTATGATGGTTGCTTTTACCCTGACTGACATCTCAACACTAAGGGCATTTCAAAGTCCCAAAACCTTTCACTTGGGTAGTGCACATCCAACCTGCATCATCACAGTGGGTACTGTGCATTTTCATGTGTGGGCATGCTTTAGTAACTTGCTTAAGAAGGCTGCTGTTTTCACAGCTTGATAAGTTGAACACATATACCAGGACTGCCCCATGAATCATTGACTTTGTTCAGAGTGATTACAGTATTGGCTGGCTCTGTTCCTCCCATGCCATGGATAAACATGCTTATTTTTCTCACACTGTCTCTTGCAGGAAATAATGCTAATAATTGGTCATGGGTCACCTAGGTAATTATCAAGCCTTTCTCTCTCTAGACTAGCATGCTGGCTAATTTTTTATTTAACTGGTTGCATATCAGTCTTCAAACAGCTGTTGTGGTTGGAGGAAATAGTTTTGCAAGCCTCAGCTGAATGGACAATAGAGGTATTTCCTCAGATGAGTTGTATTTCTCTAAGGATAGGATATTAAAATGAAGGTGGAAACAGACTGTTAATGCTTCAGGTTGGTGTGTCTTGGTATTACTTGTGTATTGATTATTACAGGACCATAGGAACATAGCAGGTGCAAGGCAAGTAAGTCAAGAGACCGTTTTTGACTTGCAAATATCAGTCTTCAGGATTTACCTCACACATCTAGGGCAGAAAACCTTGTCAGACAGGGTAGAATTTGAAGATACCCATCCAATCAGCCTGGTTCCGCTTGAAGGATGTATGGGTGTCACTAAGGTGTTAATGCAATTTGTTCCAGTGATGACCCTCCAATCCATTCAATTTATCTGTTAGTGGAGGCTTAATGCTTAGTTTAAGTATGTGTGGAGCTGTTTGCCCTATGGATCGAGAAGATTCAATGGAGAATATTCCTTGATGGAAAGGAATGGGAGCCTAATAGAAACATATTAAGGGGGAAAGTGCTTCAAGTCTGTCTTGATGGATAAGAGTTTTTTGAAGAATAATGTTTTAAGTTAGTAACCTTTGTGAGGTCTATCTAGCTGAAGAATATGTTTGGCTAGGCACATGTTAAAAGAGACATTGTATTCTATAATCTGTATAATTAGGACTGATCAAAGTGCTATAATAACTTGTTTTGACCAGGATGATACACATTTAGAAATTAGTTGGAGTAGATGGAAGGACTTTCTGAGCACTGTTACTATATGGTTGTCAAATGAGAAGCACTAAGGTCACTGACTTGCACGTGTGTTGGAAGTGGAGTACTGGCTGCACTGGACATAGTAAATGAGGGGTGTTCACCACATATAACAATACTGTACAGCTTTCACATTCAGATTATGCTTTATTTTTCTTCACCAGTGTTTTAAGGATTAGTTCATGCTGTAGTAATTTTCTATCTGGATCAGTGTGAATGATACCATTAAGCTTGCAGTCATTGCTAAAACTGGTCAGCCATAACTGGTCAGCCACAGGCCTGGATTGATGGCATGGAGGTCAGAAAAAGGAGAGATCTTGGCACTGATCTTAATGGGACTCTGCTAGTTAATTCCTTATTTTCTGAAACTGTACCTGCCATCTCAGCCAGTTTGCATTCTGTCTATCCATGTAAAGTCTACCTTGAGGACTTTTAGCTTATTTATAATACAAATTTGAGGTATAATGTCATAGGCCTTGGCCAGATTGAAATATACTGTATGGGCTGAAGGACCCCTATCCACAATCCCTTGATCTTTTCAAAAAAAGAAAAAAAAAAAGATTACTAAATTAAGTTGACATGACCTTCCCTTGACAAAACCAAACTGCCATGTACGCCCAGTTATATGAGTTTTTGAATATCAGGTTTATGAAGTAAGCAACATTTTATGGACTTGCAAATGTTTCTCTAGGACTCAGTGTTTGTGGTAAGGCTCCCTTTCTGAAGGAGCATTATAACAGCTGTTTTCTACACCTCAGGGACATTCATTGTGGTTATACTTAAGTTAAACCTGGGCTGTGCCACAAATAGTATCTTCTTATCAGTGTACTAACCTGGTAAACAAACTAAATAAATAAATAAACAAGTACAGGAGGAATTTGGCGAGAGCATATTTGACAATATTTATTAGGCAACTAGGTAACTTGTCAGGGGTTTTATATGATATGCTTGTAGGTTTGATAGTCCAGGCAGGACCTGCTGTATGATGATTTTAGTTGATGTATGGAACTCAGAGATTTGTGGAATCTCCATGACCATTTGTGGTGCAAAGCTAGCCATAAATCTGTGTGCATCTAACTTAGCTTTATCTTTAGGCCAAGTATGGTAATGAAATTTAGGGATTAGTTCAGAAAATTGCTGGGAGCTATTTCTAAAATTTCCAATACATTTAAAGAAGTTATAATTATTCTTTGCTTCTGATCCTTGCTTTAATTTATGTATAGCTTTGAGGTTCTTCTGAAGGTCATTTTTTAACAACCTGATGACATTTTTTATAGATTCTTTAGTGTAGATAGGTTATGATTCGCTATAGAACTTTAGAAGTATCTCTGTTTCTTAAAGAGCTTAATTATACTGGTTGACAGGAGTAATAGTCTAATAGAACTCATAAGTGTGAGTTGAAGCTATGTGGGAGCTGGTAAACTTGAAATTATAATTTTATGCATTTTGAATGGCATTTTGCAATTTTGTGACTATATGTCAACATTTATTAAGATTATTTAGAAAAAAGGAAACATACTTTAGACATAAAGTTCCATGGCCCAACATGTTAGGAATCAAAACAAATAATTAAAAAAAAATTAAAGAACATTTGAAGACTACAAGCCTCTTTCATATAAAAATGAGAATCCCTCAGTCTTACTGGTTGGCAGTGTCTCCGTTAAAATATAGATAAAGTCATTACAACATTTACAGACTTTATGCATGTATATACTTGCTGACATTTTACAACCTTGTCAGGTTCTACTACACTTTAAATTCCACCATTGCAATAACATAGTAAACTGTCTTAGAAAACAAACTCTAAAAAATAATTTCAACTTAGTAGTTTCAGTTATAGGTGTTTAAACTGACTTTCCAGAGATCACTCAGGTTAGCAATGGTCTGTCAACTCTGACCTTTAAAAAATAATTTATATCTTTCACTTATAATAATCTTCTAAATAAGAGCTGCAATGCAGGACCTGAAAGTATGAAAACATTAATGCAGATTCTACATATGTAAACTAATGGAATGAAATCAGATACTATATATTTAACCTTGTCTAATAAACATTTTTCTATTAAAATATTAGTCTCAAAAATATTCAGACATGAAAAAAGCAATCAATCAGTTACTACAGTACCCAGGATTTCTTCACTAAGCCAGTAATATAAGTCACCCTTTGTGTAATACATCCAACACAATGCACATGTATCATTGCCAGATTGCTGGAAGAAAACTAAACTTGTCTTTCTGTCCTTGTCATATACATGTTTACAGACCTATTGAAATCCATAGTTGCAAAATAAAGCCATTGTTCAGACAGTTGTATTTGTCCTCAATCCATAACCTGTTCTGTCATGAAGTCTGTCCCCTTAAGATGTTTAGCTAGATAGACCTAAAGAACATGTCTATGCAGGCATGGAATGTAATAGCTCATTGAAGGAAAGCAGCATCCTAGGCAGAAAAATGGAACATTTTGTACTACAGAGCTTGAATTGCCTAAAGCAGAATTACGCAAACTTATTTTGGCATGACAGTAGAAGATTTTTGATGTGGGAAAAAAAATAAATAGTTTTGTTTTGTTACAGAAAGAATATAGCAGCTGTGAGAGGTGCGCTCTATTTTTTCTCATAGGAGATAATTAGTACTATCTTTGTTGTTGCAGTAGCTATGTTTCTGAAAAAAGAAACTAAAGCAGACAAACTGGCACTGCTTACATGGCCAACCTTTTAGAAAAAGTAAAGGTGGGATTGCATTGTAATGCCTTTCAGAGACCAGAATAGAAGTAAAATACTAGTTTACTGAATGCATTGTTTTTTTAACAGATTTTATTTTGTCATCCTTTTCTCCATTTTAGCACTAATATTTAGAATGAAAACATTTCCTGAGTCATGCATAAACGAACAGTCAAGAATTTATGACAGCCATATCTATTCAAAGGAATATATCATGGTCCATTGTTACCCTAGATGGACCGTTCATCATGCTTTCTTATGTCAGAACACAAGAGGGGGAAAGAAGCCTCCGACATGTCTACTGACCCATGATTTTGTTGGCTCCTTTTCCGTGTAATAGGCTGAGACAGCTGGAACTCAGCTGTTTCTGGCTTGTATTATTGGGAATGTATCCATCACCTAAGCCCACAGCAAAGTATTTTTTTTTTTTCTGTAAGTATTTGTTAAACTATGGTAGAGAAGGACAGAACAGGGTATCAAAGTGAAACTAGTTCAGGCCAGGAAGGAAAATAGAAGAAGATGAATTGATCTTTGATAGATATGCAGCATGCTACCATTTAAAAAGTAGTCATACATGTGCATTTCAAGTTCTTTAACTACTTTAGCACAAAATGTTCTGTAGAAAAGTAAAGATGACTTAAGCAATTGGAAAAACTGACATTTTATTAGTGCTATGTATAAACTGGCCATTGAATGGATTTTTGTTCAGATTGTAGCTTTGACTGTTACAAATATCCATTCTAATGTTCCAGAGATGTCAAGAGAAAGCTTTGTCAGTTTAAGAAAAATGCATATATTAAAAAAGTGTGACTTTGAAAATAACCATCAATATCTTGATAGCATTCCTAAAAATAAGCAGTTTAGAGATTCCATATTTTGTACTATAGTCTTGAAACTTTGGAATAAGCTCACATATACTATTTAACATTTTCCTGTCATGTGTTCTTTCCAGCGAGGCCGGTACATTCACCTTTTCTTTAACTGCTCCCTTTAATCCTAATTTAATCCTAAATGCATGCATCTCTCTCATTATTTTATAGTCCCTGATTATTTTCTTGTCTAAGTTTTGTTTTACAGTATCTGTAAATCATGCTGAGCTCTTCATCCAGTATGTTATTCAGCACTAGAAACAACACACACACACACACATATATATATATATATATATATATATATATATATATATATATATATATATACACACACACGCACACGCACACACACACATATATATATATATATATATATATATATATATATATATATATATATATATATATATATATATATATATATATATATATATATATATTTATATATACACACACTCACACAACAACTACCAGTCTTACTTCATGGAACTTGCATCATAAGTTGTAACAAAATTAGTATCACCTCTAGATGTCAGAACAAGTCCTTTATGTTCAAGACAGTTCTCTGAAAAATATTTCTGACTTCCATATTGTGGATTTCTAAGACAATATTATTGTTCCCTTAACAAAAAAAAAATCTGTATTTCATTTCTGACTCTAAACCGGTTACAAGTGGTATTCCCCAGGGCTCAGTCCTAGGACCCCTCATGTTTGGCATATACTTCTCAGAGGTACAGGCAAGCAAAGGAGGACTATGGCTGACCAAGTTCACAGATGACTGCAAACTAGGGGTTATAACTGACTCTCCAGCTGACACAAACATCCTCCAAAAGGGTCTCACTGAGACAGATACCTGGTGTCAAAATCATGGCCTCAAGCTAAATGCCAAAAAGTGCATAGTCATCCCCTCTGGAAAAAACAAAGTACCCACAAACTACCACATAGGTGGTAGCCCCCTAAATACGGAAGACGTAATAAGGGATCTGGGGACCCAAGTAGATAGTAACCTCTCCTTTGATAATCACATTGCCAAAGTGGTTAGAAAATCCTTCTATGTGGCCCACCTCATCACAAAAGGGTTTGTTCCAGATCAAAAGATGTCATTGAGCCCCTCTACGCATCACTCATCAGACCCATCATAGAGTAGAATGCCCCATTTGGGATGTACCTTACAAGACATCTGCAACAACTGGAAAGAACACAGAAATATCTCACCAAGAGGATCACTGGCCTCAAGCAGATGCCCTATGCAGCTCGACTGAAGAAACTCCAGCTGTACTCGGTCGCATACCGCCTACTCAGAGGTGATCTCTGCCTGACATACAAGGCCATTTCCAACCCAGAATTGATGGACATGCTCCACGTAAAGAAAACCATATCCCCTCGAGCCACACACTCCAGGGATCTAAACCTCACCACAACAATAAATAGGACATGCTGGAGGGATAGGTTCCTGTTCCAGAGACTTCCCATGCTCTGGAACAAGATTCCAATCTACATTAGGCAGAGCTCCTCACTAACCCTCTTCAAGAGAAACCTTGATGAGTGGATGGGAAACAAAAAGTTTACCCCAGGGATCACTTCAATGGCTTTGCTGGACAGAGGCACAGGGAATTAATTTAAGGGGGCAGCAAAAGCCAACATATTCCGGCTAAGCTTATAAATGCCTTCGGGCAGATAGCCTACTACCTACCTATGAACCTATGAACCTATACACACATAGGGCCTTTCTGAATGTCAGTCAACTTAGGAGGGTAACACTATGTGACACACATACACAGTTGACATTAATTCAGTTCATAAAGTCATAGAACTTGATTTCAAGGTTTCTGGCACTCTACTTACATAATTTTATAATTCACTTATAGAGTCAGGATAAAATTGCAAACTCAGCACATCAAATTCAAGGGTTAGATAGCAATCCAGCTATCTTCATGCTATATGACTTCAATTACCCAAGACCTATCTGGCACATTTATACTTCTAAAAATGTACATGCTCAGTATTTCCTAGGCTTTTGCTAATAGCAGTACACTGGAGCAAATTATAAAGCTACCCACTAATGGCTCTAATATCCTTGAACTGAATTTTACCAACATAGCCACTGCCTGTACTGTAACATGCAACTCCTCACCTCTAGATAAATCTTACCACAAACTTTTTACCTCTCTGTCATGCTTAATGGTACCAGTCCACCACCACATGAGACCTTCCTAAGAATCTTCTCCTTGGCAAACTTACTTCAGTTAGTTGAAGTCTTATTCAAAATTCCCAATAATCCCCCACAAATGGACCCAAGTGAGATGGCTGTCACATTCATCTCTGATCTAAACATCTGTATAGAAAAGTTTATACCTCTCTGCCATAAATATATTGGTAAAAATAATTCTCTTTGGCAAAACTGCCATATTAATAAATGTTATAACAATTAAACAATAAAATGTCTAACAAAAAAAAAGATAAGGAAAATGTGTAAGAAATCAACATCACCCTCTTCAAGACAACACTGAAACATGCAGCCAAGTAGGTTATGGACACTATTACAATGTTAAATCTAAGTACAAACTTAAAATTGCTACACATTTTACCAAAGGAAACTACAAATCATTTTTTTCAGTTATGACATGAAATTATAGAATAACGGTTAATAATACACTGAGTTCATCTTTAATAAATATCAAACATTACTAACCCAAGGATACAGTCAATATGTTAGTAGACCATTTTACCTACCCTACTCACTCTGTTGCACCTGCTATCCATGAAAGTTTAATTTCCCCTAAAATCATCAGCAAGTCTTAGTTTCCTAATCAAAGGCTAAAAATAATTCCGTTTTGGACCAGATCACATAGTGGACTACATTCCCATCACTGCCAAGTGTGCACCGAGCCTCTGATTAAACTGATCAACCTCAGCTTATGCAAAGGATTTCTCCCCGATGTCTGCAGAACAGACTTGGTGACTCTTACAGATGTTGTGGACTGTAGTAACTCCTTACATAATGCTTATCTTGACCTGAACAAGTCTTCTGAAACTATCTCACATGCTGATATTATTGAAAAAATAACAAATTTAATGTAAATCCTTACATTGTCCACTGGATTGCAAATTGGCTATCCAGTATATACCTGCTAGTGAAATTTACTGATATCATCTCTGAATGTGAAATTATAACTAGTAGGGTACCAAAGGGATCAGTGCTGGGTGGTCTTCTGTTTAGCATTTATTTTGCAGAAATCCAATACCCCTAAAATATGTTTGCTGATGACTGGAAGAGGCTCACTGATAGTAAACTGTTCTATAAAGACCTGGAATTTACATATGCCTACTGTACTGAAAGCATATTCAAGTTAAATGTAAATATGTCCAACACAGTAGCATTCAGAAAAAAAGTTGTTCATGTGTCATGAGTGATACTCCTCTTCAAAGAGATATGGTCATAAGCCATCTGGGTGCATATGTGGACAACTCTCTCTCATTCACTAATCATGTTTCCACCACAGTTACAAAATCCTTATATCAGACACAGATAAATTCCAAGGGAATAGCTTCAAGACCAAAATAAGTTATCTTGCCATTATACGTCCTTATCACACCCATCATCAAATTATGTGCCCCCTTTTGTATGTACAAACACAGGCATCTCACTCAACTAGAAAGGCTGAAGAGACATTTACCCTAAAAAATGAAATGCCTTCAACTATCTCAGTAGATTGCTTTATACTGAGGCCTATTCACTTCTCTAAGGTCACCCATGTCTCTGTTTTGAGCCATGAATGAATTAGTGCTATTTGAAATACTATTTTTCACAAAAGCAGTGGTTCTACAAATACTTGCATTAAGGATCTAAGTTTAAACTGAAAATAAACAAGAGTCATTGAAGAGAAAGGCTCCTGACTCAGCAAACTCCAAGCCTGAGGAAACAGTAACCACTACAGGTCAAGCAAAGTATTACTTTGTACTGAAAAATATAGCAGAACCATACCACAGCCAGCATCCAGAAAAAATAAACTTTTAATGGTGAGCACTTTCACGACAAGTTTTGCTGCTTCGTCAGACAACACAACATCTCTTTACTTTGGCATATAAAATAAATTCCAGTCAATAAAAACTCCTATGTAGTTAACAATCAATTAAAACCATTAACAAGACAATTAAAATGTAAAACCATAGATACAAATTGTCATCTTACTAAGTTCCTTGCCTGTAAAACTGGCTTTATGGAAGCCTTATCATTGAGCCCCTTCCCCATTGCAGCTCTCATCCTAATTATCCATTATAATTCAGCTACTTCTGTACTATTGATAACATCCCCTCTCCTTTCATTATTTCTAACTGTCGTTTTAACAAACGACAGTGTTGCTGCTTTAAGAACTGAAAGCATAAAAGCAGTACCTAATCAGGAAGTCCCAGTGATGTCATCAACTACTACCAACACCAGCAAGGAAGCATTGCAGACTACTGTGCCTAAAGGGGGAGCACACAGTAAGAACAGCATGGCTACAACAACTTTAAACTCTTCTTCTCCTTCTTCTACCAACTTTGCAAACAACGAAAACAATGATTTTAATTCACAAATGGGCCTGCCTTACCCAATTAACAACACATCTTTTCAGCAGCGCACTTACAGCAGGGGGAAAACCAAAAGGAAAGCCTCTCAGGAGAATGACAACGGGATAACTTTAAATAAGATGTGGCAGCAGAGCAACAACCACTATTTTGGAATATTTCTACAAAAACTTTTGTCAGCGGCTAAAAAGAGACTTTTAGATAGAGGTATGACATTTATACCCTCAAGCACAATGACTATTACACTATTACTGAAATTATAATTGAACTTAAGACTTTTAAACATAATAGTATGTTAAAATGTATGTTTAACTCTAAACAGGATTAAAAGCAGGATGCTGCTGTGATTCATAAAAAAGCAGTTTTATTCCTAAAAATAATGCCACAATAGAAACTTTTGAGAGAATGTGTGAAAAGGAAATTTATAAACTATATGACAACAGAGTGGCTGGGAAGAAGTTTGTTAACTTGGATAGAGAAGAGAGTGAAGCACTAAGTAATTTACAGCATGATATGCAATTAATAATTAGGCCTGCTGACAAAGGAGGTCCATTGGTTGTTATGGATAGAAGTTATTATAAACAAACAATGGAAGCTATGTTAAATAATGTGACTGTATATGAAAAGATAGATGTAGGACAACTAGATAAATGTATTATGAACATCAATGACACTATTTATGACTGCTTACAATGTTGCATTATAACACAAGAGTTATTTGAATATTTTTTAGTCAAGGAACCTCTTACACCCATTATCCAGGGAACTCCAAAAATACATAAGCACTCCACACTACCGCCCATGCGACCTATATTCTCAGGGAGGGGATGGTGCACTGAATCTCTTTCATTATTTGTGGAAAAACACCTTAAACCTGTGTTAAGTAGAAATAGGTATGTGCTACATGACACAAAACAGTTTTGGGAGACTTGTACCAATTCCTAAATTCTAGGGAGACTAGGGATAGGTATTTGTTAGTGACACTGGATGTCCGATCCTTAGTCACAGTCATACCTAATGAACAATGAGTAGATATGCTTAGACAATATTTAATGAATGATGGACAGCTGGAACCCAAGTTTATAGATTTATTATCTCTGTTGGTGGAACTCATATTAGAGAATAATATTTTCTTATTTGAACATACATTATGCAGACAATTAGATGGTGTCGCTATGGGCACTTCATGTGCCAATAGCTATGCCGACATTGTCATGGCTCAATGGGAGAAGCATCAGCTACTAGGTTTTGAAACTCGAGGAAGCATAGCATTTTATCGTATGTTTGTAGATGACCTCTTCCTTTTATGGGAGGGGGACACTGCAACTATACAACAGTTCATTCATAATATTAATAAGAGCACTAACTTCTTGAAATTTACCATGAATAAGGCTTGTGATACAACAGACTTCCTGGACGTAAGGATTAACCAGGACTTGGGGGACAATTTTAACACACAAATATATAGGAAAGGATGTTATAGAAACAGTTACCTTCATAGGCATAGTATGCATCCAAGGCATATATTTAAAAATATCATAAAAGGACAGGGGCTGAGAACCTCTAAGTTGACTACAAATGAAAGTAGCCTGGATGGGGAGTTAGCAGGTCTGAAGAATAAATTTTGTATAGAGGATATAAGGAAGATGAAGTTAATGATGGGGTGTCTATGATTCCAAGGCTACGGGGGACTATAGGAAAGCCTTATTTTTCAGAACAGAGGGAAATGTCGCCATGAGGTCAGGAACAAGCTGCCCCTAGGTTAATGAGAATACCCATTACCTACTCAAGTAATGTGAATCTCATGCAATAAATTTATAGGAAGAACTGGACAGTATTATGCTCTAAAGATGGAATTAGACAGATCGTGGGAGACAACCCCACCTTTGCCTATAAAAATAAAAAATCTTTACAAAGGTTATTATGTCACCCCAGGGACTCATCAGATAATTCCTATAACAGGAACAGAGGCACTTTTCCCTGTTCCAACTGTAATTGTTGTCAGTATATCGATAGTAGTAGCACTTTTGTTCATCCTGATACAGGGATGACAATAGAGTTTAGAGTATTTGCTGACTGTAACACTAGCAATCTTGTTTATTCAGCACACTGTATAGTATGTTCTTCATACTATATAGGTAAAACCAACCGTATATTAATGCAAATGATGAGAGAACACATTTATGATATACACAGGGGGGCAGATAATAATGCATTGGCTAAACATGTGACCAAGTATGATAGTACACATACATTTAGATTTATGGCTATAGAAACAGGTAGAGATAATGAAAGGAGAGGGGATGTTATCAATAGGACAGAAGTAGCTGAATTAGAATGGATAATTAGGATGAGAGCTACAATGGGGAAGGGGCTCAATGATAAGGCTTCCATAAAGCCAGTTTTACAGGCAAGGAACTTCGTAAGATGACAATTTGTATCCATGGTTTTAAATTTTAATTGTCTTGTTAATGCTTTTAATTGATTGTTAATGATATAGGAGTTTTTATTGGCTGGAATGTATTTGAAATACCAAAGTAAAGAGATGTTGTATTGTCTGATGAAGCAGCAAAACTTGTTGCAAAAGTGCTCACCATTAAAAGTTTCTTTTTTCTGGATACTGGCTGTGGTTGGTTCTACTATATTTTTCAGTACATTGGCTTTTATTGTTTGGTGGAACCATTTGCCTGCAGCACATTCTGTTTTCTCTTTGTTACCAAAGTATTACTTTGTCTGTCTTTAAGGCTAGCCTTGATGATTTTATGGGTAGATAGAAATTTACACCAGGGTTATCATGTATAGCCTTGTTCTTGTTTGGGAGGTCGGCACTCCAAGGTGTGGCAAGAATGTATATGTGTATGCAGATAGTCTCTTTGATCTCATGTTTAGTAGTGTTCCTATGCTCCTAACTAGCATTTCTTCTAAAACAATATTACTCTGACATTCAGAAAACATCATATTATGAGTCAATGCTTCTATCTTTTACTGTCACTTTTATCATATGACACTACAGGTGTATCTAGCTGTTTTTCTGACAAGCTGACTAGATTTTGCTGCTGTGGCAGAATTAGATTATACTTCCAGATTCTCTTTGAAGGATTGTTGTTCTTTTTTTAACTTATGGACTTTGCAATCCTTTCACAAGTCTCTTCACCTGCATCATTTAGATTTTTTTTAGCTATCTGAAATAGTTCCCTATAATAAATGAAGTTACTGAAACACAAATAAGTGCAGCACTTTTCATCTTTAATGAAGATTTCTTCAGAATAACCTGCAGTCATGAATACATACCTAAAGTCATAATCATGGCAAGTCAAAAGCATCAGTCACTATTACTAACAAATCAAAATGGTCTCTATATAAAAATAAACAAAATCAAAACATTTACCACAAAACATTAAAATGTCCTTAATTTATCATTGCCTTTATATCAAAGGTTTACCTAAAACTTTCCATTTTATTTGCCATTCCATTTATTTTACCTTTAATAATATATCCAGATCAGATCTCCTTTCATCCCCTGTACAAGTTCAAGTGTAAAAAAGGTGAACTTTTTCAAATTATAACACTATACAGAATCATTGTATTAAGAGTTTGTACTATTTTTAAACAGAATAAAGGTGTATGTAAATTATTTCATATCATCCCCCTTAGATCTCACCCATATAAAATGCTGTACAAGTAGTATACATAGCCAAATAAATCATCCATTCTAGTGTATAACTTCACTTGCATTTAAGTTAAAAACTCTTTTCTGCTGATGGAATAAAACCATGGTTATACATATCACATGATCATACCCCCAAAGCGCTCCTGCCCCCACAAGATATCCTAAAAGATATTAAAGAAAAAAAGGTTGAAATGTACTGCTCATTTTGTTCATGAATAAGCGACCCTTGACATGTCAATCAGGGTTGTCTGCAATATTCCTCCCAATACAACCCACTTGTTACGTGCCCAAGAAAAAGATGTCAAGCAATGTTTTCAAAGAAAAATGCTGGACATGTGAATCATGGTATCCATTTTGAATACACATAGCTAATGGGATATGACTGGAGAACGTAATCATAATTCTTATTAGTACATGCATCATTATGAGCTCCAAGGTACTAGGAGTTACAGACAATGAAGGAACACAGAGTATTTTTCATCTTTTAAAGCTGTTATATGCTTAGCACTGGCACACAGAAAAAGACTAGAGAAAAAGAAAGAAAGCAGGATTTGCTCTGCTACTCCTTTGTTTTTACTTCTTTAAAAAATGTAGTTATTTATTATTTGGTAGTGTGAAATCTGTTACAGGTTTTAAAGGTGTCAGAGCTTTGCAATGTCACTCTGTGGCGGATGCTGTGGATGCTCTAGCATTAAATTAAAATGCAGCAGTTTTAAAAGGTGCATGACATACAGGGTTATGATTGGGTGTCTAATCATAAACATGTTTATTAAATCTTTGAGAAATGGATGCCAAAAAATTCAACTCAAGAGTAAAGTGAAGCTCGAGAGGTGAATCTTGGTAGCCATGTCGAAAAGACGTAATAACTGGTTACGATTGATCAGACCTGATTATAACAATTTGATGTACATGGAGTTGTATCTATTCCATATACTACCAGTTACAAAAGAAGAAAAACACAAAGTATTTTACTGGCTTTGAAAGCCAGTACACCACTTAGCGGGTGCTGTACATAGGCAGCAAATAATATAATTAGGAGAAAAAGTCTGAGGTGGTTTTAAGTTTCACTGACAGAAAACATAAGGCATCATGGATAGTTGAAAGAGAAGTAATGTCTTGTGAGACCCATCACCTGACTGCAACAGGGGTTAGCAGGTGTTTAACAATTGTTCCATACATCTGAAGGTGCTGGGTCTCATGCTGCAGAAGCCTGTGACAGGTCTATTTATTTCAGAGTGCTCCATGCACTGTACAGCTCTTATACATTTTCAGATGCTAAAAAAGTGCATGATAAGTTTATATTGTACTGCATATGCATTTTAAACAGCACATACTATTTATTACAGGGATATCCTTAATGATTAGAGTACTAATTCTTTGGTTAAGTACATTATGGAAAAGGGAAAGAAGTAATAGTTCTTATTATAGGTACTGGATAATTTGCTTAATTTAAGGGTGGTAACAGACGTCTTACGTTAACTGGAAGCTAGGCTTAAGACCAAATTATCAGCATCTGATATAATGCCTTTAAATAATGCTTACTGGCAGAGACCCTTTTTGATGCAGAGAAAAACATTGAGTTATTTATTACTAGGACAGGCATAGTGTGTTTTAAGTATTAGTTTGCACAGTATACATATTACAAGTCTGCATTTGTACATTCTTATGTAGTAGGGCATGTTGAAGGAGGACTCACATTTAAAATGTTCCAGGCACCGTTTCATGTATGCAATTATTTTGTGAACAGGTTGTGTTGCTTTTTCTTTTAATCTTCCAGTTTTTAAAGTAACACCCTGTAGTTGTTTAGGCTGGTCAACATTTAAGGCTAATTTATTTTCAACATTTTCTTCCCTGCAGCCCAAGCTGTAAAAAGCATATAACTTGCAATCAGTTTGAGCATTTTTTATTCTCCATGACTGCCTCTGCAGAAACATGAGACCTGAACATGAGCCTTTGCTGAGTTGCACCCTAATAAGATGTAGGGGGAACCGATTTTCACTCATCCTTTGCAAATACTTTTTAAATAAAATTCTGTGATAACTAGTATTCATTTACAAAGTAGATTAATGTTAAAACAGCACCTTTCAACAATGATTTCAATTCTCTTGCATCCATTGTTAAAGTTATTTGCAATAATTCCGCATTTTAACATGGTGTCCTGCATTTTAGAAAGTCAGACCATTTGGCTCCGAATATTAAAACTATAAACTATTGGTGAACTTCATCCTCTAACCCTCAATTTTATTCCCTCAGTTACTACTTACAAACTGTGTCACACATAGTGAGTCACTTAATGAAGCAGTCCTCCTGGTCATCACAGGCAATAAATACTTGTACCAGGGTATTTTTTTGTTAAAGAATAAACTTTTCCAGTTTTCGTTGGTTGACAAGTTTACTAATACAAGCGATCTGCAAAATAAGCAGTATACAACTCTGTATTTTACTTTTAAGACAAAGTGAAATGGTTTCACAAAGCAGAGTTTTCAGAAAAAAATTACACACTTAAATCCACCTTTTGTAGTATTTACTCTACAGTTGGTCTGAAAACTTCATTGATAACTTAAGGTGTCATCGGCCTTCCATTTGAATTACACTTTGTTGGTCTTATATCAGATTGGCGGCAATGGAAAAGAAATTTAAGCTTTGACCAGTGTGCATTTCTACCATGGTCAGGACAATATAGTCTTCTGTCCTTTTGATTCTGGAAAGCATGTCTAGTCACTTGTGGAAGAATATAATACCATCTAATATGTCACTGATTTACCTCATTATTGTACACAAGAACACATTCTGTATAGATGAAATGAGCCACCTGAAACAACTTATAACAATTAAATAAGGTAAAACAGTTCCTTGCTAAAAAAACAAGAGTTGGAAAACATGAATTTACAAAGACTTGAAGAGCTGGCTTTATGTTATAATTTTTAGATGTTACTTAGAGGTAGACTGTGTGTTTTTTATAACATACAATTGATTGGTTTCTATTTGAAAGCATCTGCATCAGTACAGAAAAAAACAGATCAAGGAAACTAATGCTAAAATATATATCCTGAATAGAAAAACATGACCAATGCATGTATAATGCCATTCAAGTTTATTGAATAAGCTTCTGTTACAATCATAAGACACAGAAGTAAGTTAAAAAATCCTTTCAGAAATAATCTGTGTATAGGAAGTACAGAATAGCAACATTTTTTTTTACTACAAAACGATTGAAGTTTTGTTAACTGAATTGTTCATACATTACCTGCAACATTATGTATTCATCTCTTTTCAGTACTTGCTATCCTATCTGACAAAACTTAGAAAAGATAATGCAACTGACCAGGAATTTCAGAACCAAAAAATGACAGCTTTAAGTACATTGAAAAAACATGTCATTTGAGTAGTTATACTTTAAAATTTTGCTTGTATCCAATGATTACTATCTGCAGGACAGTAATGGGACACAGGATATTACCATCTAATTGACAAAGAAAGAGAAGATTACAGTAGTCAGGTTCTAAACAGGAACAACATAGTGCGCATATTCCTGCAGCATCAATGAACACAGTAAGGCACCCCAGTGCTTCTGTTATAAGGGAAAGTCATAAACAAAGAACTCTGGTACACCCAAACTTTATAAAAAGCAGTTGGCAGTCACTATACAAAGCTCTCACAGTTCCTCAGGGCTTATGCTGTTTGTGTAGGATCACTTGAACACTGGGAAATGAGCAATTTGTTTCACTCAACAGGTCAGTCTGAAATTAAAAGATTTTAGAATTGATAACAACACATTTATGACACAGGGCAGTTACTACACTGACTCAATTCCCAGTCATAACAACTCTATGTTGCTATGATTATATATCGATCTACAATCAATGCTTTGGGAGATGTTCAAATTCTTAATGTTGATACCATTTTGGTACAAATTTGTTATTTACTGACCCAGTCCAGTTTAAATGTGTGTGAAATTCAATGCATTTTTTAATTGTATATGAACGACTTTTCCATTGCATTATATCTTTTGTTGAATACATTTCATCTTTCATAATGCCTTTGATTGTTTTACAATGATTCAAAAGCATGTGTTTTAAGAAATTATAATATTTTGCCAGTCATTTTTCCAATGCACAGAAGATAAATATAACTGAATGAAGTGCAACTAAATATATATTTCCATGTTGAACATTTGGCAACCTCTAACCTTCTGTTGGTTTTGTTTGCCTTTTTAATTTTAAGCTATTCACATTTGGTTATTAAGAAATGAAAAATAAGTGACTTATGTTTTTATGGTTTGCTTTTCAGATTAGTATCATATAAAACAATTCATAAATGTGAACACAGACAGTGAAAGAAGGGCCTTTTAGTCTGCTCTCACCAGAAAGAAGGTTCTACTGAATTAAACTAGCCAGAGAAAGGAGTTTAATGACAGTACATGAATGGGGAACACTTGACTGGTGTTATAGTCATGACTATATAAGGTAAAACATATATTGAAGGATGTGAAGAAAAAAATAAAAAGATTTTGTATTGCATACAATGCATCTTTAGCAGACTTTTATATTTCCTGCTGCAGAAAAGAACAAATGATTAAGAAATGGATTTGTTTCTCTGAAGGTAGACACATTCTGCAAACAGAAATCTCAATCACATTTTAATCTCATTATCTCATAACTGTATAGTGTTTCCTCTAAAGTTAAAGGGAAATTGTTATGGCTCCCAAGCATGGGATCTGCCCACCAATGAACTGAATAATTCTCTCTCTAAACATATCCGTCTCCATCAGTGTATAGTGAAGACTGAATTATTTTCATCACATGTCACGATGATCACGATGACACTATCAGTAAGAGCTCCACTGTACTGACTTTCTAACTGAAGTCTGTGCTATGACACTCTCTAGTAGCTCTTGCCCTACCTTGAAAGTAGGGTACTAATGGATAGATGGCAGCATATAATCTTTGCCCTCTAATCCTGCTGAGTCAGATGCTCACCAAGGGTAAGTGCTGGGTCTTGTATTTTTAAATTTTTTTCACATTATGGTTGGACACCATGGTGAAAGTAAGTTGGAAACATAAACTGGTGAGTCCACTATGTCAATTACCTTACTAAACATTTCTGGCATCACCTGTAAACTCTAATGGTTTACCATGACAAAAATTAGGCTCCTGACAATCAATTGCATTGTGTTCTGGAAAGGCAGTTTTCTGTCAGTTTGTGATAGATCACCTCATGCTCATTGGCATTCCCTTAAAGGCTGTCTGCTGGTAAGAATCCAGATAAAGGCTAATTCAAGGTAGTTAAAAGAATCAATAGCATTTAAAAGACTGATATTTATACCTTTTTTGGTTTATTAATTAATTAATTTACTTCAGTGGGTGACTATTATATGTCCTGTTGTACTGTGCAATTGATAAAAACTGAGGTGTTTGTATCACTCTTATTTGGTTTAATGAAGATTTTTTTCATGCATCTTTTTCACTTTTTTAGTTTCCTTTTTCTTGTGGTCTAGGGTTTTGTGATCTGTTGGTGGTGTCCCAAGTTTTTTTCTTTCCTTTGGTCTTAGTTTAATGTTTTGCCTATTTTATGGTACCTTTTATTATCATTTGTAAACTGTCAGATTTGAGCTCTTTCAGACTAATCTGTCAATTGATTGCCACTTGAGCAGTAGCATGGTAAAGTCAGGAATAATACCATGTGATGCTTAACGGTTAAACTTTTGTTTTTGCTTTGTTTTTTTTTTTTTTTTTGTAGTAGCTTCCTTATGTTTCATCTGGTGTCTGGATGATCTTTGATAGCTCATGCCCAGTTTCATGGTTATAAAGTTAGCCTCAACAGTTACCAGCCATTATTGGTGAAACCCACCTCCAGTTGGTGCATCCTGGTTAGTTGTATTGCAGCTGGGAACTTTATTCTCCACAGAATTTGCTTATGACTGAATGGATTCACACTGGGAGCACATTGTTTACCTCTTGTTTTACAGTTGTTTTCAATAATATTTATCAAGTTTAATGACATTTAAAACATATTCATAGTATTTATTGTCAGAAATTTACAGTTTATGGAATGCAGATTAATATACACATTTAAATACTACACTTTAATTCCATTTCAATAATGAAGTGCATATCAAATTGCCAGTTCTAAATGTGTAAAGAAAGATCTAGTCTGAAATACTCTGTCCCTTTATTCTACTTTGTTAGAGGTACATTATAAGGATAAGTATTTTATGAGCCCAGCAACAACGGCTACAGAAAACATAGTTTTAGGGTCAAAATATAATATTCAATTAATCTCAATTATTATCTTATAGAATTAGGACAAACATCATTAGGTAAAAGTTTTACTAAATTGTATAATCCCATTTATAATTATGCATGCAAACATACATATATAATAGCTAAAGTAGTTATGTTATAAATAACCACAATATGTAGGCATGATAAGTCTCATAATTATGTAATGATTATTATATTTATATTAGTAAATATTATTTTTTTCCAAACATACTATTTACAGTAATTTATTTAGTAAGGCATTAACAATAAATCATGCTAGTTTATAGTTTGGCTCAATGGAAAGGCGATGGTATGTGATTTATATTGTTCTAAGCTTGATTTCTGAAGAGTAACGTATTTACATATGTATTAACCTTCATTTAAGCTTGTTTACTTTACACTGGTTTATAACATTAGTGTATAGTGCCTCTATTAATGTAGCTTTTGAGCACTATAATTAAATAATGACTTTTATTGTAGGCACTTTTGGTCAAATATATAAGAGGCTAGATGTTGATTGCTGGTCATTAAAGTATTTTCATACGTTGTCATTTCACTGAAAGGGTTTTCTAGATATCCAATTACAAGGAGCAACACATTGTGATAGCAGGTTATGCATGCAGTTATTTTTTGTTGATGTTTGATACACATTTGTTTTAGGCATATGGTATTACTAAGGAAGATTGTTTTTTAAGGATTTACCATATGAAGGAGCTGAGCAGTCATCAGAGCAGGCACTAGCCAAAGCAAAGAGGGGAAGCCAGCAATCCATTGACCCAGAAGTAGTATAGGAAGGCGTGCTCCAAAAGGAGTGTAGCAAGAGGCAATAAAAAATATGGCTACATCTTCCGAAAAAGATGTGATCTCAGCAGATTTTTCAGGTATAGAGGCACAAGGGTGCACGAAGGCCTGTGGGGATAGTAAGCTTCAAGAGTTAGATACATGCTCCCAGTCTTTTACTGATGCTTTGAGGAAGACAGGTCTAGGCTTTTTAAAATAATAAAGGATTAGTGTTTATCTTGTCTGACAGAGGCTTAGTCAGTGCTATGTAATTGAAATATGGGTTTCAGTAATTTGGGTAATCTCAGCTTTCTGCAATTGTCTCTCAGTAATGAAATCTTAAACAATAAATTGAATCAGAGGCATGGTGCAGGGTTAATCATGCCCAATTGTTCTGCTATACATGGGCAGCAATTACTGCACATATTCCCCAGTCAATTAAAGAAAAAAAATATGAGTAGGGACTTTTGAGAATTTTTGACTTGACTGATTTGTATGGGGTTCAATTAATACCTGATTGTGAAGCTCCAGGGATAAAATATTTGGTTAAAGCCTCAACAGTGTTAGGTAGAAAGAAGCCAGTCCAGAAAAAATAGACTTAACTTTTATTTGTTTTATGGCAATGAAATTACAAAGAAAATAGTTAAGCTCTGCCTTTGGTAAGCTATGTTTTAATCTTTTGAGAAGAATTTTATTTAAATGGAAAGGGGCTGGCCAGGATATTGCATGATCAAAGGTTTAAAAAACTTCAGGCAATTGACAAGCAGTTCAAGTTGGAAGACTAATATTCTGATACATGGCTAGGAGTCATGATTGTCAACTCAGGATTCATCTATCACCACAGTGAAGATTAAATGACCATAGGGTATCAGTACTGCAGGACAAGTCAGTAGCTTCATATTTCCCTCTGTATGTTTCCACATATTCATTAAATATGTGGGAGTTGGCATTCTGTGATTAAATGCTAGTTTAGAGGGGATAATGAAGTCATGGGACGCCATCTTTTAGAGGCTTCAGTAAATACAGTCCATTTCAAGGATGCAGGCTAACCATTGTGGAATCATACATCTATTAAAATAGATATATCACTAGAATGTTTGCAATATTTCTATATGAATCAGGTTGCTGTTGAGTTGATAAGTGACTTTGCATCCAACTTTACAATTAATTCCAAGGCTGATATTAATATGTAGAACTGCAATAATTTAAAGTAATTGAAGGAGATGGAGGAGATATTGGGAAGGATTAACTGTGCAAAGAAACAGAGAAAGGCAGAGAAGTGGGATCATACTACTACTCTCCTTTTGAGGTATTTAGGGTTTCTCCATTGAGTTTTGTATCTGAGAAGAAATGTGGGGAATTCCAATCAATTCTTCTCCTCTCATTTGAGATGGCGTGTGTGAATGATGTTGTAAAGAAAGGAGAATATAATATGCAATAAGCATAATTAAATAAAGCCATTGGCTAGCCAGACATGTTAGCAAATCTGCATTCTTTTCTCTCTTTTTCTTGTATTTGTGATGGACTGGAATCTTTTGGGTATGCAGTCTGAGGTAAAAAGTATTTGGATGTAACTATGACTATGGCCTGTTAAGGGACAGGTACCACATTTTGAAATGTAGTTCAGCCCATGCAATGGTGGGGTGCAGTGCATTAACTGATGATTTTCTCAATGTGCATGAAGTGGATTTAGGAGCAAAGGAAGGTCTTTCTACATTCCAGGAGATGTGTGAGCAATTTTTGTTCCCATGGCAGATGATATAATAGGAGGCCTACAAAGATGCTTACATTTTTTAGGGCTTGAAGTGCATGTGCATTCTTCTTCTGTTCAATTACCACAGGCTAAATTAGACAGCCTTATCGTCTATTTAGTTTTTTTTGAATGTAGGGCTTTTACCCCTGGCAGGGATGTCATCAGATTACTGGCCAGCCTTTTGAGGTCAGGTTACAAGAAGTACCAGTCAGTATTAATGGGAAAGTAAGATTAGATCTATAATTATGGTTAGTCTGCCTGTCAGAATTTAACTGGAGATGTTTTTGGTAGGACAAATTGGTGTCTAATGACTCACTGCAACAATTCACAGCTGCAGCAAGCAAATTTAGCATGGGGGACATATTGTAAGGGACAGCAGTTCCAAGCCACCAGCATCATCATTAGTCTAAAGACTGAAAGAAGGACATCACTCTTAAGAGATTAAGTACATCTGCATGGCAGCTTTTGTATATCACAATCAGTTATATAATAAGATAGTATTTTTTAGATCAGATAATAAAACTGTTGCTTAAGACATCATCATGTCAGTGTGGATGAAGACAGTTTTAATGCTTCTAGTATTACTAAAGCTTCTGAGCAGGGAATTTCTGGTTAAAGGCTTATAGTGTCTGCATATTCTAACTGTTTCTTACTGAAATTGGTACACCTTGTTTGCTGTAGCATAGACTAGATCCAGGCCTGCTGAATCTAGCTTTGTCTGTATGCTTGTTGTTTGTTTATTTCCCTGAAATGCTAATTCCACCTAAAACACGGCCTTTTAGCACTTCTGTGGATCCCTAGTGATATCTGCATTGCTTACTGTACTTATTTCCTTGTTTCACTTGAAAGAAAGTTACTGTTTGTCGTTTTTGCATTTAAGTTACCTGTAACACATTGCATTTAAGTTACCTGGCACTTGCTCACTAAAGCAATTATATAAGTCAGCTCTAAAAAATTAAAAGCACTACACCCTCACAAACTCCCCTTGAGTACGTTGTTCCCCATTGGCCCTTTTTTCAATTATAAAGGAATTCCCAATACTATTCTAGCATGTCCAAAGGTCAGTTGTCAATCTCCTCTCTGGTCCAGCTGGTGAATCTGGGAATCTTGAGGCAATGTTACAACTGCCTCATGTACACAGACAACCCTCTCCTCCTCCCAACAAATTCCAGCACATGTGAGAGATGCAACCATATAGCCAAACTGGAGGCTAAGCTCTCTCAACTCAGTACTGGCGTAACCAGTCAGGAGGAGAAGGAAACCACACTCACTACAATTCCAGTCTCACATAGACCTACCACGACAACAAACCAAACACATAAACACACAAAAACATACTGGAGGCTCTAAATAAAAATCTGCCTAAGCAGCAGAGACCTCCAAAGCAGACACCCAAGCAACCGCTACCCCAAAACAAAACACGTGCAACACATAGCTCACAAAGCCAGTGTGCCGAACAGTCACAGCCCTTAAGGCTAAACAACACACCTGATACACTTGTAATAGGTGACTCTATCGTCAGGCACACTGACGTCCCGCTCACCAGGCTGAACAAGGAGAAGGTCACGGTGAGCTGCCTGTCGAGCACTAGGATCTGCCACATAACACAAGCACTCAGGTCACTCCAAGGCAAGTACAAATATGACTCAGTCATTGTCCATGCTGGTGTGAATGACCTGAGACGTACCTCCCTGGACTAAATGAAAAGAGACATAGAGGAGCTCTTTGATCACGTAGCCCAGGCCGGTATGAACCTGACCTTGAGTAGCATCTTACCCTCACCAAGAATGATGCCACAATATGAAGACAAGATGATCAATTTCAACAATTGGCTTAAGTGTTGGTGTCATTCAAAGGGGATCCAATGCCTGTCAGCCTGGGATGACATGCTCGACAAGCCACAATGCTTCACTAGGGACGGCTTGCACCTGTCACCCCTGGGCTTTCGGATATTGGCAAAGGCTCTTGCTACTCCCATAGTGCCTTTTTTAGGCAAGGCTCAAAAGACAAACCCACCTCCATAGGTATCACAAGGGATAAGAAACTAAGAGTAATGCTACTCAACGCCAGAAGTCTAAACCTCAAGATGCACGCACTCGAAACTCTCCTTAGCATGGAGAACATCAATATCTGTGCAGTAACAGAAACCTGGTGCAAGGCTCCCGAGAGCACCCCAGCACTACCAGGTTATACCTCATATCATGCTTTTTGGCCCCAAAACTTGGACTGAACCACAAAAGGAGGGGGAGTATCAATATTCATCAAAGATACCCACACCTCCAGGTTGGTGGCACAGCACGAAGCATCAGAGACTATCCATGTGCAACTAACTGTGGGTAAAACTGCCTTCCAGTTTATAGCCTGCTACAGACCACCCTCCCAAACACAGGAACCCCACTCGGCTTTCCTGAGAATATTGGAAAATATGAAGGTCTCTCCAAACACCATTATATTGGGCAACTTCAACTACCCAAACATAGACTGGGAGCATTACTCTAGCTCCAACACCCTAGCCCAAAGGTTCCTAGAATTTATAAACTCAAATGCTATGGAACAACTTGTTACCACTCCCACAAGAGGGGAAAACATACTGGACCTGATCATCACCAACATGGGGACACTATGCTCCAGACCAGAAGTGTATCCCTCACTGGTAAGATCGGACCATAAACTAATCTCACTGGATACTCACATCCTGACCCCACCCCCTGCCCAGAAAACCACAGTGAAAAACTTCTCTAAAGCAAATTTCACACACCTCAAAACTGAGGCAAAATCCTTCAAAGCCCCTGTGGAAAATATGGCCCAGACCGCAGAATCCTTTATAAATGCATTCTATGAACACCTTCAGGAATGCATGGATCATGCAATCCCAAATAAAACCAAGACCCAATCCTCCAAAGGCAGACGTCCTGTCTGGTGGACCCCAGCCATAAACAAACTATACAATAGAAGGAGGAAGCTACTACATGATACAGCAAAATCCCAAAAAGGGAAGGCATCTCTGATCAGTATTAGCAAAAAACTACGGGCACTCATAAAATCGTCTAAGGCCAGCTTCGAGAGAAAAATTGCACAGGACACTAAGGATAATCACAAGGCTTTCTTTAGTTATGTTAGGAACCTGGGTGGGAATTCCCAGATATGCTCAGAATTAGTCCAAAATGACAAAAAATACACTGAGCCCACAGACATTGCTAACATCCTAGCTGACAGGTTCAGTGCAAACCCCCCTCTCCCCACCAAAAGGGCAAATATCTATCCCAACAGAGTGCTGCCCCCCTAACATCTCAGATGCTCAGGTAAGAGCCGCCCTCTCCAAAGCAAAAAACACAGCATCAATGGGACCAGATGGTGTCCCGGGCTGCGTCCTACATGAACTCCAAGAAGAGCTAAACCCAAACATAAAACCACTGTTCAATCTTAGCCTTACTACAGGATATGTACTCAGAGTGGCGTACAGCAACAGTGGTCCCTCTCCACAAAGGTGGTGCCTCAATGGATCCTGGAAACTATCGCCCCATAAGCCTGACTAGATTGGTCTGCAAAGCTATGGAAAGGATCATCATGGATCTCATAAATAAAGATATTGGGGACCTACAGACACTGGATCCTACCCAGTTTGGCTTTGTTAAGGGCAGATCCTGCCTCTTAAACCTGGTCGATTTCTTTGAAACAGTCACCAAGGCCATTGACGAGGGGAAGGTGGTCCACACAGCCTACCTGGACCTTGCAAAAGCCTTCGATACAATACCCCACTCGGGCATTATAGATAAGCTCACCAGCTTAAATATAAACCCCTATGTCACTAGATGGGTTGCAAACTGGCTCAAGGACAGAACCCACATGGTTAGAATTGCTGGAGCCATGTCAGACTCCAAACCAGTTACAAGTGGCGTCCCACAACGCTCAGTCCTGGGACCTCTCTTGTTCGGTATATATTTCTCGGTGGTACAGGCCAACACGGAAGGACAGTGGCTGACCAAGTTCACAGATGACTGCAAACTGGGCGCCATAATCAACTCTCCAGCTGACACAAGCATGCCCCAAAAGGGCCTCATAGAAACAGACAACTGGTGCCAGAGCCATGGCCTCAAGCTAAATGCCAAAAAGTGTATAGTCATCCCCTTTGGCAAAAACAAAGTGCCCACAAATTACCACATAGGTGGTAATCCATTAAGTACAGAAGAAGTCATTAGGGACCTGGGGACCCAAGTTGATAGCAATCTCTCATTTGACAACCACGTGGCCAAAGTGGTTAGAAAAACATTTTATATAGCCCACCTAATCATGAAGGGATGCACATCTAGATCAGGGGAGGTCATCGTGCCTCTTTACTCATCCCTCATCGGGCCCATAATTGAGTACAATGCCCCTTTTGAGATGTACCTTACCAGACACCTGCAGCAACTGGAAAGACCCCAAAAGTACCTCACCAAGAGGATCAAAGGGCTCAAACAGATGCCATATGCTGCCCGGTTAAAGAAACTCCAGCTCAACTCAGTGGCATACCGCCTGCTCAGAGGCGATCTGTGCCTGACGTATAAAGCCATGTCCAACCCGGAATTAATGGACATGCTGCACCTCAGAAAATCCAAATCCCATCGAGCTACGCGCTCGAGAGACTTGAACCTCAGCACTGAAATAAATAGGACATGCTGGAGGGACAGATTCATAACCCAGAGGCTCCCTTCACTCTGGAATAAAATCCCAGTCCAGGTTAGGCAGAGTCCCACATTGACTCTCTTCAAGAGGAATCTTGACGAGTGGATAGGAGATCGTAGGTTTAATCCGGCTATCACTTCTGTGTCACTGTTAGACAGAGGCACAGTATACTAACCTCAAAAAAAGGCATAGCAAAATTAATTTAAAATGTGTGGCTTAAAATGATTTCAGTGTGACAGTTAATGAGAATAGACTAAACAAAAGATCATACAAAAACTGAAAAAATGGAAGCTCTGTTATATCACTACCAATAGTAATATACAAGCAGTTAAAATATTTTAGTCCCTTTTGTCTTATACACAGGTCAGGTATATTTTTATCAACCAGAGGAGAAGTTGTGGATAGCAATTATTAAAGAGCTAAGGGATCTTATCTGGGAGGGGAAGATGGCAAGAGTCAAGTGAGGTAAGATGACTCTTCCAACAGAACAACGAACATTGGGATTACCCAATTTTAAAGGGTATTTCACAACAACACAATTAATGCTCCTATATGTAAAACAAGCAGAAAAGTATAATTCAAAGTGGAAAAGGATGATGATGAAACAGGGGGAAGCTCAAGAAACAAGGAGAGAGTGGAATTTTGGATGCTGAACTTTAAGCAGAATAACACTAATCATATGGAATATAATATTCATAAAGTAGCAGAATATATTATAAGAACTAAGCCAGCACAGAAATGGAGAAATGAGATTCTACCAATAGGGATGACTGCAATTAGGGATACAAGCAATAGTCAAGAGGGGGCTGGAATTTATTGGAGAAAACTTGAAAAGGAACCATGCTATTGGGAACAAATAACTAGAGAGGGAAAAGTAATAGAATGGGAATAAGCCAATAATTTATTTGGACTGCAGGTTAGAGATTGCCTTCCTGATCAATAAATGATATAAGAGTATAGGCAAAGATAAAGAAATAGGGGGGTCCTAAATGAAAGATCAGCACTGGACAGTTTTTAGTGGAATCTAGAACAGAAATGACAATTAAAAAAGGAATAATTAGTAGAGCATATAAAATATTGCATGATAACTCTAAGAATCAATCAGAGGAGGTTAGAAAGGATTGGGAAGAGAGATCGGATAAGCAATTCACAAATAACAATGGGGGAATATAATGCATGTCTCCCAAATATGTAACAAAGTCTAGAATACTTAGGATGTTTGCTTGGATGTGTTTACATAGGTATTTTTACACCAAGTCGACTCCTAAAAATTTTTTCTCAGGTAGACAGCAAATGTTGGCGGTATGATGGGGAAGAAAGAGATAACTGGGAACGTATTTTCTGGGAGTGTAATGATTTGGCAAACTTTAAAGATTACCTGCAGACTGTTTTGTTAGAGATAATGGGTAAGGAAATTGGTGTAACTAAGGAAATAATTTTCTTGAGCTATGATACAGAATCAGAATTGTCTAGATATAGTAAGACCTTGCTGACTATAATTATGGTGGCTGTCCCAAACCAATTACTTGAAAAATGAAAATAAAAGTCAAAACCAACTTTATGAGAAGTAGTGAATATAGTAGCAATGATTAAACAACTAGAACTGGGATGTTTGGAAACGGGTAGGAGCAAATTACATAGGAAAATGGGAATTGTGGGAACAATACATGCAGATGAGGAACGGGGTTTAAAAGAAGGCAGGATTTGAATAAGCTATGTAATGTTTGACTGACATTGACTGGACAGATTATAAGTGATGTATAATGTTTGCAACTGCAATTGTGTCAGCATGGTTTGTAATGGACAATGTTTGCAACTAGAATTGTGTCAGGATGGTTTGTTTTTATTTATATAAATGTAAGATTGCCTTTGTCATTTATGATAATTTAATAAAGATGACTCTTGTTTAAAAAAGACATATACAGCTGCTATAATACAGTTCAGTCAATTTTGTATTTCTTTTTATTTAGAGTAGTTGAATTGGTCAGTCTATTTAATATTATTCTATTTAACATGTTTGGGGCAACCGTGAAGCTTCTGCTTCTATCAGAGTAAAATTAGTTGTGACTGGCATATCTGCAAGCCTATTTCATCTTCAGGACAAAGCAAAACATTGACAGTTGGCCTGAATAAAAAAAAAATTAGAATGCACCACCAAAACGAACCATCAAATGCAAAAAACACAAGAAAATGCAACCAGAGACTCAAAAAAACATAACACCACAGCAAATATTCACTTTGTGCATTTATTCATTCAGGTACCTCAGCAATTCTCCTTCAAAGTAATATTGAGACATCACAAAACCCCACATTTATACAAACATCAAATAGAATCAATTAATCAGTTTATCTTTTTTTTAAATTACTGTGCACACTTAAAGAAACTCTAGCCTTATAAAGGCTAATACATACAAACTACTTCACCAAATACAAATGTTTAAAACAATCTGTATTTACTATACACATTTCTAAATGTTAGCATATAATTTTACTTAAATAACATTTATTATCAATTTCATACTGACCTTATAATAAATATCAAAAATTATTTCATCTAAACTTTATTATTCAAAAACATTCATATTTTCCTAACCAATTAACATCCAAATGGAACACTGATGAAACTGGAGCCATTGGAGGTTTACTACGTGATATTCTTCGTGAAAGGGACTTAAAACTCTTCAAGGATGACTTATCCAGTTGTGATGACAGCCATACGGAGAAGTTTATCCAATTGGAACGACTTCTATCCAAAGAGGTGACCGTGTTTTATGACGTTAAATTGCTTGAAAAATACATTTCTCTCACTGCTACCCCTAGAGGTTTACGTATAACATATTTACCTGCTGGTGACTTTTCGGATGAAGAGGGGGATTTATTATTAGACTGGAGAGAGGCTTCTTTAAAATGTAGTTTGATCTGGAATCAGAGTTTAGTGAACCGCAAACTAAGGGTGATTGACAGGTTGCGAGCAGCAAATCATGGAGTTACAAGATTCTTTAATAAATGAAATATCAGAGACCAGATATAAGGAAACCATGTTAGATATGAAATCTAGGATTCAACAAGTGGAAAAAAATGTCTTAGCTCATAAAAAGAAAAAAAACTAAGCTGAGACATAAATGATTTCCAAATGATATGATGTACTCCATTGTTCAGAATAAGCGATTGGGTAGATTTGCCTGGTGTTATGGTTTTTGGAGTCTGTGGTTCCATTTTCTTGTGTTTTTGCATAAAGAAAAGCTAGGTCAGATTCAAAGGAATCCATTCAGATTATTGATGTCCCATAGGATGCAGCTTGCTAAAAGTCATTTTTATAGGTGTGTGAGCAACACCGCCTGATTATCAACATTTTGCTATCTGGGCAATATTATTTACTTGGCTATATGCAGAAGCATCTTGTGTTGTTGGTTCTTTGAGATGGAAGTATGTGTCTATGATTCATGATGCTGTTATAGTTTGCATTAATAAGTCAAAAAAGATCATGCTGGAAAGGGGCATTCTTCTACATTAGACAGACCATAAAATACATTCATTTGTCTAGAGTGTTGTTTTTCTAAACTGTATATTCTTTACAGCTCCATTAATGTGAAATTATTGGTATTTTTGCCCTAATGTTTCTTAATTATTGTCTAAGGACCTTGATGTACAGTATGTTGATGGAACCCTTTGTTACAGCAAGTCATGCCTTTAGGGAGGTCATTTTTGTCATTTTTTAGAATGAGATAAACACCAGATTAGCTCTAAAAGGTGAGTCTGTGGAAATAATTAAAAGGACTGGGAAGTGATCATAAGGTGCTTGTCTGTCTTACAATCATCCGTTTTTTATACAGGTTGTCATTCATTGTTAATTTTGTTTACATTTTACAGTCAGTTGTGGATATTGATTTTGGAAGACTCTGTTTTATCTGGCAGCACAGAAAAAATCCTGGAAGGAAGTCAAAACCTGGGGTTAGATCCTCAGATTTATGAAGTTTTCTAGAAAGGATTTCTTGAAATGAGTTGAGTCCAAAAACTTTCTATGTTGCTTAAGGTGATTTTTTGCAGTCAGTGAGGTGCAGGTCGATAATAATACATTTAGGATGGAATGACTTAGGTAGGATCCCCAAGTGCAAACTATTATTTATCATTTTCAGAATCTTAGCCATTAGGCAGCATTTAACACTATGTTTAAGGTTTCTGTGGTTGGCTGTTCCATGTTTAGTTTGATATTCGTCTTCTGACCCTTCAGCATTAGAAAAGGCAAGAACATTTTAAATCATTGAATGGCTTGGGCTGCTCATCAGTTGGTACCTTCAGTGGGATTTTGTTAAGGATCTTATCTATTTTTTTAAGATGGCATACATCTTTCTGTATTATGTTTGTATTTGTTTAAGCTCAGATTTTCATTGTTTTACAAGGTTTGAAATGTTGAGTTTATGTTTATGTACATTCATATCTAAAAAAATATTGAAGAACTAAGATAAAGAGAGAAAATATTTTAATCAGTAAGAACTGCATTTTGTATAAAAAATCAGTAAAGTAGGGGAACAGGCTGCTTATGAGGCAGCCTGGTAGGCAGATGCTGTATAGTTTCTTCCCTCTTTTTTTATGCCCTCTTAACTTTGCTGGGCCAGTACAAGAGTCATAATATGGTAGTGAGTTTAAAGATACCAATTTTCTGAGGTGTGGTGGGTATGATACAACTCGTAGAACAGGCAAGACTGTTTATGCAGTCTGTAATGCCACCTGGTCAACAAGGCCTGTGAATAAATAAGATCTATCACTGTTTACGTTATGTGGTTACTGGCTTGATTAATTATGAGATTATACATGAAAAGCTGAGGCGTTTTAATTAATGACAAATTATGATATATGCATTACAAAATATTGTAATCAAAAACAAATGTTTGCAATGTCATTGGTGAGTCTTGTCCATTTTGAGAGAATCAGGGAGTAGGGCACCCCATAATAACCAAAAGGTGAGGATATCCAATGCTTGTTTGATTCTTTTTGTTTGCCTGTCTTAGCTAACAATGTTTTGAGGGCCTAATCATCTATAAATTACTAAAATCCGTGTAGACTTACACACATCATCTTTCAAAATGTAACAGACATATAATCAGATTATTTGTACAGTAAAAGTCATATCTGACCATAACTTAACTCATCACTACACTACCCTATGAAACTTGAAATGACTTCAGGTTAAGCAACAGTTGACACTATCCTATCTATTTTTCTTTTTATTGCTGTATGCACTTCCCTAAATGTTTAGATCATACTAAATTACTATAGCTGTAATACCCTGAGAATAGTCTTCAAGCCTTCGCTCTGAAACACCCAGCGTATAATGCACATGCAAATTTAATCTTTCTGCAGTACCTCTCTTTCATACAAAAAGGGAGATTTTAATGTGATATTACCTGACTTCCTTATTTATACCTATAGTTAATTTCATATCCTAAAATCATATTGTTAGTAAATGATAATTACTTGCTATGTTTAGTAATCATATTCTACTGTTCCACATTTGCCCTTTTCTGTCACTGTTTTTTCCCACACTTGTTAACCTATGGGTCTGTTTTGTTCTTTTCTCTCCTACATTTTTCTTCCATCTCTGTTTTTTCTTTTTCTCTCTATAATTTTCTAACAAATAATTCAGGTTTACTTGACTTTTTTCTGTGCCTATATCTCCATATTATAATAACAATATCAGTTAAGTAAGTGCATACTGTAATAAGCATTGCTGTCTGCATATGTCATTGGCAAAGGTTTTACACTGCATGCCCTTCTGACTTAACCCTCCTCATTTATCCGGGCTTGAGATCAATACAAAGAAATGCTCTGGCTTGTGCAGTCTCAGTGGCTTGCTAAGAATGTAGCTACCAGGTAAGAGGAAAAGAGGGAAGGCCTAAGATAAGGTTCATGGATGTGGTGAGGGAGGGCATGCAGGTGGCTGGTGTGACAGAGCAAGATGCAGAGGACAGGAGCAAATGGAAACAGATGATCCGCTGTGGCGACCCCTAACGGGAACAGCCAAAAGAAGAAGAAGATAATGTAAATAAACCATAAATCTCTTCAACATGAATTGGGAGTATTAATATTTTTTCTTCCTGGCCTTTATGATTAGTATCTCTGTGTCTACATAGCAGTGTAAATGTATTTGCAAATTTAATTGTCCTATCACTGCTAAATAAGCATTTCATTCTGTACATACTTTACCTGACTACTTGTGAATTATTTTACACATGCACTTATCTGGATGATTGCATGTGAAATTCTCTGCATCTGCACTCACTGTAAAACCTCTTGAATTTTGTGCTTTCTTGTTATATGTGTGGACAATGGCCACTTCTCTACTTGAACTTGCTGCTATCAGATGCAAATATGCAAATAAGTAAAGAATAAACTGAAAAAATAGAGAAAAATTGAAGTTCTTCTTGTCAGGAGGTTTAATAAATAGCACACAAAGAATACTTAACCAACACAGCCAGAATAACACAGCCAGAATAACTCTCTCCCATACTTTTTTACTTCCCACACTTCTATACTCCTGTCACATATTCACCAACCTTAACACCACACTCATTTCGAAACCTGAAACTACCTAAAATAAGGTGGCCATATCTGCGGCAAACCAAACCTACAAGTCTCACCACTGCTTATCACTTAAGCAACTGGACTGGCTTGAATTCCCTCACCTGCTCCTACTACATCAACTACAAATTATCCACTCTATCCTGTATCTGTCCTCTTTCTGCCCCAATCTCTCTTCTATCATATCTAAATATTCCCCAGCTAGGACACTACGCAGCTTGGACCAGGGATTGTTACAGGTTTTTAAACCCAAAACCAAAATAAGATGTCTACTTTATAACGATAACCCAGCCACATCCTGGAACCAACTACCCCTAGAAATAAAGTCCCTTGACCATAGCAAGCATTTCAAATTAGCCACTTGAAAATATCTAACTAAAAAATGGTCCTGCCACTGTAGTCATCTCCCCTGAAACTACCGTCCTAACACGAAATACTCCTCCTTAGTCCAAGTTTAATTCTAACATTGTTCTCCCACCTCTTCCTTCCTTCTATTCATTCTTTCTTAATACCCTCCTACTACTACCTTTCCTCTCTGCCTATCCTATCTTTACTCTGTCAGACTGCTCCTAAAAAACTAACTTTAACCTGTCCGTCTTATTGGTCATCTCCACCTTATTTCCTTATATCTCCATCCAACTTTTGTATATATGCTCTCTAAACCCAAAAACAATTATGTAAGTATTATTCATTTAATATGTTATTGTAACATGTTTGTAATCTTTTGCTGACTGAAACTGATTTTTGTTAAATTCTATTCACTGAGGAGCTTTTCTCCCCGGGTCTCTGCTGAAAATGAGCCAAACGATCAGTCAGACTAACCCAGTTAACAAATGTAAAATAAATAAATACTAATTTGATGCAATTTTCAGCATCTGTATATTGCAAACAGAATTTTGTGAAATCTTTGTGCATCTTATGCTATGTGCTCACTGTAGGTAGCTCATTAATATTTAAAATATGCACATCTAATATCTAACAAAATGGAGCTGTAAGGACAACAAATTTATTGCTACCCAGAAATATCACAAACAAGTGCACTTACACACATACACATGTGTGGATGCATGGATTAGACAGGAATGGAAGCAGTATTTTCTCATAGCCATATAAACCAGAAACTAAAAGTACAGAATGCTGCAGTGAGCAACACTGTCTATCACAAATTTCAGTGCTAAAATATAAAAAAAGACATTTTTGTAATAGAGTTATGAGCAGTGTTGAGTGTTAACTGCAGTTCAAAATACAAGTCACACATTTTATATACATTTATATTTATATACTTATATTTATATACATTTCAGTACATTGATAATTTGTTTGTGTTGTTTTATATTTCAGAGGCAATTTAACAACTGATTGCATTTAATTTGCTCATTGCTGATGGGTCTGCATCTAAAGGTGTGAAAAGTGACCTGGGCAATCTTATGCTACTTGTGTGAACTAATGGTACACCAAAATCAATGTTTTTGTATCCAAGTAGCAATGCCGTCAGACAATAGTCTAGCTGGTCACTCATTGCATGCCCATCCCAAGTTCTTGGCATTTTCTTCTGCCACAGTAAAGTCCCATTTTTTTTGAAAGTATTTCCTTTCAGAGGTGGTGAAGAAAGAAAGTAAGGAAAACCTGAATAACATTTTTGGGCATGCAGTGAACATGACAATGCTGTGTAACTACAAATTCAATAATGCATACTTGATTTTCTTGAAAGCACTGTCATATTGGGATGGTGAGAATGTGATACGATGCATACTTGATACATTGATAAAACATGAAATGAGATATAGTTTCATGGATCTTGAGTTCTTTTAAAGTTATTACTGCAAGAGTAATACATATATTCTAATTTCAGGTGATTTTTTATTTGGATATATTCCAACTCATTAAGCAGTACTATAGATTGTTGCTTATGATCTACCCTATGCTGTCAGTTTCCCTAGTCTTGTTTATATTGTGGTTTATTAGCCCCTTAACTGCCACCACTTCTCAATAGTCACCCCTCCTCAACTTACAATTTTTTACCTAATTTGTCTGCATTAGTACAGATCTATATCTACCTAAAAAATTGTTTCTATTCAACTTGAGGTATTTAAACATTCATGTGTAAACTGCAGTTCTGAAACAGCACTATGGTTCTGTTTTTATCTGCAAAGAAAAAGAAAAAGTACTGGCTTGAAAATGTATAAACAAATTCATTATTTTCAATAATGTTTCATGGGTTCATAGGTTCATAGGTATGTACTAGGCTAATGGCCCTGGAGCCTTTACAAGCCTAACGCATGGGATTACCCTGGCATCGTGCCACCCGACCTTAGTTCCCAGTGCCTTTGTCGAGTAGAGCCACTGGAGTGATCCCTGGGAAGAATTTTCTATTTCCCATCAAATCATCAAGATTTCTCTTGAAGATGGCCAGTGAGGTGCTCTGTTTGACCTTTATGGGAAGTCTATTCCACAGCATGGGCAGTCTCTGGTTTATGAACCTGTCCCTCCAGCATGTTCTGTTGATTGTGGTAATGAGGTTGAGGTCTCTGGACCATGTTGTGTGGAGGGATTGGGATTTCTTTAGATGTAGCATTTCTAGCAGAGCTGGGTCAGACATGACTTTGTAAGTCAAGCAAAGATCACCTCTAAGTACGCGATATGAGATGGAGAATAGTTGGAGTTTTTTGAGTCTGTCCATATAGGACAAGTGTTTAAGGCCTACGATCCTCTTTGTGAGGTTCTTTTGTGGCCTCTGCAGTTGTTGCAGGTGTCTAGTGAGTTACATATCAAATGGGGCATTGTACTCAATGATTGGCCTAATGAGGGAAGAGTATAGGGAGACAATGACCTCTTTCTGCCTGGATGCAAAATTCTTAGTAATGAGATGTGCCACATAGAAGGACTTTCTGACCACAGTGGAAATGTGGTGGTCAAACGAGAGGTTGCTGTCAACCTATGTTCCCAGATTTCTTATAGCGTCTTCTGTGTTCAGTGGACTACCATCAATGTGGTAATTCAAGGGACCTGGGTTTTTCCCAAAGGGGATGACGACTCATTTTTTGGCACTGAGCTTAAGGCCATGGTTCTGACATGAGTTGCTTGTCTCAGTGAGGCCTTTCTGTAGGATGTCAACATCACTTGAGGAGTTAATATTAGCTCCCAACTTGCAATTGTCTACAAACTTTGTCAGCCAGAGTCCCTTAGTGTTGACCTGGACTTCAGAGAAGTAGATACCAAACAGGAGAGGACCCAGGACTGAACCCTGTGCGACTCCACTCATGACTGGTCTGAAGTTTGACTTGGAGTCAGCTACTTTCACACTGTGGGTTCTGTGTGCCAGTTTGCAACACACCTAGTGATATAAGTGTTGACACCTAGCTTGGTGAGTTTTTCTATGATTCCTGAGTGGAAAATGGTATCAAAAATTTGGCCAAATCAAGGTAGGCTGTATGAACCACCTTGCCTTCATCCACAGCTCTGTTGACTGACTCAAAGAAGTTGACCAAGTTGAGATAAGTGAAAATATCTGAAAACTAAACCTTTGGGGAACAAGATTAGGGTTGGCAGAATGGTTATTGTGTTTACCTCAGAGGCACAAAATTCAGGGTTTGATTCTCGCCCTTAAGGGAGATTGGCTAGGCTTAAAATGCTTTGCAAAGGCAGCTAACCTAGTAGTGATCAATGAAACATGTCTAATTCTAACATAAGCAGAATTATTTTAACATTATAGTATTTCTACTCAACACTTGGAACATTAGCAAAAGACTCTACAAGAACTCCTTATCCTGGAAAACAATGATATATGCATCATTACAGAGACCTGGTTCAAGATCATTGAAAGCATAGCATCAGTGCCATGTTTCAATGTCTTTCACATGTTTAGGCCCATCACATTAGACAAAGGAAGTAAAGGCAGTAGTGGTTCCATATTCATAAAAAAAAAATCACTTTATCCCCTGACTTGTCAGACAAGGTAATGACCTATCATCCAGCTTACTATTAACAATACCCCTTATCAGATCATGGCTAACTATAGGACCCCCTAGGCCCATAGCTCTACCTACCTAACTAGTATGGAATTGCTATGTATTAGGCCAAACATCATTCTCCTAGGAGAATAAAGCCTCTATAAACTGGGAGACTTGTACATCCTAAAACACGTATATCCAGAAATTTCTAGACTTCATCAATACAAACTCCATGAACAAGATATCCTACACCCCATCCAGGGGAGATAAAATCCTGTATTTGATCCATACCAAAATGAGTCAGCTTTGCTCCTCATCAATTGTAAGTTTCTCCCAGATCAAATCATACAACTCATAAATTACATTCACTGCAACAGTGAAGGCCAAAGCATCTTCCAATACATTGGTATTCAGAGATTATGCAAAGGTTACTCTTCTAAAACCGAGGGATGAGATGGTTACATTTAACTGACCCTTCCATTATGATGACGCCATTGCTTATGCACAATCCTTTACTATCAAATGTTATGAACAAATAAATAGCTATATAGATGCTATAGTCCCCCTTAGAAATAAATATAATAATAGATTCAAAAACAGTCCCCTATGGGGGAACCCAAATATAAACAGGCTCTGTAATAACAGACAAAAATTATGGCACAGAAAAATAAATCCAGCTCTTATGATGACAAAAATGCACTTGCTAAACTAAATGGCAAACACTGGATCATGATCAAATGAAATAAAGCCAGGTATGGAGCAAATATTGCCAGCCAGATAAAGGATAAACATGTAGCCACTTTTATTTATGTCAAAAACAGCAGAAACAATACCCAGCACTTTGCATAGCTAATAGTAATTGATAGCACATACTTAGACCCATAGAACATAGCCAATCTACTAATGAGCAAACTTCAATGTTGTCAGATCACATATCCCCAACTCAAATAACACAAGAACAAGTCCTCATGGTGCTACCAAAGACCAAGAACATTAGATATATGGGACTAGATAACATACTAGGCCATTTACTGGTAATTCTAATACATGGCCTGCCTGGTCCCATACAGAAACTATTTAATATCAGCCTCAAAAAAACCTTTGTGCCAGAAAAATGTAGGACAGCAGTTATTCCTTTGTACAAAGTTGGGGCTTCAATTAAACAAGCTAATTTCAGAGCTATATATCTGATTAGTTTTATCTTTAAGGCTATGGAAATGATTATTATGGAATTAATGCATAGGGATAGAAATAAAACACAGACTCTCATCCCAAACCAACTTGAATTCATCAAGGACAGGTTCTGCCTACTTAACCTGGTTGACTAAAAGAAGCTGAAGAAATGGATGACAAAAAAACAATGCAGACTATGTACCTAGACCTTGCAAAGTCATTTAATGCAATTCCATGCATGGGCATCATAAGTAAACTCTCAGAACTAAATGGCAATCCCTGTGTAACTTTTTGATAAGCAAATTGATTCATACATACCACCCAGGAAGTTAGACTGGGTGACTATACCTACTCTAAAGGACTCGTCACTAATGCTTTACACACAGATTTCAGTCTTTGGGCCACTGCTCTTTTGCATTTACTTCTTGGAGGTCAAAGCTAATGTTATTGACCTGTGGCTGACCAAGTTTGCTATCATAAACTTCCATGAGGATAACAATATTCTACAACAGTCCCTGTCCCAAACAAGTAGCTGGTGTCAAACCTGTGGACTAAAACTAAATGCCAATAGGTTTACAACCATATATTTTGGATATGCATTGCAACTATCACATTCACACAACACCATTTAAACCGGATCCCATCGATATGGATCTGACAACTTATGTTGACAATGAACTGTCTTCTAGACACCATGTTGTATACAAGTTCTTTTCCATTGCACAGCTTATATCTAAGGCATTACACCCCAGATCCATGGATGTAATTTTCCACTTTACTTGACACTCATTAAGCATCTGACAACTTATGTTGGCAATGAACTGTCTTCCCAACACCATGTTGTATACAAGTTCTTTTACATTGCACAGCTTTTATCTAAGGCATTACACCCAGATCCATGGATGTAATTGTTACACTTGGCATCATTAGGCATCTGACAACTTATGTTGACAATGAACTGTCTTCTGAAAACCATGTTGTCTACAAATTATTTTACATTCATTGTACAGCTTTTATCTAAGGCATTACACCCAGATCCATGGATGTAATTGTTACACTTGGCACTCATTAGGCATCTGACAACTTATGTTGACAATGAACTGTCTTCTGAAAACCATGTTGTCTACAAATTATTTTACATTCATTGTACAGCTTTTATCTAAGGCATTACACCTAGATCCATGGATGTAATTGTTCCACTTTACTTAGCACTCATTAAGCATCTGACAACTTATGTTGACAATGAACTGTCTTCTGAAAACCATGTTGTCTACAAATTATTTTACATTCATTGCACAGCTTTTATCTAAGGCTTTACACCCAGATCCATGGATGTAATTGTTCCACTTTACTTGGCACTCATTAAGCATCTGACAACTTATGTTGACAATGAACTGTCTTCCCAACACCATGTTGTATACAAGTTCTTTTCCATTGCACAGCTTATATCTAAGGCATTACACCCCAGATCCATGGATGTAATTGTTCCACTTTACTTGGCACTCATTAAGCATCTGACAACTTATGTTGACAATGAACTGTCTTCCCAACACCATGTTGTATACAAGTTCTTTTCCATTGCACAGCTTATATCTAAGGCATTACACCCAGATCCATGGATGTAATTGTTACACTTGGCACTCATTAGGCATCTGACAACTTATGTTAACAATGAACTATCTTCTGAAAACCATGTTGTATACAAATTCTTTTACATTCATTGCACAGCTTTTATCTAAGGCTTTACACCCAGATCCATGGATGTAATTGTTCCACTTTACTTAGCACTCATTAAGCATCTGACAACTTATGTTGACAATGAACTGTCTTCTGAACACCATTTTGTATACAAGTTCTTTTCCATTGCACAGCTTATATCCAAGGCATTACACCCCAGCTCCATGGATGTAATTGTTCCACTTTACTTGGCACTCATTAAGCATCTGACAACTTATGTTGACAGTGAACTGTCTTCCCAACACCATGTTGTATACAAGTTCTTTTACATTACACAGCTTATATCTAAGGCATTACACCCAGATCCATGGATGTAATTGTTACACTTGGCACTCATTAGGCATCTGACAACTTATGTTGACAATGAACTGTCTTCTGAACACCATGTTGTATACAAGTTCTTTTACATTGCACAGCTTATATCTAAGGCATTACACCCAGATCCATGGATGTAATTGTTACACTTGGCACTCATTAGGCATCTGACAACTTATGTTGACAATGAACTGTCTTCTGAACACCATGTTTATGCAAGTTCTTTTCCATTGCACGGCTTATATCTAAGGCATTACACCCAGATCATGGATGTAATTTTTCCACTTTACTTGGCACTCATTAGGCCAATCTTTGAGTGTTATGTCATTTCAGCAAATACCTGTGGAAACACTTGTTACAATTGGAAGGACCACAACACTTCCTGCAAATGAAAAGACTAAAGTGTAAAAACTATGCAAATCATCTCAAAGCCTTGTCCCTCTTCTCAGTGTTATATAGGTTACTAACAGTCAACCTCTGGCTTGCATAGTGAGCATCAACAGACCCTATTCTGTCATAGCTCTTACACAATAACAAGTCCAATGGTACGTAAACACCTACTCAGGGGATTGCAACCTCTTTTTCAAGATATATAGAACATGATGTAGGGAGAGAACTGTAACAGAGATTACTGCTTCTATGGAACCATGTTCCACTCCACATAAAGCAAAGTACTTCTTTTACTCTGGATACTATGAAAACACAAGACAAACTTGTAAAATAACAAAAAAGTATAAATATGACCTGGATACACTCCAAAAAAGACTTATTTATTCACAAATAAAGTAAGCGCTTTCGTACAGGATAGTACCTGTACTTCTTCAGACAAGACAAGACAATACTGAATGCAAGACCTTATACACACTCTCCCCAAATGTAAATCTAATGAGCTCTATCACATGGTCAATTAAACATTAATTACATTAAATAAAAGACCTAGCTTGAAATAATATAAGAAAATCATTAGAAAATACATTGACAAATACATTCTAAAATACCTCAGAAGTGTGCATTAGAAGTATATTGGAAAAATAGCCAGTAACAATTGGTAGAAATGTTTAACACTTATAAGACTGAAAAATTAATGAATATAAATAAGTTAGATAAGAAATTAGATAAAAAATTGATAAAAATTACAATAAAATCATTATTATTATTATGGTGACGAAAGTGTGGTGAAAAATGTGTGATCAAAACAATAGACTGAATAGATATAAAGATACATGTGTATGTATGAACTAAGTCCTGTTTAAAACTGAATAAATATGTAAAACCATTCTTATGCACCATAAGGATGTTTAAATTCATCTATTTGGATATAAATACATTGTAAAAATAGTAAAATTGATGAATACACAAAGTGAACAATTTAAACAAGCTATGGAGCACATTTCATTAATTCCTGGGTGCCTAAACGCATCACATCTTAGCTGCTGCAACAATTCACATTTCTCCAATCCCAGAGAGGTAGGACCACCTCTAATATTTGTGCCAATAACTCTGAATTCAAAAACATGTTCTGGTGATTTAGACAATGCATTCACTATCCTTTAATGCCTGATAGCATAAAGGTATTCATACATTCTGTCTCTTAGTCTTCTGTCAGATTTTCCTATGTAAAAGACAGGATGCATTTTGCACTGGGCCAGGTATATAATGCTACGAGTGTTGCAATTGTATCTACCCTTGCATGAAAATTGTGGCAGCTAAGATGTGATGCATTTAAGCATGCAGGGATTAATGAAATGTGCTCCATAGCTTGGATACTTAAACTGACGATCCTTATAAGATAAAGGCCTTCATTTCCTTGGTATTTTTTTCAGTATTTTTTTCATAATTTTAGATTGTTTAAATTGTTCATTTTGTGCGTTCATCAAAGTTACTATTTTTACAAGGTATTTATATTCAAATAGATGAATTTTAACATCCTTGTGGTGCATAAGAATGGTTTTACATGTTTATTTAGTTTTAAACAGGACTTAGTACATACATACACAAGTATCTTTATATCTATTCAGTCCCTTGCTTTGAGCACACATTTTTCACCACATTTTCATCACCATAATAATAATCATTTTTATTGTCATTTATATCCATTTTTATCTAATTTCTTATCTAATGTATTTATATTCATTCATGTTTCAGTCTTATAAGTGTTATTTAACATTTTTACCAGGTGTTAGTGGCTACTTTTCCAATATACTTCTAATGTACACTTCTTAGGCATTTTGAAATGCATTTGTCAATGTATTTTCTAATGATTTTCTTATATTATTTCAAGCTAGGTCTTTTATTTAATGTAATTAATGTTTAATTGACCATGTGATAGAGCTCATTAGATTTACATTTGGGGAGAGTGTGTATAAGGTCTTGCATTCAGTATTGTCTTGTCTTGTCTGAAGAAGTACAGGTACTATCCTGTACGAAAGTGCTTACTTTATTTGTGAATAAATAATTATTTTTGGAGTGTATCCAGGTTATGTTCATACTTTTTTGTTGTTTTCCAAGTACTTATTTTACTCTGTTCATATGTAATTTGGAAGAATGCTTGGGTAGCCGTAAATTCACCCACAGTTTAGAACCCCTGTCCTTTACAGATAAAGGAAACATGCAAATTTTCCAACATGTCCTTCTTTGGCCAATCTCTAGGTTATTTGTATGCAAAACAGAAAGGTTAAAATCTACTATGGGAATGTAAGGTTAGGCTTCTTAAGATCCGCACAGATCCAGATTAATAGCCTCCTAGTTCATAGGTTCATAGGCTGATACTAGGCTATCTGCCCTAGGGCATTTATAAGCCTAGCCAGAGTGTGTTTGGCTTTCGCCACCCTTTTAGATTAGTTGACTGTGCCTCTGTATAGTAGGTCACAGAAGGTAGCCCTTTTAAGGTTAGTTTACTGTACCTCTGTCAAGCAGGGACACAGAAGAGATCCCAGGGGTAAACTTACAATCTCCCATCCACTCGTCAAAATTTCTCTTGAAGAGGGTCAGTGAGGGGCTCTGCCTAACATGGATTGGGATTTTGTTCCAGAGTGAGGGGAGCCTCTGGGATATGAATCTATCCCTCCAGCATGTCCTATTCATTTCTGTGCTGAGGTTCAAGTCCCTGGAGCGTGTAGCTCTAAGGGATTTGGATTTCCTGAGGTGAAGCATGTCCATTAATTCTGGGTTGGACATGGCTTTATATGTCAGACACAGATCGCCTCTGAGTAGGCGGTACGCAACTGAGTACAGCTGGAATTTCTTTAGCCGAACTGCATAGGGCATCTGTTTGAGCCCCTTGATCCTCGTGGTGAGGTACTTTTGGGGTCTTTCCAGTTGCTGCAGGTGTCAGGTAAGGTACTTCCCAAATGGGGCATTGTATTCAATTATGGGCCTGATAAGTGATGAGTAGAGGGGCACAATGACCTCTCTTGATCTAGATGTGAACCCTTTCGTGATAAGGTGGGCTATATAGAAGGTCTTTCTAGCCACTTTGGCAATGTAATTGTCAAAGGAGAGATTGCTATCTACTTGGGTCCCCAAGTCCCTTATTACTTCTTCCATACTTAATGGATTACCACCTATGTGGTAATTTGTGGGCACTTTGTTTTTCCCAAAGGGAATGACTATGCACTTTTTGGCATTTAGCTTTAGGCCATGGCTCTGGCACCAGTTATCCGTCTCTGTGCGACCCTTTTGGAGGATGCTTGTGTCAGCTGGAGAGTTGATTATAGCACCCAGTTTGCAGTCATCTGCGAACTTGGTCAGCCATAGTCCACCCGTGTTAGCCTGTACCTCGGAGAAATATATACCGAACAAGAGAGGTCCCAGGACTGAGCCTTGTGGGACACCACTTGTAACTGGTTTAGAGTCTGACATGGCACCTGCTATTCTGACCATGTGGGTTCTATCCCTGAGCCAGTTTGCAACCCATCTTCTGACATAGGGGTTGATATTTAAGCTGGTGAGCTTATTTATGATGCCCGAGTGGGGTATTTTGTCAAAGGCTTTTGCGAGGTCCAGGTAGGCTGTGTGGACTACCTTCCCTTCATCTATGGCTTTGGTAACTGTTTCAAAGAAGTCGACTAGGTTCAAGAGGCAAGATCTGCCCTTAACAAAGCCGAATTGGGTAGGATCCAGTGTCTGGAGGTACCCAATGTACTTGTTTATGATTTCCATGATGATACGCTCCATAGCTTTGCAGACCCGGCTAGTCAGGCTTATAGGGTGATAGTTTCCGGGGTCTGTTGTGGCACCTCCTTTGTGGAGTGGGACCACTGTTGCTGTACGCCATTCCTTGGGTACATATCCTGTAGTAAGGCTGAGATTGAACAGTGACTTTATATGAGTGTTTAGTTCTTCTTGGAGCTTGTGTAAGACGCAGCCTGGGACACCGTCTGGTCCCATTGATGCTGTGTTTTTTGCTTTGGAGAGGGCATCTCTCACCTGTGCATCTGTGATCTCAGGAAGGCTACACTCTGTTGGGATAGACATTTGCTCTTTTGGGGGGGAAGGGGGGAGAAGTTTGCACTGAACCTTTCTGCCAGGATGTTGGCAATGTCTGTGGGTTCAGTGTATTTTTTGTCATTTTGCACTAGCTCAGAGCATATCTGGGAGTTGCCCCCAGGTTTCTGGCATAACTAAAGAAGGCCTTGTGATTATCTTTAGTGTCTTGTGCAATTTTTCTTTTGAAGCTGGCCTTAGATGATTTTATGAGGGATCATAGTTTCTTGCTACTACTGATCAGAGACGCCTTCCCTTTTTGGGATTTTGCTCTATCATGTAGTAGCTTTCCCTTCTGTTGTATAGCGTATTTATGGCTGGGGTCCACCTGACAGGTCTCCTGCCTTTGGAGGAGTGAGTCTTGGTTTTATTTGGGATAGCATGCTCCATGCATTCCTGTAGGAGTCCATAGAATGCTTTTGTAAAGGATTCTGCATTTTGGGCCATATTTTCCACTGGCCCGGGGGCTTTGAAGGATTCCACCTCGGTTTTGAGAAGTGTGAAGTTTGCCTTTGAGAAGTTCTTCACCGTAGTTTCCTTGGCTGGGGGTGGGGATGGAATATGGATGTCCAGTGAGATTAGTTTATGGTCTGATCTTACCAATGAGGGGTATACCTCTGGTGTGGAACATAGAGACTCCATGTTGGTGATAACCAGATCCAATATGTTTTCCCCTCTTGTGGGAGTGGTGACCAGTTGTTCCATAGCATTTGAGTTTATAAATTCTAGGAACCGTTGGGCGAAGGTGTTTGGGCTTGAGTAGTTTTCCCAATCAATGTTTGGGTAGTTGAAATCACCCAATATAATGGTGCTTGGAGAGACCTTCATATTCTCCAGTGTTCTCAGGAAAGCCGAGTGAGGTTCCTGTGTTTGGGAGGGTGGTCTGTAGCAGGCTACAAACTGAAAGACAGTTTTGCCCACTGTTAGTTGCACATGGATGGTCTCCGATGCTTTGTGCAGAGCCACTAAACTGGAGGTGTGGGTATCTTTGATAAATATGGATACTCCCCCTCCTTTTGTGGTTCGGTCCGAGTTTTGGGGCTGAAAAGCATGGTATGAAGTATAACCTGTTAGTGCTGGGGTGCTCTTGGGAGCCTTGAACCAGGTTTCTGTTACTGCACAGATATCGATATTCTCCATACTGAGGAGAGTCTCGAGTGTGTGCATCTTGAGGTTTAGACTTCTGGTGTTGAGCAGCATTACCCTTAGTTTTTTTCTTTGTGTTGTCTATGGAGGTGGGTTTGTCTTTTGAGCCTTGCCTAAAAAAGGCACTATGGGGGAGGCAAGAGCCTTTGCCAGTATTCGAAAACCCAGGGGTGACAGGTGCAAGCCATCCCTAGCGAAGCAATGTGGCTTGTCGAGCATGTCATCCCAGGCTGACAGACACTGGATCCCCTTTGAATGACACCAATACTTTAGCCAATTGTTAAAATTGATCATTTTGTCTTTATACTGTGGCATCATTCTTGGTGAGGGTAAGATGCTACTCAAGGTCAGGGTCATACCGGCCTGGGCTACATGTTCAAAGAGCTCCTCTATGTCTCTTTTCATGTAGTCCAGGGAGGTACGTCTCAGGTCATTCACACCAGCATGGACAATGACGGAGTCATATTTGTACTTGCTTTGGAGTGACCTGAGTGCTTGTGTTATGTGGCAGATCCTGGCACCCGACAGGCAGCTTACAGTGACCCTCTCCTTGTTCAGCCTGGTGAGTGGGACGTCAGTGTGTCTGACAATAGAGTCACCTATTACAAGTGTATTAGGTGTGTTGTTTAGCCTTAAGGGCTGTGACTGTGTGGCACACTGACTTTGTGAGCTATGTGCTATGTGGGTATTGTTTCGTGGTAGGGGTTGCTTGGATGTCTGCTTTGGAGGTCTCTGCTGCTTAGGCAGATTTTTATTTACAGCCTCCGAGTATGTTTTTGTGTATTTATGTGTTTGGTTTGCTGATGTGATAGGTCTATGTGAGACTGGATTTGTGGTGTGTGTGGTTACCTTCTCCTCCTGACAGGCTGTGACAGTACTGGGTTGAGAGAGCTTAGCCTCCAGTTTGGCTATATAGTTGCATCTCTCACATATATTTGAGCTTGTTGGGTGGAGGAGAGGGTGGCCTGTATACATAAGGCAGTTGTAACATTACACAGTAATCACACGAAGTGAGACCCAAAATCATAAAAACTGTTGCAGTACTAAAAATGACGGCACAGCTCGAACTAAGGAGTTACTTTATTGTAAAAACACTCTTAAAAGTAAAACTGGTTAAGCGCTTTCATCTGTTGTGATACAGACTTCTGAAGTCTGTATCACAACAGATGAAAGCGCTTAACCAGTTTTACTTTTAAGAGTGTTTTTACAATAAAGTAACTCCTTAGTTCGAGCTGTGCCATCATTTTTAGTACTGCACTAGTTTTTTGGCAGTTGTAACATTGCCTCAAGATTCCCAGATTCACCGGCTGGACTGGAGAGTAAACCTGAAACTGACTTTTGGACATGCCTGAATAATATAGGGAACTATTTATTGACTGATCAGAAAGAACCAATACGGATCAAGTACTTAAAAGGAGTATAAGGAGTATAAGAGGATGTAGTGCTTAAGTTTATTAGTGTTTACCTATGAGATTACTTATACGAACAAGTGCAGGGCTTTAGAATGAAAATAGAGTGCTTATTTTGAGATTTAGAGCAGTTCTAAGGGAAAAAGTGAAGAGCAGACTTTGTGGAGCCGGGACTAGTTTAAACCTGCTTAAGCAGCACTGCCTGACGGTGCTCTGTGCGCAGCACCACTCAAAAAGAGAGTTGCAGGGTTTTAAGAGAGAGAGATCAAGGAGTTTGGAATTGACCCAAAATGGCCAATAAAACTACAGTTTCTAGGCAGTAACCACTCCTACAGGGACAGGCAGGCTGTTCAGTGTTAACCACTGCCACTGGTGAACACAGAGACTTCCCTCTAGCCCAAGCAAGCACTGGCCTCCAAGAAACTTACAAACAGTTCAGAACAGCAACTCTGTAACTGAACTTTCTTTAAATTCGAGAAAGTGGGAAAATAGCAAGATTTTTTTGTTTTTTTGTTTTTGTTTAAGGAAAGCAGAGACACACAAGTAGCAAACTAGTCAGAAAGTGCAATAAATGACCCCAACGCGTGTGTGCTAGGTCAGAGGCAAGAAAAATGCAATTTAAGAAAAAACAATTTTAAATTAAGTGCAACACAAAAATGCAGTAAACAGGCTTTATGTATGTTCTAAATACTGTTTCTAACCCAGATATCAATTTTTGCAATCAAGAAAACGCCAAAAAGTAGGCGGCAATGCAGTTTTTTAAGAAATAAATCACAAGAAAATACTTAAAATCTTAAAAAATACTTAAAAAAACTAAAAAAAAAAAGTAAGTATATAAGAACACATGGACCCATGAACCTATGTACTGATCTAGCCTTAATGTTATCCTAATACAAAACATGTGTAATTCTGATTCATACTTATTTGTCAGTAGAATAAAAGTAGATATTTCATCAACGTGGTGATCAAACTATACTGAAAGTTGCATTTGTCAGATTTTAATTACTGTTTTTCATTAGTCTCCAAAAATAACATACACATTTATCATTGAGCTATATCCTTGAATTGGAGTATAAAATTAATGTTGACTTGTTATATGTGAATCCATAACTTGAGAAAAGTAAATGTTCAAATTGTGTTTTATCCAGTGGATTTGTCCATTCCCTGAATAAGGAAAGTATTTGGTTTACTTGAAATTAAAGCATTTTTCTCCTTTTTGTTTGTGTCATTTAAGTTTGTTATTGATTGTGGAGGGGTGAGCAGAGATGCAAGAAACATTTACACATAATTGGTGATGCTAAGATCAGAGATAGACAAAGATCAGGTAGATGTAATATGCATCAATCTATCACTCACAATTAATGAGTCCTATAACCCACTATAATCTGTCATGCAGCATGAAGTACTGCAGGCAGATATTTGCATGTGCATGGCGCACACACACATTGTGGTATACAGTCTTTACTCAGTTGATGCACCTTCAAGAATTCAGACAAAAATGCCTTTTTTGTGAAGTTTTTTGATGTCAGCTTAGCGTGAAAGGCTATACTTCTCCAAAAGTTAGTGAGCCAAGCAGGTGAGCAAGACCCGTGGCTTGCACTTTTAGTTGAGAATTGAAGAAAGAAGAAAAAGACTTTTTCAGTTTTCAGTATTGCATGGACTGGGGCACTTATGGGGGCATACATTTTCATGGGTGGGCATGTGCCCCTGTGTGAACCTGTATAGTGTCACTACTGGTAAGGTTTTTAGTCTATGCAGTTCAGTAGGGTTGGGTGGTAAGTGGGCTAGGCAGTTCACTAGGTTATGGATAGTAGAAGTTAAGACCCAAGTATTATAAATGGAAGCACACACAAATGTGCAGACAAACACACCCCTCAGCTGGCCAGATTTTCACAGAATGTCCAGATGTTTGCTCCATATATCTTGTCTCTTCTTCCTAAAATTAGTAGTTTTCTGGCAAATCATTGAGGATTGCAATCACTAAAAATGGCTGACATTTGAGCTTTAGACTTCATCAGAAGATAAGAATCAGAATCACAGTTATTGGCCAAGTATGCACGCATACAATGAATTTAACTCTGGTATTAGTGACTCGCCAAGTATTAATTGCATTGATGACATACATACAACTATTAAGAACAAGACAAACGACATACATGTAACTATTAAGAACAAGACAAAAAAGTAAATAAACATATACATATACATATACATATGCATATACATACAAGGTGCAAAGTGCAACTCAGTGCAAGAAATACTAAAATAAACCCTGAAAGAAACAAGTATCAACAACATGTAAACAATACCACAGAATCTTCAGAGGCTTGGGAAAAAGAATACCCCAGCCTGATAAGCTGAGTTAACCATTTATGAAGTCAATGGCCCATGGAAAAAAAATTTCTTATACCTGCTTGTTTCGGTGCGTATTAATCTATAACACACAGCTGATGGTAATAGTTCAAAAAGATGGTGGCCTGGATGTGAAGGGTTGATGATGATTTTCCATGCCCTTTTCATGAGTCTGGAATAGTACAGGTCCTATAAGGAGGAGAAACTAGCACCAATTATATTTTCGGCAGACCTGACTATACAATGTAACTTAGTTTTGTCATGATTACACAGAGATCCAAACCACACTGTTGTGGGTGAGCTGAGAACAGACTCAATGACTGCTGTTTAGAACTGAATTAACAATTCCTGTGGGAGGGTGAACTTCTTTAGCTATCGCAGAAAGTACATTCACTGTTGTGCCTTTTTTATGAAGAACCCTACATTGGTCTCCCATTTCAAGTCCTGAGAGATTAGAGATCCAAAAAACTTGAAGGATTCCACAACTGACACAGCAGTATTAAATATAAAGAAGGCGGATAATATTGTAGTACCACTGTCATCTCCACAGTTTTAAGAGTGTTCAGTTCCAGATTATTTTGACTACACCAAAGGGTCAGCTGCTCAACCTTCCATTTGTTTGCAGACTCCTCACCATTATTGATGAGCCCAATGATAGTTGTATCATCTGAATATTTAATAAGTTTGACAGAGGAGTCCTTAGTGTTGTAGTCATTAGGGTAGAGGGAGAATAGCAGTGGGGAAAGCACACATCCTGGGGGGCACCTGTACTGATCGTGCGATAGCTAGATGTAAATTTCCCCCAGTTTCACCTTCTGTTTCTTATTGGTTAGAAAATTGGTGATCTACTGACAGGTGGAAACAGGAAGGAAAAGCTGGCAGTTTCAAATGAAGACGTTCCGGAATTATTGTATTATTGCAGAGCTGAACTCCACAAACAGAATCCTTGCATATGTCCCTGGGTTGTCAAGATATTGCAAAATATAGTGCAGGCTCATATTAACTGCATCATCTACTGACTGATTCTCTTGATAAAACTGAAGGAGATCCAATGAGGGAGCTGTAATATCCTTCAAGTGAGCTAACACCAGCCTCTCAAAAGTCTTCATGACCACCAATGTCAAAGCAACAGGCCTGTAGACATTCAATCATGTTATAGTGGATTTTTTAGGCACTGGAATGATTGTGGCTTGTTTGAAACATAAGGGAACTTCATACAGCTTTAATGATTTACTAAAAATCCAAGTAAAAATAGGAGCCAGTTGATCAGCACAGGTTTTTAAACAGGAGGGTGAAACCCCATCTGGACCAGCTAATTTCCTAATTTGCTGTCTTTTAAAAAAAATGATACACATCCTCCTCAGAGATAATTAGGCTGAATGTGAGAATGTGTGAAAGACAGACTCCCATAGGAGTGGAATGGTGAGTGCCATCAAAAGGCAGTGTTCATTTTTTCCTCCTATTGGAAATATTTACTTGGAAATCAGAGAATCATTCAGCTGCATTAACCCCATGCCAATTCAGTTTCTTTTGTAGAGAATATGACTAATTGCCATTAGCCACCACTCCCAGACTTCAACAAGATTGTACTTTGCATTACAGTTACCCCAAGAGAGAGGTAACTGAATCAGAAAGGGTTAATGTACTGTGGAAGCCTTCAGAGTTAAGTCTTCCACATCCTGATGACCTTTTTTGAATTCCAGGGACAGTTTAAGATTTGAACTTTTGATATGTAATGCATTACTGGGGTAACCACTTGAAATACTGGGACTGGCTAGCTCGAGTCCCAAAACATAAAAACTAAATGGCCGAAAAAATGGACTTACATATATTAAGTCTGAGATGGCCATTTCCTGGAATACTCCCTTTACTTTGAGGTATGGGTTTTGTCGGAGGTAGTATATATAAATTTGAGGGAATCTTGCCCCAATTTTAAAGAAGAAGACCAGTGTTCGAAATTCACTCTTCTCTGGGATTGTTGGCCTCTTTTTCTGTATGTTGGCACTGCATTTCAAGTGCAGATATTTCAATACAGGCTGACAAGGAAAACTGACCTTGCAAAAAGATAAAAATCAGTAGATGAAATGAGTGATTTCATATCTTTTCTCTATACCAAGACTTCTTTAGAATGAAAAAATACTAATAATAACAAGAAACAACTTGGCTGGAAAGACTAGTATATATCAAGCTATCTAAAAATGCCAGAAAACTTGGAGAACCACTTAGTGATGTTAGTACAACTGTGATTAAGCATTTTTGTCTCACAACAGTGAACTGACCTCAGACCAAATTTCAGACCAAATTATTTATATCTGTATCAGTATCTATATGTGTAGCTACATATATAGTAAAACCATGTGACATCATGCATTTTAAATGAATCATATAATTTGACATCCCAGAGAACATCGTTTCAAGGCACATTTAATCCTGATGTCCCAAACCTGTGTGGTTATTAACATCAAGCTACCTTAAATACTTGTATCAAACATAGAATTAATATCACTTCCTCTATTGTTCATTTCAATATCATTCAACCCATAAAAAGCAATTTCTTAAAGTCTGCACACTGTTTCAGATCACTTAAGTTCACATGGCATGAACACTTTGTTAAACTCGTGTTCTATTAAAGTAGTGGAAGTCAATTTTTGCATTATGTGGGGTGCAAAGCAACCACATTCGAGAGGCACCACCCCCTGTAGTGTTGTACTTACATAATCATCTCTGAAGTCACGGTCCCTACAGAGAATGTGAATTTCTCATCCATGAATACAATGAGATTCTCTGGAGATGTCTTAATCACTAATTCACCACTACTTTACTAGAAAACAGATACAGATTACATACTTAAAGCAATCTTCAACTATTTCCATAGCCTACTTACAAATTATATTCTTCCTATATATATTATTGTAGCTACTTGCAGCCAATAACTAATTCTCATGCATTTCACTAAGCTATTCAACAGGTTTCACAGTAGCCTCACCCTCCCTGATTGATACCTCTTCCAACACCATTGCCTGTATATTTTACTTTGCTATCACTATTTTACATCCTTTTGCTAAACTTTCTTTCCCCTAAAAAATCCATTGCAACCTACCCTACATGCAACAGCAATTTTTGTAAATGTACCTTCTACAACTATCTACATCTCACCCATCTTGAAACTACAAGACACAAAATAAAACCAAACCATACCTACAGCATCACAGCAATCCAAACTTGATATTTCCCACCTTCTATCCCCCAAACATTAGACAACCCCCACTCTCATTATTTAAAAATATAGTTCCTCAATTTCTATGTAAGACTATCCCGACTATAAGGGCTCCTTTACCTATACAGCAATACTGAACCCATCCCAGAACCCCAGCATGTATTACCTCCATTCCAGCAGCAACATGATACTCACATTCAGACAAACCTGACTTTAACACTTCTTAATGTTGGCAACCTTCTAAACAAGTTCAAACAAATTCAAAGCTTCAGTAGTATCATTAATGCAGACATATCGGTTATCCTGAATTCATGGATCATACTTAAGCACCAGGGTCTAGTCAATATTTCCTCAACTATGACTATCTACACAACCCTAGGCCAGGTTCTAGAATCAGTTGAGGACCTTTAGTCCTATTCAAACAGAATCTAAAAAATTCTTTAATAAGTCAAAACAACTCCAGTAATAATGACAACCCCAAGACACACCATACCATCGACATAAAGCTCAGTGCAAAATAGGCCCTTCAGTCACCACAGTTATAACTTGCCTCCAAGCATCCAGTTAACCTGACAGATTCCAAGACCTAATGAAGTGTGATAAACTACACCAAATCAGTCATGCAAATAGTAGTCCTTTGAGACTTCAGCCTAACTTGCCTCAGCATAATTCACCATGATACAATATGCACACTGTTTACCAATGGTAAGTGGCCTAAGCCAACTGATAAAACAACAACCAAGGTCTAATAGACTTACAGGAAACCACTACCACATAGACCTCCCCATAACAAACATTCCAAACAAAGTCACAAATATCAATGTACTCATCACTCTGTTAGTGACTACTGTCCCATCATACTTGCATAAATATCAGTCAAGCACAACCACCCATGCAGACCAATATCGTAAAAAATATTGCAAGATTAAAGGCAGCATTAGACAACAATGTTCTAGTCATACACCCCCTTGCAAAATAACCCCAACATTGTAGTCAAGTTTCTAACTTACCTCCAGATGTAAAACAGACATTTTACCAAAATAACTAGACTCTTTAAATTCAATACCAACAAATGGGTCACCTCTGAACTTACATCCTTATATAATCTCAGAGACAGAGCATGGGATTCCTGGAAGCAGCATTCTACTATAGAAAATGGGCAAGATTTCACAGAATATAGAAACCTAGCAAAAAGATCACTAGAAGACACAAGGCCAATTCCTTTGAACACCAACAATATCCCATTAAAAGCAATCCTAAACAGTTATGAAGCATAATCAATCATATCATAGAATGGTCCCAAGAAAAGGACCCTTTTAATATTGTCTCACTTACCTCAGGTTCAGGCCTTCACCTTTTAAATTACTTTCTAAAAGAATTCTCAACTTCACCCACATAACCACCATACATTCTTCATCTAATTACACTCCCTCCCCAAAAAAAAGACTAATACTCCTTCCTTCTACTTTAGTAAAATCACTACTAATAACATCATAAAAGCCATAGAAGAAATATTTTTGATACTTCCCAGATGTCTTCAGACTTCTACCTTGATTTATATTCTTCTGCAAAGATTACATCATCCCTCCTTTCTTTTTCCTATATAACCTTTGCTTTGCAACAAATATATTGCCAAATGAATAGATGACAGCCATTTTTAAACTCTGACCAAAAGTAATGAACTTTATGTAAAAGACTTCATGGCTTCCCTATCCTTCCAACTTTGTTAAAATACTAGAAAAAATAATCTTCTCCCAAAATGCAAATTATTTTAAAAAATAGCAGGCTTATCCAACAATAACATGGTTCTTGGTCAGGCCATAGCACCATGACTGATCTCTACACTCTAAACAGTGTTACCTTGGGAATACTGGATAAAGACCACCTCTTCCTAGACTTCACCAAATCCTTTGGCCTAGTAAATCATACATTGCTAAATTCCCTCCAAAGATCAGGAATTAGCTTTTATTGTCTACCATGGTTTCTGATATCGTTAGCAAGAAAATCAATAAAGTTCAAATAAGGAACACCTCTTTACCTTATTCAGCTCTAGCCAGATGACTCCCTCAAAGGTCTGTAGTGTCTCCCATCACACTAAGCCAGAACCCCAGTCATTCTCTCAAAGATGGTATGGTAATCTATAGATCATACCACAACAAACACATACTCCCAGTAGGAGCATACCTACACAAATGGCAATCAGGATATTCATTAGGATGGTACCCCACCCCCCAAACCATTTCTGGAAAAAGTCCGTCAGTGGGTTTGGACCTGATTTGGTCATGGCCGACACTTGCTGAATTACCTCAAGATGATTGTCTATCTTGTGTTTATGGTCAGGAATATATGAACAGCATTCTTCTTGGATTAAAGCGCACATACTACCACTCGCCGCTAAGGTGAAGTCGAGAGCCATGCGGTTTTGGAGCACTACAGTTCTCATAGCATTCAGTTCATCAGTCACCAATTCAAGAGCAGAAAAAGTTGCGTTGCTGATTACTTCGAGAAGCTTTGACAGTTTTCTCAGCTCCCAAATCGATTTCACTGCTCCATATGCTGGTAATATGCCTGCCCACGATATAACGCTATCACTCAAGTCCATGTGTGTCAGTCCTTTACCTAGAGATTGATGGTCTTTCCAATGCGCATCGATTTGTCCCACTGGATTTACAGGTTTCTTGACGACTTCTCGGACATTTCGAATTTTCCCATGAGGCAAGACTGCAGTGTGTCGTATGGCCGGAACCAGGTAACCCAAAAAACAACTGCCGGACCAATTCTCAGGTAACCATTTGTATGCCTTTCTGCCACACACAAAATAACAGTCCTCTACTAGTAGTAACCTTGCTATGAATATACACTCGCCCTGCATGAAACATTTTTCTATCAATTATAGACAGCTGTTTATAAAGAACAGAATTATGTTTTACTTCAAGTGTTTTATGCAGCAATCCAAGAAATGAATCATAGTTTGTATTACAATAAAGATCTACTTTGTTTCTTTTAGTATAACATCTATAAGGAACAGTCACATTGCAATTGCTCCAACCCACCTGAACAGTATCATTTTTGTAAAAACACACAGTTCCCTTTTGTGGAACAGACAAGTGCAATGCTATTTTATCTTGTGCTGCAATGGTTGAGGTGTCATAAATTAAGTTCTCCCAGGTCTCATTGACCCCTAGGGGGACCGCTGTCATTAATAACTCCCCGTATGCTGTCGGCAAAGCTATGCAAATCCAGCAATTCGAAACATTGAAAGTCTCAGCATACACATATTTAATTGCCTGGTAAGTGTTAAAGTTTGGATGCCAGTTTATGAGTAACGCTTCGCATTTATTCAGTTCAGTCTTTGTGGCTGGGAAAAGGAAAGGCCACAGCAAAAAGATTATTGTCACAAATACAGTTAACAGGATGATTATGCAATACTTCTGAGGAAAGGGTTATTCTGCATTCCTGTTTCTTCTGGACTCTATCATTTTTACTCTTGGCATGTAACAAGATTTTTGTTCAGTTCAAAAATTTTAACTAGTTTACAGTGTGTCAGGTGGATCCAAGAGGCACGTTCCATTATCTTGACTGCAGTGGGTGTTGACAAAAGCACTTGATATGGACCTTCCCACTTTGGAGATGTCCAGTTCTTTCTCTTGACTACCATCAGCCAGATCCACACTCCAGGGGACACTGCCACTTCTGACGGTCTGGTTCGCTCTTTATCTGAAACAGAATTTAACTGCAGCAAATGTTTAGAATTTAATAACTTACACATATACTCTGCTAATGTACTATCAGTTTCCTGGTCTGCGGGCATGAGAGATTTCCACTGAGGTATATAGTAAGCCCTTCCAAAGAGCTTTTCAAAAGGAGTCAATCCTTTTGCATTTGGAACAGTTCTCATGCTCAACAGTGCCAGGGGCAGACAGTACACCCAGTTTCTCTGTGTTTCTGATATTAACTTTCTTAGCTTACTCTTTAAAATCCCATTATGCCTCTCTACTAGCCCTGCTGATTGTGGGTGATACGCACAATGATTCTTTAAAGAAATTCCGAAAAAATTTACTTAGCTGTTGTATGGTCTGATTCACGAAGTGCGTGCCATTGTCACTGTAGATCCTTTCCGGAATGCTGAATCTAGGGATGATTTCTTTTACAAGGACTTTGGCCACTGTTGTAACATCTGGATTTTTAGTCAGAAAGGCTTCCTCCCATCTGGAAAACATATCTACAATGACAAGACAATACTTCTTATTTTCACATTTATTCAACTCTATGAAATCCATACAAATAGTATGAAATGGATACGGTGGTGTAGGGAAACTACCTTGCTTGGGCTTTAACTCCCCTTGTGCATGATGTTTATTACAAACGTGGCATACCACGCAGAATATTTTAGAGTAATTTGAGAAGCCATATGTCGTGAACACTCGGTTCACCAGCTGTACCATCGCCCCTGTTGAGACATGGCTCTGCCCATTGCTCAACAAAGCTGCATATCTGAACAAATTAGATGGCAATATCGGTTTCCTTTCTTTAGAGATGTACAGACCCTTTTTCAAGAATTGCTCCTTGTTTTACCCATCTTTGTTTTTCAACTTTCGTAGTAAGTGTCTGCATTGTTTTTAACATTTCTAAGTCTAAAATCTCAGAGGGTTGTAATTCTTCATTCAAAAGAAACACTTCTGAAGCTGCCTGCTTTGCAGCTGTATCAGCTCTCTCATTACCTTTTGAAATCTTGTCCTGTTGCTTGGTATGAGCTATGCATTTACAAATAGCTACTTTCTGAGGTAACTGAATAGATTCTAAAAGATCTAAAATAAACTGTGCATGATTAATCGCTTTGCCAGTAGATGTTATCATTCCTCGATTTTTCCACTGTTGCGCAAAAACATGTACAGTAGAAAAAGCGTACTGGCTGTCAGTAAAAATGTTTACACATTTACCCTTTGCTAAGGTACATGCCCGTGTCAAGGCAATCAATTCTGCTGCCTGTGCAGATAAACGGTGTGGTAAAGACTTTGCTTCTATAATGTCTGTGTCAGAAACTACTGCATATCCTACTAGGTTCTGTCCTGCAGGACCCCTTTTGCATGAGCCATCCACATAATATGTCACCTCGGCATCATCCAAGGGAACATCCGTAAGATCTTTTCTAGGTAGTGTCTTTTGCTCAATCACCTGCAGCCAGCTGTGTGGTGTGCCATCTGCAGAGGTTGGGATCAAGGTAGAAGGGTTCAAAGTCATACAACGTTCAATTGTCATGTGAGGTTGGCTCAACAATATAGTCATACAGGAAAGATGCCTAGCAGCGGAAAGATATGCTACCTTCTCTTGCAGTAAAATAATTGTGACTGCATGAGGCGCTCTCAATGTGAGAGGGTGGAACAACACTACTGAGGCCGAAGCCTGTACTGCCATTGCAGCTGCAACTATTGCTTGTCACAGTGAGGTAGAGACCGTGCCACTGGGCCCAGTTGTGAAGAATAATAAGCAATAGGGCGTTGCTTGTCCCCATGCTGCTGTGTTAACACTGATGTCATATAACCTTGCTTACAATCTACAGTTTGGAAAAAACGTTTATGATAGTTTGGTAATCCCAAAACTAATGAGGACACTATTAACTGTTTCAGTTTACAGAAAGCAGATTCTACTTCCAGTGTCCATTGTAACAAATCCTGTGCTGCCATAGGCTTTTTATAAATCAAGTTAGTCAATGGTGCAGATTCCAAAGCATAGTTTGGAATCCATCTCCGACAAAAATTAGTTGTACCCAGGAAGGACATCATTTCCTTCTTGGTAGTGGGTTTTGGTGCTTGCAAAATCACTATTTTTCTGTCCTCATCTAATGTCCTACCCTCCTTGGATATTACATATCCTAGGTATTTGACTTGTTTTTTCCAAAGCTGCAGTTTATTTTTGTTTACTTTATGTCCTTCAGTGGCTAAAAATTGTAATAGCGCTATGGTATCTTCTTTATAATCTTGCTGGGTGGGGGCTGCCAGCAGGATATCATCAACATAAAGCAAAATCTGACTACCTCTTGGTGGGATTTCACAATACCATTGTGGTAGTCGCGTATATGTGTACCTTTTCCCCTGAAATGTGAATGCAAACCAATACTGGCTGTCAGGGTGTATCGGTATCGAGAAGAACGCATTGCTAATATCTACCACAGAAAAATATTTCTGTTGAGGTTTTAAATCATTCAACAGGGTGTGTGGATCTGGCACCATATGTGCCCTTGGTATTACCGCATCATTTACAGCTTGTAAATCTTGGACCATACACCACTCCCCATTCGCTTTCTTAACAGGAAATAAGGGTGTGTTACATGGTGAATCAGGAGATTCCACCAGCACCCCTTCCTTAAGCAAAGCTGCTATAATAGGTTTGATTCCTACCTCTGCATCTTTTCTTAAGGGATACTGTCTTTTTTGTGGTCTAAATGCTGACTTTGGCGTAATAGTAACTGGTCCCGCTGTACGAATAAGTCCTACATCTGATTTTCTTGTTGACCAGAGAGTTTCTGGTATACTCTGTAAGGCATTCTCTTCCTCCTTCAATAGGAGTGCTAATCAGCTGTCCTTGCTAGACTGCAAGTGTACAGCTGGGCAGGTCATAGTTATCCAATTCAACTTCTGCATTTGTATTCCCTGTTCTGATAGTTCTAGCTCTGTCTGTTTCTCCCATCTCGTGACTTTTTCTCCTAAGTCTACCCATTTCACATTTCTGTCCTTAGTTAAGCTAACATGTGGTAATTGATTAGATTTGTAAAGTGCAAAGAACTCCTGGGGCAATGAGCAGCTGGCTACACTGTTCCCTTCTGTGTCCCAGTACAGATCACGTAATATCAATCTGTTTGCACGGTTTCTAAACAATTCTTGCTCATATTCCTTATCAGTTCCTGGTGTGTTACAATAATACAGAGTACAGTGCAACAAATGCTGTTTATCAATGTCAAGGGAGGGGAACTTGCTGACGGCTACATTCATCAACTCTTCAGTCACCGCCCCTGGACCAGTCGTAACCAAGTCCTGGCTGTACCAATAATATGTTTTACCCTCCGATTGCACTGCAAAGGTATCAATTTGCCGCTGTGCTTCCATACCCTGCATGGTTGGAACTACTGCTATACCAAATAGCTGCATAAGGTCTCTGCCCAAGAGGTTTACTGGGCATTTTGCAGAAACAACAATTTTGCTTTTCTGGATCAATCCTGAAACAGGATCAGTTATCACAATATTATGGGAGAGGGGCTCCCGATCAGCTGTCCATTAGCTGCTTTCACTAATATGTAATCAGGTGACTCTGAGTTCTTTGGCAGTTTAGAGGGATGTATCAGGGTCTGTGAGGCCCCTGAGTCACACAAAAATGTGACTTCCCTCCCTTCTACCAGGAGTGTGACTTCTGGTTTTGTATCTGCTAAATAGAGCTCTAAGCTCAATAAAGCCAAATCCAATATTTCATTTTCTTCACTATCCATGACTTCTTGCACTTCCTCTATGTATTCTGTCACATTCTCTACTCCCTCTATCACATACTCATTTGTCCTTTCTCTGCTATCCCCTTCTAGTGATTCCTGACTACTAAATAGTCAGTCCTCACCCTCCTTATCTTCCGTGGTTGCCTTCTTGTTTTTCTTGCAATCCCTTGCCAAGTGTCCTTTCTTACCGCATTTAAAACATTCACCCCTTTTCTTTCGCCCTTCAAAGTCCTCTGATCATTGATCAGATTGTTTGTTTCCCTGGGTATTTCTCTTGCCCTTCTTCCCAGACTGTACTACATAAACTTCTGCTCCGTCTTCTACAGAAAATACTTGGGCTTTCTTCTTCTTTTTGCTATTAAAATGCCTTTCGGCATGCCTAGCATATTCAAGCAATGACTGTAATCTGCTTGTACGATGATCTACCATGTGTTTTGTAATAAAACTGCTTATGGGTGCAATACTGCCTTTCAAAAATGCATTCTTTAACTGCTGCTCATATGGGGAATCATGTGTCTGGTCTTCAGGAACCTGCATTCCACAATGGTTATTAAAACATTCTAACAGTCTGGCATAATATCTGTCAACAGTCTCACCTTCTTGTTGGATGCATTGATTAATGCAAGTCCAGTCTGCCCTAGGCTTCCATTTCTCTGAGATTCGGTCTGCAAGACCTTTCACTCTGCTGTCTAACTCTGCGCTACTATGTGGGAGGGGCCTGAGCGCAATATCACGGGGATTCCAGTCGCCACTAATCATGTGCCAATCTGGTCCCACAATTTGTCTGACAACTTTTCCTACCTCTTCTCCATTTAAATTATAACTCAGCCTCATTCCTTGCAAATCTTCTAAGAACTTTCTAAAATTAACTTTTGGATGGGGAATTCCCTCAGTGGCTTTCTGGATGTCTTCCGGAGTCCAGGGTCTATACACTAGAATAGTTGGGTCCTGACCTTCTTGCCCTGCCTGAGGATTAGGCACTTCTATAAGTGGGCATATTTCTTCTTCACTCATATATTGTGAAGTTCTACCCATTTGATATAACTCAATGTCCCCTTTTGAGTTTCCTGCCCGTGTTCGAGACCTGGTCTCGATGGGATCTCTAACAAATGGTGTTGCTTTTGTAGTGTCTCTACTTACAGTGATAGCATGATATCACAGGGGTGGACTAACTTGTTCACTTGCCTCATATTCTGGTAAGGGAGGCGGAGGGGCTGATGCTATTACTAAGTTATTATCCTCTTTATCTAAAAACATTGCTTTTGAATTATTACTCTTTTGTTCCCTTCGGTTTACTTCCTCAATCCACCTGTGTGCCTGAGGAATTCCTAATAGACGTTGCTTCTTTACCCGACCTTTAGAATCGGTTTTAAGCTGTTTGACAAGTTTAACAAGTGAGGATTTCTCTAGTTTACCATCAAATTCATGTTTATTAACCCATTTTGAGTAGTATTTAATATTATCAGCACGCTGTGACTGCATGTATTTCGCGTCTTCGGTTAACAGCGGATTTTGGGACCTTTTTGTACAATTATTACCCATTTTATTCTACCCTTTTAATCAATACATAGCACCTTATTTTTATGTGGTACCACGGATATTTTTATAGTCTCTTCAGAATGACTGACTACCTGCTCTTTTTCCCTGATCTATGACAAGACAGTAATCTTTCTGTCCCTGACTTATAAACAAAGTCTCTGACAGAATAAATACAAATCTAGTCACTGATCTAAAACAGAAAAAGAAGGCAGATTCACCTTACCTGAGCCTCCGTGATTGATCACCTGGTTCGAGTAAACCCGTCCTTCAGTCGCAGATCAGAAAGTGGCTGGCCTCTTTTGTACAACAATTCAGTTGGAGGACTTTTCAAATAAGAAGAACCAATGTGGTTTCTTCCCCGTACGGTTTCAAGCCACCTGGCCTCTCTGATCCGAAGCGAAGTGAAGGTTTCCGGTCCGAAGGACCAATCTGTCAAAGGAAAAAACTTCAAAGACCAATACACGTAAGGTTCAGTTAAGGCACTTTAATTTACTTGCAGCAAGGAGACAAAAACATGCAAATACAAGGATTTGTCTAACTACTAACAGGAAGTAAGTTCATTCTTATACTGTTTTACAAGACATGGCCTTCTAAGCTGATATAATCAAACACAACTTTAAGCATTGTACTACAGCAGGTGTTACTTCAGTTTTCTGCTGACATGACTAGATTTGTGAGAAACTTTTTAGAAAAACAACCTGGCCTTGGTGACTATTAATCCATTTACAAGCATCTGTTGTACACTGTTACTATTCAAGGTACTTTTCTAATACAGATACAAGCAAATGCTGATTGCAGTTCTTATTTTCAAGCAGGCTTTGTCCTAATTATCTATTACTTCTACAGCTGTGTATGTTCTCGTGGCACAGCGGAACTTCTTCTCTGAGTTTCATATAAGCAGAAATCATCTGCTTCTCAATAAATTTCCAAGGCACAAGCAAGATTTAGCTGACAATACAAGGTCAGAAAGCAACTGCAGTTTGTACAGATTTATGCAGTATGAAATAGAATAAATGTTTTAACTCTTTTAGGCTCTAAATGCACTAAGCATATTACTAATACACACATTTATACATATTTTTCTAACATGAACCCCCCCAGAGCAGATGTTTTGATGTACTGAGCCCCCAGAAGCCTAATAATTCATAATCAGCCCCAGCAATACTGGCTAAAAGGCTGAGGGGGCAAGGAGTTAGCTGGACGACCCTATGTGGATAGTGGGAGAAAAAAAATCATAAAAGCAAAATTTGGACATTCTGCATCTGGACAGTTGAGAAGTTGAAGCCTGACTGCTTGATCGGGTAACCATATAGCTGAAAGGAATGTCAGCTGAAGCATGGACTGTATGCCACAACATATGATATTTGGGGGACTGAGGAAGCAAGTCAGAAATCGCAGTTAGAGCTGACATAAGTATCCGTTTTAGGGAAAAAAATAGGAATTTATTCAGTGCTTCATTCACTGAAGTACACCTAACTGTTCTGAGAATCAAAAGCATACCTGTAATACTCAGAGCCATAGCATCATGGCTGTATTTCAGTTTAGGATGCACCTTCCTCCAACTGCATCAGCAGTGGGTTGGGTCATTTGAGTGACAACATAATGCAATTGAGGGCATAACTGAATGGCGGTGGAATATGCTATCAACAGCAGTTAACCCTAGAAACAAATGTCAACAGACTATGATAGGCAATATTTAATAGACTTCACATCAGCTGAAACACTATCCACTTACAGAATTAACAGAGTGAATGCCTAAACATCATTAAAATCAAGTTGTGAACAGCGTTAATGACAGGACTTAAGGAAAAAGAAATGAAGATGTGATTCACTGATGAGTGTTGCTAATACATCAGGAACAATACAGAAATGGCTGGAAAGATATAGAAAACATTTAGACATTTTATTGAGCAAGCTCTTTGAAGTACAAGTTGACAAGAACAAATAAGAGTAGCAAGATGTCACCAGGTCCAATGACATAAATGTTCTGATTCTGCCTAAACTACCAGTGACCAAGGTTTGATAAGTGACTCTTAGAAACAGAGGTTCTATCTTGGGAGAAGGGAGTGAGGAGCAGCCATGGTCTCTCCCACCTCAGGAGAGGGTACAAAAATGAAGTCTGAACTGTTAGGGCCCCTGGTGAATACCTGAAGATGAGCTGCCATAACACAGGGACTGCATGGTCAGAAACATGCATAACAAACAGCATTGTGAGTGTGTGATATGGAAGCAGATGTGTGATACACAAGTTCACATAGTATTCCTATACAATGTAATCAATATGGACTTACTCCACACAAGGCTATGTAATGGGGGAACCACTCAAAAAAAATCCCTAACCCCAGCATCTATAAATACTGCATCATCTGTCAATAGAAACATGGGAAAAAGGAGCCAAAACAATAGAACAACATTAATTCAGACATCACTATAACTCACACCAGCTTAACTAGTAGCCAAAATAATGGTACAACATTAATTCAGATATAGTCATAACGCTCCACTGTCCAGAATTTTGAAGAATGTTCAGAGGATTCCAGTGTGCTAGCAAATTAAACAGCTCTTTTTTGCATTTTTATTTTTTTCTAGCCTTCTTCATAGCATTGTCTGGGTATAATTCCACTTTGCTGCTTGTTATGCTTAGCAATAGATGGTATAAGACAATGCATAAAATAAAGCAAAATAAATCTTCAGACTTTTTTTTTTTTTTGCTTCTTTTTGGTAGCATTTGGCAGATATCTGTTTTGATGATAGGTAGCTGCTCTGACACCTCAAAGCATGCCTTTCTCAGCCTGACTGAAATAACCCCGCATCTTCACTTTCACTACTCCTTATGCCCATTCCAACCCTTAAGGTTTATATATCCTAACCTTGACCTGTGCTCTACCTAGATTTCTTAGGGTTAAAGTGAAGCCAGCCAGTTGACAAAGAAGAGGATATCAACCACTGCTGTGGCTGATATTCAAGATCAAGCTGCCAAGATGCCCAAGTGGGTGACAGAGACTGAAGACATTGAACTAATCATGATCTGAAACAGCAGACATGACTGAAGAAAGGAATATACTTGCAAAATTGACCTCACAACCACAACAAAACACACTTCAGAACAACCTGCACATTTTAAATTTCTGCATCTGTTTTGAGTCAAGTTATATTGATAACTAGTGTCGTTCCTTTAAGAAGGCAGAACTGTCACCAGACTGTGCCTGACTGATGGAGCATATGATGTAACATGATCCGCCCTTCATGAGAGTGCATCCTAAACTGAAACAGCTCTGCAGGCTCATCTAGTGCCACTCACTAATCAGGCACTCCCATCTAGTGCCACTCACCAATCTGGCACTCCCCGCAACTCTTAATTGAGGAGGGAAGAAAACAAAAACAAAAAAGGGTTCACTCTAAGATCTGAAGTTCTTAACTTCTAAGAAGGAAATGGGAAATCCTGCACTGCCTGTTGGGTGCTAGGATCCGCCACATAACACAAGCACTCAGGTCACTCCAGAACAAGTACAAATATGACTCTGTCATTGTCCATGTTGGTGTGAATGACCTGAGCCGTACCTCCCTGGACTACATCAAAAGAGACATGGAGGAGCTCTCTGATCAGGTAGCCCAGGCTGGTAAGACCCTGACCTGAGTAGCATCCTGCCCTCACCAAGAATGATACCATGGTATAGAGAAAAAATGATCAATTTCAACAATTGGCTAAGCTTCTGGTGTCATTCAAAGGAGATCCAGTGTCTGTCACCCTGGGATGACATGCTCGACAAGCCACGCTGCTTCACTAGGGACGGCTTGCACCTGTCACCTTTAGGCTTTCAAATACTGGCAAAGGCTCTTGTCACCCCCATAGTGCCTTTTTTAGGCAAGGCTCAAAAGACAAACCCACCGCCATAAATAGCTCAAGTAACAAAAAACTGAGGGTAATGCTACTCAATGCCAGAAGTCTGAACTTCAAAATGCACACACTCGAGGCACTCCTCAGAATGGAGAAAATCAATATATGTGCAGTAACAGAAATCTGGTTTAAGGTTCCAGAGAGCACCCCAGCACTACCAGGCTACAACTCATACCATACATAGTGGCCACAAAATCTTGACCAAAATACAAAAGGCGGGGGAGTATTCATATTCATCAAGGATACCCACACCTCCAGGTTAGTGGCACAGCACAATGCTTCAGAGATCATCCACGTGCAACTAACAACAGGCAGAACTGCTATTCAAATTATAGCTTGCTACAGATCACCCAGATCATTCCTGGAAACAATGGGAAACATAAAGGTCCTACCAAACACCCTGATATTGGGTGATTTCAATTACCCAAACATTAACTGGGAGAACTACTCAAGTACAAACTCCCTTGCCCAACATTTCCTAGAATTTATAAACTCAAACACCCTGGATCAACTGCTCAACACCCCCACCAGAGGTGACATCATATTGGACCTGGTCATCACCAACATGGGCGACCGGTGTTCCACACCGGAGGTCAATTCCTCGCTGATTAGATCTGACCATAAACTAATCACTCTGGATATCTACATTCCGCCACCACCATGAAAAACTTTTCAAAAGCAAACTTCACATTACTTAAGACTGAGGTGGGAAGTTTCAAAGCCCCAATGCTAAAGGATACTGCTGTCCAAGCTGCAAAATCCTTTACTAATGCACTCTATGGGCACCTACAAGAATGCATGGATCATGCTATCCCAAACAAAACCAAGACTCACTCCTCCAAGAAAAGGAAAACAGTTAGGTGGACCCCTGCCATAAACAAGCTATACAATACAAGGAGGAAACTAGTACAGAAAAGAATAAAATCCCAAGAAGGGAAGACATCCCTGATCAGTATCAGCAAGAAACTATGTTCCCTCATAAAATCATCCAAGGCTAACTTCGAAAGAAAAATTGCCATGGACTCCAAAGATAACTACAAGGCATTCCTTAGCCATGTCAAGAATCTAAGTGGCAATTCTCAGATCTGCTCGGAGTTAGTGCAGAATGGCAGAAAATACACTGAACCAACCGATATAGCCAACATCCTGGCAGACAGGTTCAGTGCAAACTTCACTCCCCTCTCACCCTGAAAGGGCCCATAGCTATACCAGAAAAATGTAGTGCCCCTGAAATCACAGACACTCAGGTAAAAACAGCCCTCTCCAAAGCCAAAAACACAGCATCAATGGGACCAGACGGTGTTCCAGGCTGTGTCCTACATGAGCTCAAAGATGAACTAACCCTTCAACTAAACACACTGTTTACACTCAGCCTCTCCACAGGCTATGTGCCCACAGAGTGGCGCACAGCAACGGTTATTCCGTTCCACAAAGGTGGAGCCACAACGAATCCCGGGAACTATCGTCCTATAAGCCTGACTAGCTTTGTCTGCAAAGCTATAGAGTGCATCATCATGGATCTCATTAACAGAGACATAGGAAACCTCAAAACACTGGGCCCTACCCAGTTCGACTTTGTTAAGGGCAGATGCCTACTAAACCTGGTGGACTTCTTTGAGACAGTTACCAAGGCTATAGATGAGGGAAAGGTGGTCCACACAGCTACCTAGATCTCGCAAAGGCCTTCAACACCATTCCCCACTCAGGTATTATAGACAAGCTCACCAGCCTGAACATAAACCCCTACATCATGAGATGGGTTGCCAACTGGCTCATGGACAGAACCCACATGGTAAGAGTTGCGGGAGCTAGGTCTGACTCTAAACCGGTTACAAGTGGTATTCCCCAGGGCTCAGTCCTAGGACCCCTCATGTTTGGCATATACTTCTCAGAGGTACAGGCAAGCACAGGAGGACTATGGCTGACCAAGTTCGCAGATGACTGCAAACTAGGGTTTATAATTGACTCTCCAGCTGACACAAACATCCTCCAAAAGAGTCTCACTGAGACAGATACCTGGTGTCAAAATCATGGCCTCAAGCTAAATGCCAAAAAGTGCATAGTCATCCCCTCTGGAAAAAAACAAAGTACCCACAAACTACCACATAGGTGGTAGCCCCCTAAATACGGAAGAAGTAATAAGGGATCTGGGGACCCAAGTAGATAGTAACCTCTCCTTTGATAATCACATTGCCAAAGTGGTTAGAAAATCCTTCTATGTGGCCCACCTAATCACAAAAGGGTTTGTTCCAGATCAAAAGAGGTCATTGAGCCCCTCTACTCATCACTCATCAGACCCATCTTAGAGTACAATGCCCCATTTGGGATGTACCTTGCAAGACACCTGCAACAGCTGGAAAGACCACAGAAGTACCTCACCAAGAGGATCAATGGCCACAAGCAGATGCCCTATGCAGCTCGACTGAAGAAACTCCAGCTGTACTCGGTCACATACTGCCTACTCAGAGGTGATCTCTGCATGATGTACAAGGTCATGTCCAACCCAGAATTGACAGACATGCTCCACCTAAAGAAAACCATATCCCCTCAAGTTACATGCTCCAGGGATCAAAACTTCACCACAACAATAAATAGGATGTGCTGGAGGGATAGATTCTTGTCCCAGAGACTTCCCATGCTCTGGAACAAGATTCCAATCTACATTAGGCAGAGCTCCTCGCTAACCCTCTTCAAGAGAAACCTTGATGAGTGGATGGGAAACAGAAAGTTTATCCCAGGGATCACTTCAATGGCTCTGCTGGACAGAGGTACAGGGAACTAATCTAAGGGACAGTGAAAGCCAACACATTCTGGCTAGGCTTATAAATGCCTTCAGGCAGATAGCCTAGTACCTACCTATGAACCTATGAACCTATGCTTTCACCGCTGAGCTCCAAGTGAAGGACAAAAAAAGAAAAGGTCTGATTTCTGATCTAGCAGTCCTCCTTACTTCCAAGCAGGAAAAACAGGAAGGCTCTATGCTCTTTTAAATAACACAAGTTATTGAAGTAAGTATCACACTTCTAAGCATCTCAAGCACTATTAAAATATTTTTTCTGTATCAGCATTCTGAAGTCCCAGCATAGAAATGAATGCAGCTACTGCAGTCATACCCCCTTAACAACTTAGACTTTGCTATATACTTCTTGTAAACCCTCCTTTACACCTCCCTCTTTTTAATTTGTAATGCATACATTCCTAATATCATTCATACATAATAACTACCCTTTCAGTCACCCAGTTTCCCTGATAATTCCTTTTTTTGGTTTTATATAGTTATTAACAGGAATGGGAAACCCAGGTTCGGTTGGCTATGGGACCCCACCTGACATTAATATAGATTATCATCCCATTATGAAACCTTTTCTTTTCACTCCTCATTTTTATCATGTAATTTATATACATATGCACGTGCTCACACATACACCCACACATACACACACGCGTGCGTGCATATAAATATATAAACAAATACATAGATGTATTTATAAAGCTCTATACCAGTACATTGTACAAGCCCCAGAAGGCCTCACAATAAGCAGTATACTCATCAGCAGGAGACATCGTATATTACACGATTAAACAGTGTTCTTGTCTATGAACAACTTACTCACCTAAGTGATCTCTGGGCAAGTCAATAATTGCTCAAGGTAGCTGTGCCATGGCAAACATGCACTCTAGACATCCAAGACCCTTTAAGCTGCTGTGGGTTAAATTCTCCTATTGGCTTGGGTGGATGTCTCACTGTGCATGGTCATGGAGAAAGATTCTTTTGCTAGCAAATGGCCTTTGTTCTGTGGTTGAGTGCCTTATGTAAGTCTTTAACACATAATTTGCTTGCTTTGTATCAACTACATGATGACAGCTTATCTAAATGTACAAATACATTATAACAGTAGGAAAAGTTATTTATTTTTCAATCATGTTTATGATATTAAGAATTATGGTGGTTTCATTTTTGTTTTTCTTTATTTACTTACTTATTTTTAAAATTCTGGTCCTAACGTTGCAAGGCTTAAATGATCTGTGTCCTATGTATTAAAAAAAAAACTACTGCTGTATAAGCAACACTATATGCAATTAAAGCTTAAGGTGAAGGACTGCTTGTTTCTATTGCACTTACCATCCACAAAATGAGTGGTTGGCAAACATTTACTAACATGGCAATCATTACAATAAGCACTAATCAAATTCTGCACTGACAGACAAATCAAGGGGTATCAGGATCCCAAACTACTTGACCACTTCTCATGTAGTAAGACACCTGAGTCCTTCAGCATACAGATGTTTATTCCCAGGTGTTCACTCAAACAGTCCTCAGATCATAAACACTGACTGGCTTCTAACCATTCAGATGACTGATAAGCTAAAGCAATACATACAATGTATAGCAAATGAATGTAACAAAAGTCACATTCTCTATGCAGATGATATTCATGTATATTTGCAATTCAGGAAACTAGTATTCCATGCTGCACAGAAAATGACAGACTTTCAAACTGTGGTAGTTTAAGAGATGGGTGTGACAGGACTCTAGTATTAATGACTATTTTTGATGTTTGGTGGAGGTAATAAAGGAACTGGTACAGTTATTAGAATTAGTTTGTAGAGTAATAATGTGGCATTTAAGAGTCAGGAAGTGACAGGAAGAATTTCAAGGTTCAGTTATTTTTTTTTTTCAATAATCATTTTTTATTATTTTTCACAACCATATTACAAATTCACACATTATATACAATATATACAAAATGCTTCCATTGGTTAATTTCACATATATATCAACCTCATGTATTGATCAAAGGTACAGCACTCACAATCAAAAGGAAAATAATAAAAAAAAAAAAAAAATCCAACATTAACAAATCCAAGCCAACAATCTGTCTTTTCTGTACATTTTCTATCTAATCTAAGGTTTATTTAGACTATATTCTGGTTCCCAAGAAAAAGTGGATAGTAACCTCTTAAGCCAAAATAATATTAAAAATTTGCTCCCAGATTTTTATGTTGTTGATATTTTTCTTGTGATCACTAATTAACAGTTTATGCTAAGATGTGTTTTATTGCCAACAATCTGAAATTTTCCCACGATGTCTGGGCTGGGTTCAACCAATTTGTGGCTATATATAATTTCATTAATAGGCAAATATTCATAATTACAATCGTTTTGATTTATTTAGATTCTCCGGGAAATATGAAGAATCATAAACTCCCAAGAGAGTGTTGAATTTTGGTAACCCATTTTTGTAACTGCAATTTTAATGAATTCCACAATTTATAAATGCACTTACAACTCCAGAACATGTGAAGCAAATCTGCTGTCTGATCAAAGCAATGTGGGCATATGGGTGAATTCTTTGCATCAAATTTGTGCAAAGTGAGACGAGTATAGTATGCATTGTTAAATATCATCAGCTGCGTAAATACCAATTTCTGAAGGGATACGGACTTTAATGTTAATTTAAATGCCTCCAATATCTTATTGTCGTCTGGGAATATCAATTTCTCTCTCCAGTAACTCGATAAAAGAATATAATTATTATACTTCCTCTCTTTTATCAATTTATATGCTGCGGTTATATATTTTCTATCCTGCAACAGCGCTTCCCATAGATTACGAGAAATGATTAAATCTTCCCTTTTCATTTCAAAGTTGTTAAAATAGTTTATAACCAAGTCTTTTAGCTGTCTTACTATAATTAAATAGGAAATAGGGAGTTCTATTTCTTTTAAAATATCCTGTACTGGTACTCCTAGAAAAGGATATAAATCGAGTACAGTTAACTCCATGATTAAAGGGAATTTCTTTAGATCAATCAATTGACCACCAATTGTTAAATTTGGGTTCCTATGAAACGGTTGGAAAACCATCATATATTTTAGTAAATTTAAGGAAGCGAAAAGAGTTTGAATTGCCGTTACATAACTTTTGATGTGCTCCATTAGCTTATATTTACTCATTGTCCAATTATTTAAAAAGGGTAATGCTTTAGCGTTGACTCCCACTTCATTTATATGCTTGTACGTTAAGAGCACCCATTTGGGTGTCCATTTTCTATTATCACTATCGAAGTAAGACGTCTTTAAAATCCTATTGGCCTGAATCACTAAATAGTACATTTCAAAATCCGGTAATTCCAGCCCCCCCTTATTTTTTGGAGCCATCAATTTTTCATATGAAATTCTCGCCTTCCTAGGTTCCCAAAGAAATCTTCCCAATCTTATATGAAGCTGTTTGAAGAATGTTTTGGTAATTCTGAGTTGTGCAGCTCTAAAAATATATAACATTCTAGGAAGAACATTCATTCTTATGATAGCTGCTCTTGCCATCATCGGTAACTTCAATCTACTCCATCTTTCAAGATCCAATGTTATTTGATCTGTAGTTGACTTTACATTGTTAATAAAAAAATCTCTATTTTCAGTTGAGAAGACAATTCCCAAATATTTTATCTTTTCTTCCGTCAATACTTGTCCTATTAATGGTAGCATTGAAAAAGGTGTGGGTGTCTTTAATGGGAATATTTTAGATTTTTAAAATTTAGCTTGTAATTGGAAATTCTCTCAAAGATTTCTATTGCAGCTAATATTTTTCAGTATCGGAAACAGGTGTGGTACAATATATGTTTAAATCATCTGCATAGGCAGCCATCCTAACCTTTATTCCATACAGTACAGGAGAATTATAAAAAACATTTTGCTTAAGGTGTAAAAATAAAGGCTCCAAGTAAAGATTAAATAAGATGGGAGATAATGGGCAGCCTTGTCGGGTACCATTTATGATTTTTATCCTATTCGAGCATTCGTGATTTATAAATAAGTTTGTGTATGCATTTCTATATAGTATCCTTAACATTGAGATAAACTCCTGCGGTATATTAAAATAAGGTAATGTATCAAATAAATAATCCAAATTAACCCTATCAAATGCTTTCTGAGCATCAATAATTAGGGCATACAAATTCAGGTTTTTATATTTCGCATAAGAGATTAAGGTATGGAGCGTTAAGGTCTGCCTCCCATCCATAAACCCCGCCTGTTCCTCTGATATTATTGGGTTTATTACCTTTTTCAGCCTACTCGCCAGAATGGATGTCATGATTTTCATGTCCATATTCAAAAGTGATATAGGCCTGTAATTATCAGAATTTTTGGAATCACCTTTCTCTTTTAATATCAGAACTGTCCTTGAGGCATTAAAATGAGGATCATTAATTCTATTTAGAGTGATATAATTAAAAGTCTGTGACAATACACTGCTCAAAATCTCACTAAAAGATTTGTAGAATTCCGAGGTCAAACCACCTGGGCCTGGGGCTTTGTGAGGCTTCAGTTTCTTGATTGTTTCGGACACCTCCTCAACTGTAATCGGTTTGATTAAATCTCTATGAAATTCCTTGTCAATATTAAGGAAAGTGATTCTCTGTAAAAAATCTTTTCTGTCTTTATCTTGCAAGAGTGTCTGCTTCTCACCATAAATCTGATTAAAAATTTTTTTCAAAGGTCTTCGTGATATCCGCCTTGTCAGTATATGTAGTATTGTTATAGTGTATTTCAGTAATTAATCGTGTTGATTTCATCTGGTTAATAATACGAGCTAATGCTTTTGAGGGGGTTTGAATATGATTTGCATATTTAACTAAATTTCTTTGTTCATAAAGTGACAAATTTCTATTATGAAGTAAAAATAGTTCTTTTTGACATCTTAATAGCTCAGTTTCTGTCTGTTCATTATAGTTCCTCATCAAATCTTGGTCCAGTAATTGAATTTTAGTTTCTAAATCCAATTGAGTCTTCTTTTGTAATTTTTTTATAATATGTAGCTTTTTGTATAAATAGTCCTCTTAGCTGCGTTTTAGTTGTAGCCCATTCTATATCTATTGGGTGTCTATTTTGGGAGATATTATTTAATGACTGTTTAAGTATCTCCTTGACTTCCATTAATATATCTTCCTTGGTTAGTAAATATGGGTTCAAGGACCAATTATACCCTCGAAGCCTCTTAGTATCCATATTACTACTGTTTAAGGTTAAAGTTATCTTTGAATGGTCTGAGAGTTGTCTGACTTGATTAGAAACACTAGGGTCAGCTGAGATCAACACCTCTGAAATTAAGAAAAAGTCAATTCTCGACCACATTTTATGGCAGGTTGAATAATAAGTAAAATTCCCTGCTTTCCCTTGTGAGTGTATGTGTTTAAAAGGGTCATAGAGTTTGAAATCCATTTTCAATTCTTTCAATGCTACCATTGCCTGTTTATTGAACACTGAAGAAGCACCCAACTTGTCTAATTTAGTATCTTGATAAGAGTTCCAGTCACCTCCCAACACTATATAGCAATTATTGTATGACTGTAAAATGGAATAGATTGAAGCTATGAAATGATGCTGATTAACATTAGGGGCATATACACATATTAGTACTATAGGTTTATCATAACATTTGGATGTGAGAAGGACCAAACACCATCTACCCTCCTGATCCATTTTCACATCCCTAATATCTCCCTGAAAGTGATTCTTAACTAAAATTGCCACCCCTGCACTATTTGTTGTTCCTTCCGTCACAATCTTCCTAACCCATTTCTTATCCTTCACTGACTCCCACTGATCATTAGTCATATGCATTTCTTGTAATAAAATACAACATGCTGATGATTTGAGAAACAAATGAAAAAACAGCTTTCTTTTTTCATGTTCTGGAGTCCTTTGACATTCCAAGATTCTATTATCCACATTTAACGCTCATTAGAAATATAACTCGATATCTAATCTCTTTGAGCAACCTTAGAATAACATAAGTTGGCATATCATCAATTGTATGGAAGCAAAACTGCCATCCTATCCCTACCCAGTGCCTACCCACTATTCCTCTGGACCAGGATGAACATAGGTTTTTTACATTACTGGAAACCATCTGAGTAACTAATCTACTAATTCTATTATTTAACAATGAAACCCCATGCAAAAAACCTACAACTACTTCTACGTCTACAAAGCCTAATTCTGACATTCCCTACTAAACACTACTTATAGGTAACTACAGCTCTGTACATATTTATGGATATACAAATAAACTAATTGTACCCTGAGATTCTAATGTACTTCAATTCACTTCAGCTTTATATTCAGCAATAGCAAATAACATTCTAATTTGTTGTTCTATACAGTATTAATTATTAGTTGACATAGAAAGCAGACAGTTATTTAACATTTCCTAACATCCTGTATCTACTGAATAAAATGATCTAACTACTTTAATCTGCTTTGTTCTTCCCCTACAACTTGCCTACTAACATATTAATATTGAAAACCAATGCAGTTCAAAATAAAACTATAATGGCACTTTCATTTGTAATAACCATATGTGAATAAGAGAGGAACCAAGGGGTTAAAATAAAAAAAAAAAAAAAAGCATGAAGGGAGCACAGCAAAAGGAGAAGAAATAAGAAAAAAATGCCTTAAATTACACATAAAAAAAAACTTCTTTTATGTTCTTTTATTATTATATGCACATTGTTTAAATCTGATCAACTAACCATTTTTACATCATTTATCAGTTAGAAATAATACCACCTATCTACAGGAATAAAGGAAAGGAGTAAAGAGAAGGGAGATATAGGAAAAAAAGAGAAAACAAATATATAAAAAAAAACTACAGTACCTTATTCTGCTACTACACATAACCATCTCCTTTTTTAATACACAATGCATTTCCACAGTGTTTACCTGCATCACTTTGACTTCACACACTATCTTACAGTCCTTTTCCTGCAAAATAAGTCCAAACAGGTTTCTTTTTACTTCGCCAGCAGTTCCTCTTTCTTCTCAGCTATTGAAACTGTAAAGGCAGTTCAATCAACTGGAACTACGAGATAAGAAGATAAGAACATAAAATTCCAGGCCTGCTACAAGAAACAGAACAGACAAAGGATTTTAAAGCCTCAGATTGTCATAAATGAAACATCCCATTCTCCCTGGTGCTGCAGAAAGCCAATATGGACTGTTCACATTTCTGAAGATGGGAGAGCCTTAAAAATCTTCAAAAAAGTAGGTCTTGCTTCTTTCCTTGTGCTTACAGAGTATTTAATGCCATCCACAGTAAAAATTAGGTTATTAGGATATTTCATTTGAAATCTGATATTTTTGTCAATCAGAAACTTACAATATAGAGCCAGCATTTGTCTAGATTGCCTTATTTGTATTGGTAAATCCTGTGCTATAGAAATTTTATTATTTTGCCACATTATAGATCCACCAGATTTTTTAATAGTTAACAGTACTTTGCTCGCATCTTGGTAGTTCAATCTTTTAACATAAACAGGTCTGGGTATATTTGAAGCTTGAGATTCTCTGTATGCTCTATGCGCCCTTTCTATGACCATCTGCTTAACAACCTCAGAGTCCTTGAGCAGTATTTTGAATATTTGTGTAATAGAAGCGATCAGGTCATTATATTGAATAGATTCTGGGATCCCTCTAATGATTATATTGTTACGTCTGGATCTTGCTTCCAAGTCCAGAATTTTATTTTGCATCATTTGAATGTCAGTTCCATGTGTCTCTGTTCTTTTAGTGAGCATTAATATATTGTCTTCATTGGTAGCAATTCTAGTTTCTGCTTTCTCCATTCTTTCGAGAATCCGATTACATGTGTCACTAAATGAAAGTGTTTGAGATGTTAGCTCTTTTAAGGCATCCTGTATAGGTAGCAATGCTGATTTGATTTCTTCCATTGTGACCTGTTGATCAGATTTTGTTGATGGCCCTGTTTTTGCAGTCTCTTGCTGTTTGATAGTTTTCTGTCTCTTGATTAAAGATTCTTTCTCTGGTGATTGCAAAGCTGACAGCTTGGGTTTGGAAGTTGTAGTTTCCATATTTTTGTCCTCCTTTGACATTTCGAAATTCTGCACGAAGATTTATTTCCCAAAGAAAAGTTACAAAAGTGAGATCAATCAGTCCTTTGTTTGGTGCTCTGTTCAGAGTCAACCTGACAATCAGATCCAATCCTGCTATTACCAAGTATTTTTTTTCGATTTTTCTTTCTCAGAACCAAAAGTGACTTCTGGTCAATTAGTAATAACTGCCAATTAGTTTGTTTACTCTAACTCCACAGGGTTGATTTTTTTCTCAGGTATTTGAAGAGCTGAAGTACTGCAGTGCTTATAGAACGGCAGCCATCTTTGTTCTGAAGGTTCAGTTATCTATTAATAAGGGAGTCAAATGTTAGGGTAGTTCTCAGTGTATGAATGTTTTGCATGTAGAAACGTCTGAGGCTAACTTTAGATAGACTTCACATAATGCAAGTAAGGGTGGTAGTGAAGGGTAACCTAATAACATACTCCTTTTTTCGTGTAATAGCTAAAGCTGTATCTTAGTGTACTGTGGTAGAAGTAAGCATAAAAGTAAGTTACTACAGGTGGTATAAGGGAGTAGATACTTTTTATTTCAACAAATATTTCAAGAAAGTAAGGAAAGGAAGGGAAGGCCTGCTTACCATATAAATGTTGTCTATGTCTTACACAGGAAAGGAGTAAGGAGCATGTATGTATTACTGGGTTTGTAAAAATCTGGAAGGGGAAGGTTTCATATGTTACAGACAGACAGCAGATCAATATAAACCGCTTTGAAGTAGTGAAGAATAAAAAAGAGGGATGCATTTACATCAGAGTCTGGATGGTCAATCTTTAAACTTACAAGAAAGAGGGATAAAAAAGTAGAGGTGAAAAGGAATTACCAATGCTTGATGCCAAAGAATAGTTGGTGAGGTAGTGCGCATGAGAGCTGTGAAACATTGGGAGTAAATGCTGGTAATATGATTGGAAGAAAAAAGTCAGTTAGCAGAACTTAACAATAATCTTCAAGCAAAACACTTTCATCCAAATTCAGAAATAGATAAATGACTCTGACCTAATCCACAGTTTTCAAAGACAGAAGCAATGATCTTTGCTTACAACCCATGTAATGTGTCTCTAATTCTGATCTCACAATACTAATGACAGAGGGTGTCATTCTCCACCAAAAGCAGAGATTTGGCCTTCATATAAAATCAGCAATGCTGGATGTTAAATATCATGTGCAATTTGTTTGTACCTCTTTTTTCTGCAGTTATGTTCTAGTCATATAAAGTGGGCTTTCTGATTCAGAAAGCAGCATAATCACTGGGTCAAGCAGTCAGTCAGGCCATCACTCGTCATTGCATCTTCATCATCATCTTTATCATATATTCATAGTCATCTTTATGATTTCATAATTTTAGTCACAGGTTGATAGGTGATGCTGGACAAATATATATTGATAGGTAAATCATTTGTAGCCTAATCACTGCAGTTCCAGCTACTTTTCATTGTTTTAAGAGGCTGTAGAGGGAGACCAAGGATGCATTTACATTTGCCCATCCATTTATCCAGGTTGCATTTGAAGAGTGTTAGGGAACTACTTTGTTAAATATTAAAGCAGATAGTGTTCCAGAGGACATGCTTTCTTTGACTGATGCATATACCATGCCAGTAGGTTTGTTCCATGTTATAGTGAAGGTTGACATCTTTAGTATGGATGTTCATGGTATTGTCAGTTTTCCTTATACAACAAGTTCTATCAGGACAGGATCATTTGAGGCCCTTTAGCAAAGGCAGAGGTCAACTCTAGGGAGTCTGTACAGAATGAGAAAAGAGAGTTTTAAGATGTTCAGCACAGTAAAGGAATGCAAGCCTTTGATTTTCGTTGTGAGGAAACATTGAGGTCTTTCAAGCTAGATCATATGTCTGGACAAATAAATGACAAATGGTGCACTGCCTTCAATTACAGGCAAATAACAAAAATAAAGAAGTATTATGATATCCTTGAATCTGCAGAAAATACCATTAGCAATCAGCTGGGTTAAATGGCAGAATGTTCTTGCAACCATAGCTCATGCCTCTCAAACTCTTACAGCAAGAAATCTGTACAAAAAAATAATGGAGGGAATGAAGCCCAACAACAGAGCCAGATGATAAATATTGCTCTTATAAAATTAGAAAGTTGCTAGAGTTACAGAATTTCTGATAGTAGGCTATTACGGAAGGATGTGAAGTCTGAAACTGAAATGTTTGTTATTATTTAGTAACTTCAGTCATCCGTGATTTCTCAGAAAACCACATATTTTATGAATCACGCACCAGAAATATGAGGCAAAAATCTGGACATTCAATGAAAATCTGGATAGCTGAGAGGTATGCCTTGTTTACATGGTGGTCAAAGGAGAGCATATTATTAACAAATGTGTACAGGTTTTTCTGAAAACTGTGTCTGTTTTGAGGGGATACCATTAATCTGTCACAGAATGCATGGTCATGTTTGCCAAAGGATATAATACACATTTTAGCATTTAGTTTGAGACCATGGTCATGGCACTATTTGTTTATGCATCTTTGTACTTTGTGTAGGATGTGGAAGTCTAGAGGAGTTTATGCTTGCAAGTTTATAGTCATTAGCAATCTTTGTCAACCAAAGACATTTGAAGTCATGTCTGACATCGATGGGTAGATACCAGGTAATTATATTCACAATACTGAAATAAAGACAGCAGGATGCGAACAATCCAAGAAGAACACCAAATTTATTAATTTTAAGCGCGTTCTTCTCCACTACAGAGACTTCCTCAGAACAATGTTCCACAATAACCCAACCAACTAAATATCCCCCCTAATTAATCAATTAACATTTAAAATCAAGATTAAGGAAAATCAGACACATCATTTTAAATTTTTGGTTTTGCAGCAGTTAGTGAAGGATGAACAAGGGTCCATCTTAGATGTACATTTGGACCTGATGGAATTGAGATGGCAGTTGTTTCTAAACGCCTCTCATTACCCAGGTATTAATGAGACCATATGCATTGCTAGTGTTTTAAAACTTGATCAAATTTCAGGTTAGTGCAGGTGACATGTCCATTAGTAAATGTCATTTTTAATTAATTGTAATTAATTCACCACTGTTTTTAGACTGACAAATAGGATGTTTATATGCATTCATTATTTATAAAATATGTTATAAATGATTCATTAATTTTTATTTTTAATGGTGTGCATATTGCTTTTAATCTTGATTTTAAATGTTAATTGATTAATTAGGGAGGATATTTAGTTGGTTGGGTTACTGTGGAACATTGTTCTGAGGAAGTCTCTGTAGTGGAAAAGAAAGCGCTTAACATTAATAAATTTGGTGGTGTTCTTGGATTGTTCGCATCCTGCTGGCTTTATTTCTGTGGTTTCATTCCCTTTTGTGGTTATTCACAATATTGAACCCTGGTGGCATCTGTGAATACTTTGAGTAGGGTGTGCCCTCAACTATAATTTGATGGGCTCTTCCTGTATTCCAGTTTGTTATCCATCAGGTAATATTGGGCTTACATTTAATTTAATATTTGTCTATGATGGATGAGTCATGAATTATGTCAAAAGCATTTACTACAATAAGGTAAGCTGTGCATATTGATGTGTCCTCAAACAAAGCCTCTCTGACTTTATCAAAGAAGCTGGCAAAGTTTACCAGACAGGATCGACCCTTCATAAAATCTAACTGATTTGGGTCATAGGACTTTATGCAGTCAGTGTCCATGATTATAATGTCCATAATGATGCAATCCATTGTCATTGTAGATAAGGCTTTTGAGGCTTATGGGTCTCTGACTAGCATGATTCATGGTGGGAACTCCCTTCTGTAGGTGAATGATAGCCGCAGTTCTCCAAACTTCAGACCAAAAGCCAAGTGAGCAACTGAGGTTGAACAGAATGCCAAGTGGGTCAGTAAGGCAGCACATTGTCATGCCCTACAGTGCTAGTACTAGTATTCAGGGGTAATATGTGGGTGAAGTCTGACAAAGGTTCAAGAATATATATACTAGGTAGAGATGGGGGAGTTTAAACTAAATCTGTCAGCTAAAAGGTCAGATATATCTTCAAGTACAGATTAGGTGGAGATGTTTGCCAAACCAGAGGAGTGTGAGGTGTTTTTTCCAAGATTTGTAATTTAGCCAAAGAGGGGAATTCTTGTTGTCTTTGAGAGAAGAAGCAATTTCTGAATTTATACCTGCCATGTAAAGATTTGTTTCTGTTTCTACGTTCCTTGTTTAACTTTTTGGATGTAATGTTGAATTATATAGTTTTCAGGTTGTTATTAAGGAAGAGGAGATCTCTCTGTTGTTACAGTATGTTTTTGCTAAAGTTCCACAAAAGGGGTTTATTCCTAAACTAGGCACTATTTCTTACATATCAGAACCAATGTCTCAATGAAGTATTAAGGAAAAAACAGTACTCCTTTTCAAATGCTGCATTTTTTGATGGGTGTTCAAGGGCTGGGGGTTGACATTGGGTCTTCAGGGAGAGGGGAACGCTTGAGCTCACCATGCAGCTGACGTAAGTTTGCCTTACTGAAATCAATGAAGGTGGGTCTGTAGGTGTTTTGAGCTGTGTTCAAAAGCTGAAAACCCCTGGTCATTCACCAGAATTAAACAGGAAGTTTGTAATTATAGGTGCAAAGTATTTCACTGATATGGTTTTAATGATCAGTTATTATATATTTAATACTGCTATAGAGGAAAATACAGTATGGTCTATAGAGTTTGCATTAATGTAGTATTTATTTGTGGTAGTATAAATATCCCACTTAATATAGAGATAAGTAAAATCCTCACATATCATAGTGTTTGGATTAATAGTAATGGACACAACCTTATTTAGCTGTGCCTCACAGGATGTGCGTGGCATAGAGGGGGGTTGTGGTTAGAATCACATCCTTGGGCTTGTTGGTCTGGATTGACTCACCCTACTCCATGGCAGACAGTAAGATGAACTGGGAATCCAATATAAATGTATGAACTTTGTATTCATCGTATATAGATTCTGTCATATATAAAGCTTACTTTTGTTTAGTAGTGACTACTGTTTTCAAACATTGTTAAAGGTTAAGGTATGCAGGAGCAGGGGTTTGTCTCAACAGCAAAGCTAGTTGTAGCCCCATACAGATCATACAAAAAGAGTCTCCAAAGAAGACAGTTTAACATTAGTATACACTTAAGATCAGGCTGCTGCAGAAACCATTAGATGACCTGTTTTATGCTTAGTTATGTGGGAGACTGAAGGCATCCTAAATCATTAAAGCAGTCAGCAGCAGTTTGCAAAACAGATATTTTATACAGATGGTAGGTGAAGCTGCTTGTCAAAGGTAGGCTACTAATGGTAGGCAAAGCTGCTTGTCAAAGGTAGGCTACTAATGGTAGGTAAAGCTGCTTGTCAAATTCATCAAAGTCATGAATCAAGACTGCTTTGTACAGTAGATCAGAAATATCTTGTTTTATTTAGCTATTATATACAGACAATGTAAATATTTCTTCAGTAATTAGGAAAAAATCAACTGCAGCATTCTTTAAAAATGCTTCAAGAATCAGTCAAGTCCTCTTTGTTTGTGATTACAGTCTAGCAAACGTACAGTCAGATTTTCCTGATAAGAGTAAACAGCCAACATTTCAGTATATACTTGCCTAAAAAGAGGAAGGCCTTTATTTTGAGCACTGTATGCTATCAGAATCAGAAATATAGTTTATTCCAAAATTAATTTATCATGCCTAAACATTTCCCCAGGAAACAAATACAATCTTCATGCATAAACTTTGTGTAGATGGCAAGGTAATGGAATGGTCAGTTTTGAGCCCGCACAGAGTTTATATAACTAATTAACTTCTCATTCTCTTGTATGTAGAGTTTATTTGCTCTGTGTAAAGATTATACATTCCTTTTATGCAACCGTGTGGATTGTGTGTATGCATGGGGGTGCGTGTAGGGGGGAGTGTGTGGGTTATAATGGCATCTGTCTCATCTCACTATCTTGTAACTGTTTACAGGACTGCTTACCCCCACTATGATCCTGAATTAAATGAAAATGTACATGATGGATGGATGGATGGATGGATGGATGGATGGATGGATGGATGGAGTCTCAATCTACCATCCCATAGTAAACTGAATAAACAGATATTTAAATTATTAAAGGGTATGATTGTCAGTATGAGAACAGCAGGAAGATGACAGGAAGACAAAGTCCCAGCCTAGCAGCATGGCTGGATGACTATCTGGCAGTTGGAGCAGAGAGTTAAGGCAGGGGTAAGGCTGTGAGCTCTTGATCTTGCATAACAGGACTTGTTTCTCTCAGGACACATAATGCCTACTATGTGCCCTTGAGCAAGTAACTTAACCAGACAATGTGTAGGGGCAACTTGGGAATTTGGTTTGGACTCCTGAAATGGTCCGTTGGACATCAAGCCTAGGAACTACCTATGAATTCTCTTGATTTGGAAAGCAACTGTACAGAGTAAGAGCAGACCTCTCAGCTGTGTCACTTCTGGAGTAGCACTCAACTCTTGTGTCATTTCCTGTGTCATTTCTCCTGATCCACTCTGCCTAAGATTTTCAAAATGTTTATTATGTCATATAAAACAGGAACAGATAGTAACAAAACTGGAGATAACATCTCTAAAGGGTTGCAGTAATAAACAATGAGAACCTGGAGTATAACTGGTTTGCATTCTACCAGTACAAAATCTAACAACAAAAGACAGCAAAAGTAAAATCAGTGAACTTTCCTTCCCTTTTAATTGCCTGTCTTTTCCTAAGCCTTTAAATTGCATTGTTGTACTCCTTACCTTCCAATCAAAATAAAACTGAATATTAGGTTCAAAACTAAAGATATGTGTCCCACGAACGTTGTCAAATGGGACTTTGGTCGACATTTGTTTAATCGACCTAATTTGGTCAATTAAGCTAATGGTCAATAGGTGTACAAGATCAACAATCTCTGCGTAGGGAAATATACCCTTTTTCCCAGGGATTGTTCATAGGTTCATAGGTAGGTACTAGACTATTGGCCCTGGGGCCTATATAAGCCTAGCCAAAAAGGTACCCTGGCTTTCATCACCCAAGAAAATTATTTACTTCTGCCCCTGTCAAGCAAAGCCACAGAAGTGATCCCCAGGCTGAATCTCTTATTTCTCATCCAATCATCAAGATGTTTCTTGAAGAGTGCTAATGAGGAACTTTGTTTGATTTAGATAGGTAGTTTGTTCCAGAGTATGGGAAGTCTTTGGAAGAGGAATCTATTCCTCCAGCATGTTCTGTTTATTGTGGTAACAAGGTTTAGGTCCCTAGAGTGTGTAGCTAGAGGGATTGGGATTTCATTAAGTAGAGCATGTCCAACAGCTCTGGGTTTGACATAGCTTTGTATGTTAGGCAGAGATCACCTCTGAGTAGGTGATATGCGATGGAGTAAAGCTGGGGTTTTTTGAGACTGTCTGTGTAGGGCATCTGTTTGAGGCCAGTAATCCTCTTTGTGAGGTATTTCTACAGCCTTTCCAGTTGTTGTACATGTCTTGTGTGGTACATGCCAAAAGGGGCATTGTACTCTATAATGGGTGTAATGAGTGATGAGTAGAGGGGAACAATAACCTCTTTTTTCCTGGATGAGAAAGCTTTTGTGATGAGGTGTGCCATGTAGAAGGATTTCCTGACTACTGTGGCAATGTGATTATCAAAGGAGAGACTACTGTCCACCTGTGTCCCAAGGTCTCTTATCACACTTTCAGTGTTAAGTAGACTACCGCCTATGTGGTAATTCATGGGTACAGAATTTTTACCAAAAGGGATGACAATGCACTTTTTGGCATTCAGCTTGAGACCATGACTTTGACACCAGGCATCTGTCTCAGTGAGACCTTTTTGTAGGATGTCCACATTGTTAGGAGTTTTAATTATGGGTCCTAGTTTGCAGTCATCTGTGAACTTCATTAACCAAAGACCTTCTGTGTTAGCCTGTACTTCAGAGAAGTAGATACCAAACAAGAGAGGACCCACGACTGAACCCTGTGGTACTCCACTTGTCACTGGTCTGAAGTCAGATTTGGAGTCTGCTACTTTCACAGTGTGGGTTCTGTCAGTGAGCCAGTTGGCAACCCATCTTGTGACATAGGGATTTATACCTAGTTTAGTGAGTTTCTCTATTATTCCAGAGTGAGGGATGGTGTTGAAAGCCTTGGCGAAATCTCGATAGGCTGTGTGAACCACCTTACCCTCATCTACGGCTTTGATGACTGCTTCAAAGAAGTCTATTAGGTCTAGGAGACATGATCTGTCTTTTACAAACCTGAACTGGGTGGTGTCCAGAGTTTGGAGATTACCAATGTCTTTGTTTATAAGTTCCATGATGATGATATGTTTCATGGCCTTGCAGACCAGGCTTGTCAGGCTAATGGGGCAGTAGTTCCCGAGGTCCATGGTGGATGCCCCTTTGTGGAGTGGGATAACCGTTGCTGTGTGCCATTCAGTGGGCACAAAGCCTGAGGTGAGGCTTTGATTGAACATGGTACTTAGGTGGGATGCCAGTTCGTTCGGTAGTTCATGTAGAATGCAGCCTGGGATGTTGTCAGGTTCCATGGATACTGTGTTCTTGGCTTTGGAGAATGTGGCTTTTACTTGTGCAGCTGGGATTACAGGAACTTTGCATTCGTCCGGTATAGAGATGGGCCCTTTAGGGAGTGAGAGGGGGGTAAAGTTAGCACCGAACCTATCTGCCAGGATGTTGGCAATATCAGTTGGTTCTGTATATTTAGTAACCAAACTAGAAGCCGAAAAAGCAGGTAAACTGTTTATTGGAACACAGCAACAGAAACAAAAGGTTTAGAGCTTTCATCCATCAGGACATCATCAGAACAGCGAACCAGCCCATTCAATCAGTATAAATAGTCACATGACTCTAAGCTCATTAAGTAAATAAATACTAATAAAAACTGTGAACAATCATTCTAAGATAAAAACTATTTAAATAAAAATACTAAAAGTTCAAGTACAATCACATTAACATTCTAAACTTTTCAGAAATAAAATAGGTGAAATGGAGCAAGTGTCATTAAGACCTGGCTCCACTAGGGAATTTAGCTTGCGCTGCCATTTCAGTTCCCTCACAAGTAAATGTTCTTCCACAATTCTACCCCTATCATCCCTCTTAAGCTGTTCTATGACAAAATATCCAAATTTGTGTCCAGGGTTTTTTTTTGATATGTCGGAACAAAGCATTTGTGTCTTTTTATTTTTAATATCTCTTTCATGTTCGTATATTCTTTCTCTCCCCCATCTAATAGTTTTGCCTATGTAATAGGCAGAAGAATCCAAACAGCAGGCAGCATAAATAGCTCCTTTGGTGTTAACAATTATATTTCTCCTTAATGAGAACCTTAAACTCATTAAGAAAAAAATTGGCAGCCTACAAATATATGTGGGCAAGCTCTACAACATCCACACGTGGACATACCTCGGGTGCCAGATAAAATACAATCCCTACTATGTGTTTTCTCCAATAACTTCTATGACAAAATACCCTGGACACAAATTTGGGCATTTTGTCATGCAACAGCTTAAGAGGGATGATAGGGGAAGAATTGTGGAAGAACATTTACTTGTGAGGGGAACTGAAATGGCAGCTCAAGCTAAATTCCCTAGTGGAGCCAGGTCTTAATGACACTTGCTCCATTTCACTGGTGACAACACTGCTTAATTAGGAGGTAAGATATTACTGATTATGTATTATTTTAAATATTAATACTTACAAAACTGAGAATATCTGCTTTTTGAAAATAAAATCGTATTGTGTTTAAGCCAGAAATACCAGAAACTTAAAACTTGTAGTTATACGTTGATATAATAGCACAGGTAGATGGAGATCCAAGTGCTTTGGATCATTTTTTAGAGCATCATCAAAATGTCAGTGGAACAGAAAAGAAATAACAGAAAATAAAACTTAGAACAGAAGCTTACTAAAAATAAAATACATCTAGGTCAGTTCTGCAGTTATATAAATTCTGGCTGTGAAACAAATGGAGCAGTGGGGATAATAACAAAACAGGAATCCTGATTACTGTATAGCAAGACATAGTTCAATGCCTATGAACATTTTTCTTTCTAATGAGTTCTGCTGCACATTGCAGCACATCTGCCTTGTGCAAAGCCTATCTTTTCATTTATTGTGCCGTTCATGATAATATGGCATTAATTGTTTTTTTCTGTAAACAGCAGCCTATACACTGAAATATAAAAAACATCTAGATACCATGTTGCTAAATTAAGTATGCCTTGAGCTTGTATATTCATTCATATGAAGTTGGAACCTTATGTTTTAAAATAAAAGTATACCATTTGTTTAAATACCTATAGGTGTATAAAGCTATATTACTTCCCTTTTAAACTGTTATTTTTTTCTTTACATCAAAACATGTTCTCTGATATTACAAGAATATTCCATGTCTAGCTTTCACATAACTTTGCTGGTTGCATTTTTTTCTTTTTCTGTTTTAATCAGTTCTTCTTTATTGAAACTGTTTCATTTTCCCTTTGGTGTAAAGATAAAAGGAATTATCCCTTTCATAACTAGACTGTAAGCAGTCCCATGAGAACAAAACGTTGTGCCCGACAGTTTCTTCCCAAGATGTTACCAACTTTAATTTAATCATTAACCAATATTTGCACAAGTTGTTATTAAACTTTTGTGCCTTGATACATTCATTACCAGGCAGTCCAGGTGATGGACTTAAGATCAAGTTAATATTATTAACTTTGCATGAGTCAGACTTTTTTGAACCATACCAACCATGTGGTCAGTTGACAGGCATTAGGTCATCAACACCTGAGTGGTTCCCTATACATCTATATTTCTAATTATTTTCCAGTAGCCTAGACATTAAACTGTACTGAGATATAAGTTTCAAACCTGGAAGACTTGTTATTGTTGTTGTTGCACCCTCCTTTTGTAAAGCAGATATAGACCTTGATAAAAATTTAAGCATATAACTGATAAAAAGAATAAAGTTCCATGTGAACGTTTTAGGTTCCACACATATGTTCATTTCCTGATTAAGCAGAGGAGGGGAAATGCCATACTGAAACTGTTTATCTCTGTTTCCTAAAGGTTACAGATTTTAGAAAGGAAATAAATTAATAAAAATGAAACACAAACAAAACAAGAACAGAGTGTAAGTTGCTTGTGTTTATATTAGCTCCAGAATGTTTAATCAGCCATTCTCAATTAGGCATGTCTTTGTCTTTAATGAGTATTCTTGAAATGCCTATTGAATTCAGATAATTAAATATTGGTGAATTAATAGCTGTTGCACTTAACTCTGTGAAGAAAAGTTTGACTGTGATGTTTTTATTCAGAACCTTATTACAGAATGAGTACCCTGTTAAATTATTAGAATTCTATTGAAAACTGACATTTTCAGTACCTGTGCATGTCTCTTGTTTTGTGTGAAAAAGATAGATACAGGAATAAAAGATCTCTGTTTGGAGCTCTAATTCCCTTGTTAGCACTAAGGAGCCAAGAACTCCTTGTCTAGCTGCCCAAGCCATATGTACGGGCATCTATCCATGTTATCCAGGAAGAAGGGACTGCCGTAGCTGCATTTCTTCATTATTATCCTTCATCAGTGCTGTTGACTAGGTTCCAAAATCTTTTATGAAGTTATATCTAGGCCATAACATGCAATTTTCATTAATGAACTTAATTGCTATGTTGCTAGATATATTACTCTTACAGGACTTAAACATTGCTTCTCCCCCATAAATGAGTTAAGACATTGCACCGTGAAGCTATCTGTGTATAATTTAAGGTGTTAAAACATTAGTTGGCAGACACTATTGCTGCTGCATGTTTCTCTAGACACTTAGAGATGATGTGCTATCTCTGACTTTTGATACAAAAAATGTTATTTCATTTGTCCTGGTTAAAAAGCACTAATAAACAGAGACTAGGCAACCTAAAGGCAACATAAAAAGCATTTAGTGCAGTAAAACAAAATTCTGGTGATTCACAAATAGACAAGTTTAACAGATAATTATGTCTGAATATTTTAACAATGTTTGGCACCATAAATATCAAAAACTAAATCATTTTTTAAGAAAAGAGAAATGCAGCAAAGAACTCAAAACAATAAAATGTAGGAATTTGTTGCAACTAAGAAAAAAAAAACTAATAAAAATCAGTGGCGGATTATAATAGGGAATTTGAAATGGGATGAGTGGGGCCCACAGATTTGGGAGGGTCCCTTTATTTATTTATTTATTTATTTATTTATTGACATTTGTTTACCCGGAAAGCCAACTGCGCCCAAAAGTCTCCTTTTTCAGTGGAGGCTCAGGAAGACAAGCTTCAATAGTAATCACAAAACATAACATAAGTAGAACATGCAATAAAGGTTATACATTATACATCTGAATGGTAAAGGAACAATGTACATAAATATTAGCAACACAAAAGCATGAATTATAGTAACACATTATAAACTAAAAGATAAAGGAAACTAAGAAAGGAAATCATGCTTGGAAAAGGGGAAATGGAAGTGAAAATGTCTGTAGCAGAACTCGGGGCAGAAAAAGAGAGAGGTACCGAAGAACAAACAGGAAATGACAAAAGGAAGAAAAGCAGACAGTTGTAATACAAATAGTGCATATGAGGGTAAGTGGGTTAAAGATAGACTAAATAAAATTTGAAGGAGGTTAAATAATAACATTTGTGTTCAACCGGAATTAGAGCAGGAGGAGAGCTAAAATGTGAATAGAAATTCTTTCACATTGTATTTGAAGGTTGGGCGATTTAGATTAGCTTTGATTGTTAGAGTTAGGAAGGTCCATATTTTTAACAACAGAGTAAGCATATACACTTTAACCTGCATATTTAGTGGGCTTGTGCAGAGGCAGGAGTTATTTGCCTTCAGATCTCAGAGATCTTTTAGGTATGTTGCTGCTGAGTATGGAGGTAAGGGCTAGGCATCAGGTTTGTAAACAATTCTGTGGATAGTTATAAATTGTAATAAGTTGACGTGCTGAGGAAGTTGAAGTCAGTTAAGAAAGTGCAAAGCTGTGCATTGATGGTTATAATATGTGGTACTTGTAAGAAAGTGCAAAGCTGTGCATTGATGGTTATAATATGTGGTACTTGCAAATTTTACAATTTTATTGTAAGATAATCTTAGCTTTCTTTTTAGTGAGATTTGTGTATCGGTGGTGATAAACAATGTAGAAGTAAGGGTGACAGGTAGGTGTTATCAGAGGTATAGCTGGTAGATGTGTTTAGAAAATGTTGTTTTATGATTTTTTTTACTGTCCTGGGTATTTAGATTGAATTTAGATTGAATTTGAGGTTTTAATCTATAGTCAAACCTAATGCTTAAGTATAGCAAATGATTTCTAGTGTGTTATTTTGGGAAATAATTGTAAAATTAGTTTTGTTTATAGCAGATGTTATAGGGGTAAAAATGAGGATCTTGGATTTCCTGGAATTGAGTAATAATTAGCCATTACTAAGCCAGGTCTCAACAGAGGTGAAAGCTTCTTGAGTTATTTGTTGCAGGTGTAGAAGAATAAGAACAACCAAGGCAGTGGTAATCTCCAAGAAACAGCGCTTTCGTTGAAAACAGTAATTCAACTTCTTCAGACAACAAATACAAATAATTCATTCCTTATATAGTGACTAAAAGATGACATCACAAATTAATTATTCAATTAATCATTAAAAAGACATTACTACATTTTTATAAAAATAATAAAATCATGCTTCTGCCCTCAGGAAAAGGAGGGCAGTGAGATGATTGGTGGTTGTGTTTTTAAATGTATTTAAATGGATTCATGAAAGCTGTTTCATTTTCTGATGAAGGGTTATCCCAAAAGCGCTCACAGTTTTATCACTATTTTACCTGTTTTTATGGAATAAAAGTTTGCAAGCCTGTTTGGACGCGACTGTTTTCTTGGACATGCTTCTGTAATATAGTATATATTTCTTAAGAAACTACCTCCAAAATCAATCCAACAGATTTTGCATTGCAAATAGAGTTTATTATTTAAATGGTAGATTTAACTGTGAGAGCTCGGGGGTTGTTTACATTGCTCTGTGCCAATTTTGACTGGTTTCTATATTGGAAAGACCGAAAGGCATTTCAAAGAAAGAATTTATGAGCACCAGTACAGTGTGAGCAAGAGTAATTTTATTAATGCTCTAGCCAGACATGCTATGAAAAATGAGGGACATACATTTGTATATATGGTGATCGAGCAAGTGATAAAGGATGAAAGGGGTGGCCCATGGCAGCTGTATCTAGAAGAAAGAGAGTTATATTGGCAACTCAGGCTTAATGCTTGTTTTTACCTCTGACTTAATGAGCAGTGTTCTTTAAAATGTATTTTGAAACTAAAAGCACTTGAGAGATAGTTTTTATTCTGAATCAACAATGTATTATATGATATATTATATTTGATTTTGGAGGTATTTTCTTAAGCAACTTATATGGTTTTATTATTTTTATAAAAATATAGTAATGTCTTTTTAATGATTAATTGAATAATTAATTTGTGATGTCGTTGTTTAGTTACTATATAAGGAATTAATTATTTGTATTTGTTGTCTGAAGAAGCTGAATTACTGTTTTCAACGAAAGCGCTAACATAAACTGTTTCTTGGAGATTACCACTGCCTTGGTCGTTTTTATTTAGTTTTTATTTGTTGTTTTTTGATTCTACAGGTGTCAAAGAATATCAGAGGAGCAGATAATAACTGAATTGTCTGTGTATTGTGTTATGGTGCCATAACAGGAAGAGCTAAGAAAGGTATTGATAAATACAGTGAAAGGAGGAGACCAAGGATTGACCCTTGGGGAACTCCAGTGATATTAGGCAGGTGTAGAGAGAGGGGAACCTTACCATTTTACTGATTGCTGTCTATTTGATAGAAAGCCTGTGAACCACTGGAGAGAGGAGGAAGAAAGACCAAGAGTAGAGAGTTGTGAGAGTTTAGGGTGGGAAAGAGTATCAAAAGCCTTGGGCAAGTCAAGAAGTAGTGAAGAGACATGCATACAAGAGTCTTCTGCATTCATTGGGGGTGCCTGTTAAATAACAGCACCAAATAATTTTTCAAATCAAAGACTGCAGTGTTGTGTCAATAATGTTAATAACGTTTAATATACACGTTTTGCTCAATGACTCTGTTAACAGTAAACACTCTTGAACATGAACATCAGACATTGATTGTGCAGTGAATCAGAGACCACTATATCTCTATCTTTTTAGTATTTGCCAAGATACTTAATTCCAAGGTAAAATAACAGGGCATCATAAATCTTCAAGTGGACCCTTGATATTACATTTTTTTCTTTTTTTTCCTTCAGTGATCACACCAAATGCCAGCTATTAATGCCACACTAACACACACACACACACACACACACACACACACACACACACACACACACACGCACACACACAAACACATCAATAACTTCTCTACTAAATATTGAAATTCCACAATCCCGAGACTCTGAAAACTAAGGACCAAAATCTCAAGATTGTGGAATTTCAAACTAAAAAAAAAAAAGTAAAACACAAAACCAACTGTACTAATGTTTATGAAGGGGGCAAGCCCCCCTGAAGCCCCCACACCCCCTGAAACTTAAATATACCAACTCTTAGATCACACTACAATGGAGTGAATGCAAAGTTCCTGTTCCGCACTGCATGGCAATCTCCATTCACTGTTTTTGAGAATCCGCATTCTCAAGATTCTGGTCATCGGTATTCAGAATCTCGGGATTGTGCAATTTTGATATTTAGTAGTGAACCCATATATATATATATATATATATATATATATATATATATATATATATATATATATATACACATATGAAAATAGCCATGCTGCAGGAGACATGTGTATTTGAAAAAAGAAAGAATTCCAGGTTGTCTAGTCAGCAGAATATCAGTGACAAAGGAAAAGGGAAGTAATAATACTGATTGCTAGAGGGGGGGGTCTCATGAGGTAATAAAAGAGGGCATAAAGAAATTAATGGCAGATTTGTGGTAGTAAATGGCTATTGGCAAGGGAGGAATATTATGTCGGCATCTATTCTTATTCCACCAAAAACTGCTATTAGGTGTTTTTAGAGATCAGTATGGTGGAAAGTAGCCATCACACTTAGAAAAAAAAAAAGCAATGTTAGGGTCTACTGCTGTTCTCTTGCATATGTATGTGTAATAGCCTCAAATCAGTGCTGCTGATAGACCTCATTCCAGGAGAAGATGGATGTTCGGACCCGGTTTAATATATCATGGTCTGCATGATATTGAAATAGAGTGATACAGGGATGATAGGGAAACACTACAGAAAATCTGCAATCTTTGCCGCCCCCACCTCAGATCCAGGAGAAATCAAGGAGAACCTATACCAGTGGAAACTAAGGTATGTGTAACACTAAGGATATCAGCTACTGTTACATTCCAGAGACCCTCAAAGGATATACTAGGGGTATCACAGGCCTCAGTGTCCAGAAAATTTCACCAATATCCTAATGTGATGCTACAACACGCAAGGGAGTACATCCGTTTTCCATATACACCAGAGGTGAGAGCAAGAACAATGCAGGAATTGCTGTAGTGTACTTCCCTGAAGTCTTGGGGCCAATTGACTGCATTCGCATAGAAATAAAAGTCTCACCTGCTGAACAGAGAAGACATTCACCAATAGGAAGAGGTTCCACTTAATCAACTGCCAGGTTGTCTGTAATGCCCAAGAGATTCTCCTCACTGTATGTGCAGGCAACCCAGGCAGTTATCATGATTCATACATATGGTACACCTCATGGCTTTACATAAGGTTTTTTGGGGTGATGTTCCACAAGGCCAACTACTGGGTGATGCAGGTTATGCACTGGAACTGTGGCTCATGACATCCATTAGAAATGCACACACACACACACACACACACACACACACACACACACACACACACACACACACACACACAGCAGAAAGATACAACAATGCCCGCGCTGCTACTAAAAACATCACATAACATGTGCTTGACATGCTGAAGTCATGGTTTTGCTGTCTAGACACATCAGAGAGTGCCCTGCAGTACAACCCAGGCACTTGTGCAGATATTATTACAGTCTGTGTCATGCTGCGCAATATCATATTGAAGGAACAGCTGCAACAGGGACAGCAATGGCCAGGACCACAGGCTGGACCAGCACTTCTCACACATACAGATAAGGAATATCAGGGAGAACATCCAGTTGCAGAGGTAGCCAACACATGTAAGTGTGCACAAGGTGCCCTTCTCCTGGCTAAGAGGCAAAGGACAGCAAACACACTCACCACCTAAGACTCAAAGGTCAGAGCACACACCAGGCAACTAAGAATCAAATAATAGCACACTCATTCACCAGTGAAAGAATGCTCATAATTGCGTAGGCATATACAAATGTTGAAAGTGATGCCAGCCAATGTCCACAAACATTATTTACCCATGTAGTGTGTGTGCAAGGATAGCAACAGACAAAGCACACAACTCGTAGCTGCAGCAATGTCAAGATAAGTGTGGAACCTGGAGAATAAGAACAATTGTGTAAAAAGCTAAACTGTCAGTCTTATACCTATCCACTGTGCATCAGCTATATATGCAACCCTAAGTCAAACTCAAATGAATGAAGCTCATGACACAGTCATCATCATTCTCACAGGGTGGTAGGAATGGGGGTGCAGTAGGTCAAGGGTGACAGATGCCAACCCTAACCCAGCAAATGTACTACCACAAACACTGACTGATTCAGTATATCAGTCATCTAATGCAATGAGTCACCTGCACGGTTGAGGCAGTCACTCAATAGCAAATGATAACACAATTCTGTGAAGTAACCATACTAACATATACAGCACAGCAAGAACTACCATATGTGCAGTACAGCAGAAGTGAAATTTTAAAATTACATACATGACAAAATTCTTTTTTCTATTGCATATTGAAATGCATTCAAAATATGAACATGTAAGCAGTTTGTGCAGAGGACAAACATAACTTATGAAATAGTGCTGTGATCTGTATAACAATCTCTTCCAAGTAACTATTAGTAATGTTCTGTCTGTATCCAATCAGTCTCTCCTTCCCCCACTTCTATAGTTACACCATTACCTTTCTATACTGTAGATTGCACTCTGAGCACTGTGAACATGCAAGTGAGTTATGAAATCAGTAGCATTCATGAATACCCAAAAAGAAACATTTGGTGTAGGAGTGTAAACATGGGTAGGTTTTTACATGATTGCATGAATATGCCGTAGCACTTCAGAGAGGAGTGATAAAAGTTGTTAGCTACTAATGGCCTGCAACTGTTTCAGATTGCTCTGATTAGAACAACAAACAGTACTGAAGTGACTGTTCTCTGAAGTGTTTGTAAAATGAGCAGCGGTGGTACAGCACTAGCGTTGTTGCCTTACAGCAAGAGGTTCTCCTGTTCGATTCTCAATTGGAGTGCCTTCTTTGTGGAGTCTGCACCTCCCTGCGGTTGAGTGGCCTCCAAAAGGCATGCATGAATGGGCATGCCTTCGCTGAAGGTTGGGCATTAGGCTGGCAACTCGGCACCATAAAAAAATCTACTGTCAATCATTAGCGGACAGTTCCGCTGTGGCAACCCCTAAGTGGGAAAATCCGAAAAGACAAACAACTGTAGACTTACAATAAAAAGGTCTAATCACCTTGAGAACTATTAGAATAACCTTAACAACACTGGCATTCTTGTACTTAAAGCACACTGCCCATCCTCTGTTAAAATCTGTCTGAAATGCTGATCAGCTATATTACACATTGAGACAAAGATGCAAATAAATGGCCATGGCATTCCCTTCCTGTAGTTAAGCTGAGAGAAGGGGAAATGTTCAGAAAATTAAGAAAATAAGTAACTGGCAGTGTTGGCAACCTGACATTAAAATGGTGTGGAGTATTATTACTGTAAAGTGTTAATCAATATGACATTGATCTAAACATGTTCAAGCACATGAGACAGCAACATTGTCTACTCCGATGTTTGTGGCAAAGAGGGATAAGAAACACAAATGTGTCTGTTGTTATTGCACTGAGTTGAGGATTCAATTCCAGGCAGTATGCTGTCTGGCAGAAATAAGGCATCTTTTCTGAGCATATGCTCAATTTGTACCATATACAGAACTACAAACCTCCAAAATCTTACCTCTTCATTAATATAATCCTTATTTTGTTAGAAGTGACAATTGTCTTTTCTTGCTTTTTTCTTTTTTTGTGTTCCTCATTTGCACGTTTTGACAGATCACACTCTTCAGTTGCACCATTACAAACCAGTGAACAAGAGTTTACTGCACAAGGTACAAACTGAGAACTTTAACTGGACTTGCCCTGAGTAGTGCATGTCACAGTGGCACAGGTGCATTCTGCTGCAGCACAACACACAACAATATTGACATTACATCTAAGTATCACTGTAGCACACAAGTTAAATGAAATGAGTTTAAAGAAACATAAAGGAGGATGCACGGGTTAAAGTCACATGTTGCTTGTAGTGTTTGCAACAGATGTGAAAATGCAGCTTGTGATTTCTTGCGTAGAATATAAACTGTTATATATGTTGTTTCATCTGTGTAATTTCAGCACTGCATAGCAAAGCCCAGACAGGACTCACAATGGATGGAAATAGTGAACAATTTCATTTCTGTAATCTTCACTAGTGCAAACAAGTTTGGTGGTGATGAAAGGTACCTCTGAGTGAGTGATGGGCACATTTTGTATAACTGATCTGTGGCAGAAACTGTTGATGCGGTGACATTGGCCCTTAACACAGTTATTCTCGGGTTCAGATCTATAAAGTGGGAAGGGAGTGCAGAAATTATTACTCGTGATGTAGGAATCACTTTCTTCTTAACTTCATATGCTTTTTTCTTGCCTTGTGCACCTGCTTGCTGCTGAGTGGTGCATAAACAAGCTTACCCGCTTAAGGAAGAAAGTGGAATTGGGCAGCCTTCTGCAGTACAAGCAGACTCTGTGGCAATGCACAAATGTAAGCACTCGGGACACTGCTGAGTGGAGAATATCCATCTGCTTTGTAACTGTCCATGTGGAACAATGTGTAAATGCACTCACTTTAGCAACAGAGCAAAGGTCATCCAGGGTTCAAATCCAGATAACACTTATTTTTACAAAGTTTATCGGAATGCAATTTCTAACAACATTTTAATTGGGGACTACAAACAAATGGCTACTGTAATTATGTTTATTGCAATACGTTTCACTAATGTCTTCATAAATTTATATTTGTAAGTAGCATATGCCATTATGGATTTAGTTATGAACACAGTTGAATGTATGTGTAATTATTTAAGAAGGTTATGTTTGATAAATAACAAAAATGCACTTGCATATCTATGATGGGCAGAATACCTAAGTTAAAGTCATCTTCTCTCCTGACATAGGCCAACTTTGTGTTTAAGACAGTATGTATACTGAGGTATGTATGTATCATACCCCACCTATATTGATCAGCTCCTGAAAGTCTGCTCAGCTGACATTCACAAACAGTAATACTGCCCCTTTCATGGGAGTGCACTTAATAGGACTTACAAAAGTCACACACATACAGGGCTATGTGAATTAGATCTCCTTCATCAAGAATTCAGTTTATCTCTAATGAACATGGTTGAAAAGTTCTCCTGTAGCATTCGCACATAATCACCTTGATTGAAATTATGCCTTTTTTCTTCCCAAATTTGAGTCCCATATTAGTCAAATAACTTTTTGCAGTGTATAATTCCAGACAGCTATGTGCCAAGTCATCCTATTTAACAACCAAAACACAAAGGATAACAAGCCAAGCCATTGAGTCTGTCAGTACTGACTACACATGGCAAAGATTGTTTGATAAAATAATTCACCTATGTGTCTTCTTGACACTTTTGATTTGATGCAAAACACACACACACACACGCACACACACGCACGCACACGCACGCACACACACACACACACACACACACACACACACACACACACACACACACACACATTTATTCTTTGTTGACCAGGTTAGTCCCACTAGGCTAATGGCCACTTTTCAGGGGAGATCTGAGGTTTGTCTTAATAATAATAGGATACATTTTACAGGGCACTGGGGATCTTCGCTTTTTCTTTTCAATAGGTGCTGTGGAAATCTTTTGCATCCACCTGAGTTACCATCATCTCAAGCAGAAGAGAGCTCTGTTCGCTGTCTCATCTGAAAGATAAACTCAGGAGTGCAGCACCATCTAACTGGTGTGCGAATAGAATCCACAACCACAAGACCTCGATAACGTGAACTACTTCCAATATGACTTTCCTACAAAAATCCTCAAACAAATAACATTATTTTTTGCAAGGGGCAAGACCCCCTGCACCCACAATGTGGAGCTCTGTGCCCCCACACCACCTGCTAATTATGTATACTAAATTGAAAATTCTACAATCTCTGGGGAAGCATATAACAAAATGGTACACAAACACACAATCTACTTTTTGTCAGTGGCTGTTAGCTCACTTAATTTTGAATGAAGATCTTCTAGACTGATTTGTTCGCAAATATGTATGTCACACAGCCTTTGTTTCTGGAATGCCATATTATTCAACCTTAGACTTGAATTCACCAGCAGTACAACTTCTATTTCTGAAGTATAAAATCTCAAACATTCCCATTCATATCCTCCCAGATCAGCAGAAGTGGTAGGGATTCCATTTTCTACCCAGTATTCTGCATAGAAGGTAGAAGCAGTAGCTGGTGGAGTAGATTTCCTGCACTCCTTTGTCAGAGCCAGATTTTCAGATGACATTATTGGATATTGAGAAGCTGTACTTTATTTTTCTCTGTTAAGGCTTACAGAAATCTCTTACCAAGTGATACTGCAGTAATCAGTACAAGGTTAATCCTTGTTTTTACTCTGTAATAGATGACAAAACTGCAGTCAATTTTAACAAAAATTGGTATGATCTAATGCATCTTTTCTATGAATTATTTAGACTTCTTTTTAGCCTTCTTTACCTGTTATTCAAAATGGTGAATGAAGGCTGCTATTAATTCATTCTTGACTCTCAAAATAATCTGTCCTTGATCTACAGATGGACTTGAAAGTAAAGTATTTTTAATCAGATAAATATAATGTAGCAGTTTTTTTTTTTTTGAGTGAAAGAAAAAGTTTTTAATTATGTCATCATAACTCTGCTATTTAGCTACTTTCTAATTTCTGTTTAAGGAGGGAATGCTGTTAACTGCATTCACAAGATATTTTTGGTCTAAGACAGAGATTACTGTATTCCTGAATGCTAGACGACTGAGCTCATTTTACTATGTTGAGATTGTGGAAAATGTTCAGTTATGCTAAACGTCTTCACATGATATTATGATTATTTATTTTCTTCAGAGTTTAGAACAACTAAGAATGGATGTGTTTTAACTATTTGTCAGTAGTATTAATAATAATACTAGTTTACTTCACATGGTCCTGAGCTGGTTATGTAAATGATTGCAGGACTACATGATGTCCATATTTGTACTGCCTGGACATACTTGATATCTGCAGACTGAATAAGCGAAGGCAAAGAGGCATGGTATGTACAGATACTCTGTTATCAAACTATATATTTATCTGAATTTCTTAACCAGGGTAGAGCATTGACCAAAAATTACCAATGTCAGTCACAATCCAGGGGTGCGGACAAAAAAATATTCATTAGAGCGACACGTTCATTATTGCAGTACATTGTTTAATGAAAACATCAAAATGAATGTAAATTATCTACTTAATTTATGCAATGAACTTCAACTTTCATAATGCTATCCCACTTGGATTTTTAATTATATTTTCCAGTTTCACAGTGCAGAGACCTTTTATATTTATGATATGCTCATGAGTCTTGCTATCTAGTCCTGTCTAAAATAGTTCATCACTCTTTATTCTTTACTTCAAATCAAATTGCGGACCCATTGTTTTATACACATATTTTGTCCATTCGCTGCCTACTGCTGACTTCAATTACCATGGGTCATAACAACTGACCATTTATGCACTATTTAGGGTAAAATATTGCCAGTTTAAAGCCAAGAGACTGACATTTTGCCAAGAATATTTAATTTATGGTATGAACTACTTAGTCCTAAAAGCCCATTTTATTGTTTACCATTAGTACATTCCTTACATAACTGTGTATGTTTCCACTCTACAGGAAATGTTACCAATACATACTGAAAAATGCAATACATGTAGTACATTCACATTGCAGTTGTCTCTGTAGTGATAGTTCGTCCTATGCTTCACACATGAGAACTGTGATCTTACTATTATTCTCAGCCCACTTATTTTCCACTAGTGTATCCCTCTTTCAAGGGTCTATTAGTCAAACTAAGATCTGTTGTGACCCAGACGCTTACCTATTTGCATATTTCCCTATGCCAGCTTTACATCCCTACAAGACAGACTTAAAACCTGATTCCTTCAGATTATTTGCTGACAATATTGCTCTGTGTTCATTTTTGCGGCTCATCCAAATGAAAAATGAAACCATATTTTATTCATTACTATTGTTATCTTAAACAGTACAAAATGAATTCCTAAAGCTAAAGAATCATATATGATGTGAATATAAAGCTCTTTAAAGTACATGATCTCAAGCAAATGGTTGTACTTCTGAAATTAGCAATGCCATAGGTTATGTTACTCACAATGACATACTGTTTTTCCATCTGTGTTGACAAGATGAAATATGGGTACAATATAATTGCACAGCATATTGTTTTATATTATACTTTCTTGCATAAGCAGGTTAATATCACAATTAATTCCACAACCTTGCGCAACCTTCAATCAGTTAACATAATCCTGAATCAGTTTATAATGTTTTCCAAGGCAGAAACATTTTTAATGCTAAACAAGAGAAGGAGTATATCAAATGGCATTCCTTTACAAACACAAAAGAAATACATTCATTGTCATTGCCACAATAACAACAGATACAGTCATTAGCATCTTCCCTTTAGACTAGCAGTGGCACTAAAAGTTTTTATTTTCAAATGGTCTGATAGGTAAAAAAGCTTAATTATTGTTATTTTAATTACAAATCCGAGAAATTACTAAATAATAAGCTGTGCAGCAGATAATAGTATATAACACATAGTGCGTATGGGTCTATATTGAATCGGCGAATGCTTAAAAAAGTGAACGCTGATTCATCGACCCTAGTTAACAGAACGCAGACAGTCCTGAACACTCAGAACAGTGTTTTTTTTTCCCAGGGAAAAAAATCGCTGTTCCACCAAAAAAAAAAAAAAAAAAAAAATTAAAACAGTATTTAATGTAGGGGGCTTCGACCCCCTCCCCACACCTCCCTGCTTAAATATATCAACTCCAAGATCGCACCACAGTGGAGGAAAAGGCAAACTCCCAAAACCGGGCCAGCCCCAGTGATTTTTTCCCTGAGAAAAAAATTGCTGTTCCGGGTGTTTGGGACTGTCAGCGTTCGCTCAAATAGAGTCGATGAATCAGCGTTCACTCTTTTAAGCATTTGCTGATTCAATATACACCAGTGCTTATAATAGAAGTGACCTTGATACATAATGCAGTATACATAATGTTTTCAGTATCATGGAGGCAAAGCTTAACTATCATTCAAATGTTTTTTTCTCTTGCATATTCTTGTTCTTTACTGTTCTTGATTACAGTTGATAGAAGGTATCACTGACATGTACACAAGGTATGTGGCATGTCCTTACCTCATGACACTCATGGTTTTATGCCCTAACCTCTAGCTGCTATCATCTAACCATGGTAGTAATGGAGTAGCTATGATGTAAGAAACTGTTCTTCAAGCCAGTTCATACCATAGAGTAAGAAATGCATGCATGATGAAGTGATGCATTTGATTTAGGATTGTCTAGACTTCAAAGGAAACAGTGACGGGAAAAGAACTTGGTGCAGCAATCACAGCAATGACTAATCTTTATTCATGGCAGAAGGGTGGCAACCATGCTGAATAAAATATATAAGTACATAGTCAAGTACTGGGGTCCTAGGAAGCATTAAAATATTCTGCCACTGCACTAAGCTATGATGAAATATTAGCTGCCCTTTTCCATGCAAACTTGTAAATCTTCTCTTATTAAGGTTGCTAGGCAGGAGGAAGAGGCCTAGAAAGGGTTATTATAATGAAGTGTAGGATATGGGCTCTCTGCCCAATCTTGTTATGTGTATCCTGGATAAGAGAAAGGAAAAATTAAAATTATGGACAATTTCATTCCCAGAGCAGGGTCAGAAAACCTCAAGAGAAGTTATCTGAAGTTAAGGAATTAATAGCAGGGCATGATAAAAGGTATTAGATTCAGAACTTAACTATACTAAATGTGTGGCCGGGTTGTACAACTCCCCGTCAAAATATCTTGGGAAATGTGATTGAGTAGATGTTTTAAGAGTGGTTTGCACACCTGGAGGGGAATAGGAAAGACCAAAGTGGGTGGAAGAAAGTTTTGAAATAGCTAGCAAATAAATTTTTCAGAAAGACATGAGAGTACATAAATCTGTTCTGTCAGCTGATTTATGAGTTTCTAAATATGATACACACCAGACATTCAGTTTGAATTAATCCCCTGAAATATGCAGACAATATCATTTTGTTGATTTGTTTTTATATCCTCAATCCAAGTACTAATGGTAAAAGAAGGCTAGGCAAACAGAAATATTTTTAAGGAGTGCATGCTTAGGCCCATATCATCACAGTCACATTCCTTAATACACCACAGGAAAACAAAAAACTGAAAATCCATTTTCTGTGACCCTCCCTATTATAAGGTTTATTTGGATGCTACATTTATTGCCCGATTGAAAGACTGATAATGGTGGGAAATTTTTAGATATGCTGCTTTGACAGACAAAAAATTATATTGTTGGTATAATTAAGAAATATTATACTTTCTTTTGTGGAAATGTACTGGCATCTGAAGTTCAGAACTGTAAAAATCAACTCTGAGTCCAATTATGAATGGAGGGAGGGAAGAATGTAATGATTCATAACTTTACACCATTGATCTTTTTTATTTATTTTTTTATAAATAATTTGAAAGTGTATGAGCAAACCTTCATGCATACATGTCTTACTAAATGGATTAATTGGAAGGAGATGTTGAAGAGTAATTTCTTCTTTCTTAGAATTTGAATAATTTTTTTTTTCATTCTTGGACTTTTGGATACATGTACAATTTTCCTTTTTAAGCAAGTAATATAACTTCAGATTGAGGAAATACTTCAAAAAAGCAAGACTGTTTAAATGATTGCAGGGTGATCACCTTCTTTTACAGTTCAGTCAGTATGCAATTAATTATGAAAAAGAGTGACATTCATTTCAAAATAGTTAAATTATACTGGTACAAATGAAACAAACAATTTGAGTGAAATAGTGCAGGAGAACAGATCATTAATCATAACATTAAGATTTTTGTGATGTTACTATGGAAATCTGTTAGACAGATAGGCAAAATGCAATGCTCCTCACTCTGTCTAATTCCACTCCTGAGTGTGTCAGGTGTATTTGCTCCTTCACACTAATGGCCTAGTACAGTCATGTTGTTTACTATGAGATTCCTAAAAGATGTGCCTTTGGAGTGCCCCAAGCTTTGCAAAAAGAGGTATATTTTTACTATGCAGTGAAGGGGAATAAAGGATATCGTCAAACAGGGCAGCATAACTTCACTGAGAAATGTTTTAACAGATTTGCACTCCAAATACTGTTCTCCCAAAATATCAGAATGCATTTGTGTTTGCTTGTGCTCAGATACAAAATAAATGCATTGTTTTTCCTCAGTACCTGAGTGAGTTATGTTTGTAACAAATTTAGAAAAGGTTATGACTACAGACCTGTATGACAGTACTACAGTACTGTTTTGCTGTAGGGGTTATGGCTGGCTTCCTAGAAGATAAAACCTGATTCTGCTTATCCTGTTGCATCCAACAACCAGCATTTATTATGCAGGGATTAACAAAATCTGACAGAAGTAAAGCACAGGGCAAGAAAATAAATTAAGTAGGGACTATAGATAGAAATGCACCCAGCAGTGACTGAAGATCAAATAACTATGGCAGAGCATGCCAACTACATCAAGACAGTAATGGATAGGATGGATATCCTAATCAGACATAAAAAGGGCAGAACAAACTCCAGAGAGCAAAAGATGCAGAGGGTTATAATAAGGTTGTGATGCCCATGCATTGGCCCAGCAATCAAGGAGCCTCAATCCTCACCACTAAAGCCAGTGAGGGGCATCTACATGGGGGAGGATAACAAATACACACACAGTAAAATACAATTTCCCTTAAGAGCACACAGAGATCACAGTAAGTCTGGAGCTGGTTTCTCCCTTTCTCTCCAGATCCCCAATAAGACTCCCCACTGGCACAGCTATAGGGTCCACATCTCAGCCTAGTGGTCAAGCTAAACCTCCAGCACCTTCTCTGTCCAACCAGTGCTTCATGTCCCTGCCTAAGTAGCTGACACACACACTTTAAGATATGAGTTATATACAAACACAAAGACACTCCTGGGGAAGGCTGGCACAGGTTCTCCAGCTATGCCCCTTTTGCTCAGACTGTACGGTAGTACCACTTGCCAGCAACCACTAATATCAACTACTAATAAGGCCATTATCAAAGGGTGTCCAATTATTACTGTGCAATATTATTATCCAAATGACAAGTGTGATGAACAGCAAGGCTTGTTTGGGGTGGCTTGAACAGTATCACTATATACATGCAATGTACTCTAGAGTTTAAATTATCTCTACATAAAACAGCCACAGTTGAAAGGTTTAAAAATATTTAATAATAAATAATAAGAACATAAGACAATACTTCTTACTACACAGTGCAGGTCAAGAGTTCAGAGATCACAGAGAAATGCTTAAAATAATATAGTAGAAAAGTTCTGACACCAATACAGAAAACAGCTAGACTAGACTTACTATTTCCTATCTATATCTAAGAGCAAACATAGTTAGCAGTGCTAGTGATGTTAGTTCTGAAAACAAATGCACAATGCTCTGATTCTCTCTCTTTCTTTCTGTCCTTAAATTGATAACACAGTACCACTGACTCATTTCAGATTGCATTATTATTCTCTGTTTCACAGGCTAAGAGAAGCTCAGAGTGTAACAGTCATTTTGATATTGTAGCTGGTTAGGAAGCCAGAGCAATAAAGGATATTATACATGTAAATTCTAGCCATTAACTCTGGTCTCAAAACAATAGGAAGAATTCCTCCATTCAGACATCTCGGCTCAGAGTTTTGAGATCAAACAATTATACAATGCTTGACTTATCAGCTTTCCTCCAGCAGAGTGCAATGTGGTTACATTTTTGAAGTTCAACATTTAACACCATTTTTTTCCATTTAAGAGAACAAGCCTGTGACTTATGATAATATTTACAAATGACAGAATTATCTACAAAATTCTATCTGGCTAGGCTTTCATATATCTTCAAACAGGTCTATCATAGTCATGTTAGAATGTGTTCAAGACATTGATTCCAAGAAAATCACTTCATGACTTTCACTCCTTGTTAATTATGATCGACCAAAAACAGTTCATAATGCTTTGTAGTGCATGCAGTCTTATCTGCTCTAATCTTTTTTGTACTATCAGTCACTTACAAAACAGAAAACCACTCAGAAACAGATGATATGTTTTACCAACTTTGAAAGCCACAAAAGCACTTGGCTTGTGCTGTTGCATAGACACAAAGTAAAGGAAAAAATCAGGGGCAGTTTTTAAATACTGCCTTAATTTGAATATGCTACTTACTGACTCACATTTGTAAACTTACGTGGACAAAACAGGAAAGATATAAAGAGTCCATTGACAGAGAAGGAACTTATCTTCCCTTACACCTGACTATAACAGTGCTTAGCATGTGTATAACATTTGTTATACAGTTTTGAAGGCACTGTTATGGTCAGATCTTGAGCTACAGCAGCATGTAACAGGTTTATATTTTTTTTTCCAGTTTTAAAGCATAATCATGGCACTCCATGCACTACAAAGTGGTAAATACAAAATTAATTGCCTGATTGCCTCCAGTGACTGAATCTGATAAAAGCTAATCACATGGAGCAGAGAATTATGTTAGGAAACTACTGAGGTACAGTGATGTCTGCCTGATCATGATGTATTCCTGAATCAGTGTAGCATCGCTCCAAGGCTTTACATAAACAAACAGGACAGATGTCTGTCTTAAACTCTCTAACATATAGTGTTATACTTCTCAGGCATCTGTGTTTTACAGTTTGTTTTATTTCTAGGTATACTCCTGACATTAATGCTGCAAGTAATATAGAAACAAAACAAAAATTATGACATGTTGTTTCATGTTTTAGTTTCACTGTTGACTCATTTTTTTTTCTTATATCCGCAACCTCACAAAATTATATCAACTAAGATAAAGCATTCTGGGTCATAACAAAAAAAAAAAAAAACAAGAGACACTTCTTTAGAGGAATAGCTACATGCATTATGATTTCCTTAAATAAATCATTCCATGTGCCAATTTTCTACATAATGAGCTCCACCTGTGAGACATAGCAGTCAACCTGTCATACTAAGATAATAGAATCTCCTGTTGCTGCACTAAGCACTGAAAAATAGTAGATCATACTGTAATGTACGATGTGAGAAATTGTGGGTTCAGTCTCTCATGATGTCACATCAACAGGTTTCAGCTTCAATACATTATTCAAGGTTCTGTCTTTATGAACAAAATTAATTGCAAAAATAATTCACTTTTTGTATCAACAATTTAAAACATGGTATTGTAAATGTTAAGGTGATCACTTCCATCACTATGAGATTGTTATTTATATTTATATTTAGTATGGAAAGTCTGAAAATACAGTCAAAATGTGGAAGTAGGCCACATTCATTGAGAAGAAAAACAGGGCAAGAAACCAGTACAGGTCTGTCATATATTCTGAAAAAAGTTTAGTTCCACCTCAAAAGAGTGGCTATTTTATAGTTACAAGAGGTCATAGGTTCTGTACATAAAGACAGAACAAAAACTATACCTAGAGTGCACAAAGGCTGTTTAAGATAGAAGAAGGATGAATAGGGTAGGGGTAATTAGTGACAAATGAGCTGACAGGAAATTAGAAAGAAGTTGGCCAATCAGATGTTATCTTCTTTTGCAAGATAGCTGATGAATAGAAAATAATGCCTGGAGGTAAATACTAGAAATTCAATAACTGATCAGCAGCAGGTGGAGATATATGAAACCAGCCAGGAAGACAAGAATTGCTAAAAGAATAAAACTGAACAGTAAATGCAAAATGACTCCAAAGATAGAATATTCAGTGGAGGACATCATGAAGACTGACAAGAGAAATGTGAACAAGAGATATGCAGTGTGATCTGAGCATGTTAACCAATTGAAAATGTATGAACAACATGCCTAAAGATCAGAAAAGGTTGAATTACTAAGTTCAGAGTAAAAATGTCTAAGCAGCTATGGTAGTAGATAGCTAGTTGGGGTAGAAGAAAAAAATGATTCTACACAAGTATTTTACAAACGATCAGGCAGAAAAAAACAACACAACCTACAGAAAGTGATAGTGGCACTAGGAAAATCTGTGTTTACTGATTTGCCAACTTTCTACTTGCCTCTCAACTATTTAGACTTATAAAGAATGACACCTTCCCCCCACTAGCTTCCAGACTGTACAGAAATGTATCAACATACAGCCTTAGACATCTCAACCACTCATGTCCTCTCCTCCAAACCTCCCAACTAGGGTTCATTGCACACACCATGCTTTCTCCGTCCTTGGTCTCAAACTATGGGAACCTCTCACTTCTTTCATTAAAGATCATTCTTCTTACCCCTTTTCACTCATAAAAAAGCACATTTCAAGACTCTAAGAAAATCCAATTGCTATGTCTCTGGTCATATGACTTAACCTCTTCATTCCCTTCTTCTGTCTGCTTACCTTGCTTTGACTCTATTTTTAATTGTGATTCTTTCAGAATGCCATTTCTCATGCCACTTTGTAATTGATGCATGTATATACTGTGCTGTTTCAGTCACTCTGTATATAATGCCATTTATCTATTGCCTTTATACTCTCAAGCCAATTATGATATTCACTTTCAATATAATATATGTATATATACCATTTTGCAATTTTCACTCTCTGTATATGTTTTCCCTGGACTGAGACTTGTAATGGATCCAATGGGATCAGTGCTCCACTCCACTTAACAAATTCTAAATAAAATTTAATAAAATTTTCATTCCGATCACCTTGTATAAGTCCTCTCTCAGTTTCTTCAAAATTCTCATTTTTATTCTTTAATAATAAACCGACATTGGTGGATAACATTCCATGCAATACAAGATCATACACCTACTTTCATGCTTTGAAACTTTTCTTATGATATCATCTGAATTAAAAAATCTGTAGAGCTGCCAAAGTGAAATAGCATAATAAAAGAAAAATGCTATTGCGCACTACACTTTTGCAGCTTAACCCACTATCCAATCAGTTCAACTTGTATAAGCAGTCATACTACAATGCGGTACTTGTGTAGCACAAGTTACTTTTAGGAATTAAGTTATGTTTAATTATTATAGACTTTCATCCAGTCGTATTTATCTTCATATTAACCTCTAGCTGCACATATAATACACCCATCTGCTTCATCTCTTGGCCTTTACCATTGGGATCTATTTGATAGATCTTAGAGAAAATATCTGCATAGCTTGCTGCCTGGCAGATAGTACATCTATATTGTATAAGCATTCTTTGGTTTCCCTATATTTGATTGAAGTAACATACTTTAAGAAACACGTTCCTGAAAATCCTGTTCTAAGTATCACTCAGCCCCCTCTAAATAAACAAAACAATAATATTTTTTTTCCTATGGGCACCCCCTTTGCACCCCTATATAGGTGGCTAGCCTCCCCATACATCCCTAAATTAAATATACCAACTTCCTTGTTTCAACATAATGGAAATCCACCAAGAAAGCACTGACAGCTCACACAGTGTAACACACTGATGTTTAAAGAACTGCAAGATTCATATTTCGATAAAAAGGCTAATGATCCAACACCATCAACAAAGAGCCTGCCACATCCATTTGCTAACTGTGTGAGTCTAAGTAATGCACTTCATAAGATGGCAAATAGACTGTAGTTCACTTCCCAATAAAGACTTACTCAGGAAGAAAATGAACACAAATGTATTTTATTCCAAGTTAAAATGCTTTAGATTCTTTAGATAATGGCAGGAAAGAAAAGCAGGCCAAAGCTCGGCTAACTTATTAACAGTTAATCTTGCTTCATATATAAAGACATCATAACCCTACTAGTGAACAAAGACTGAACTCTTGAGCTTCAGTTACCCAAGGTTCAACCCATCAATGAGCAGAGTTCCTACACAGGAATTCACTATTGGTGAGTTGTACTGACAGTGATGCCCTTTGTAGTGGGAATTTTCCCGTTTTTTGAGTTATTGCAACCATGGAGATGATATATATATATATATATTTGTAAATTCAAAATACTGAAATCTCGAATTGCAGTATTTCGAACTTACAAAGCCGCAGACACACATTTTCGAAACCGGTAGAAGCGCGAAATTCAAAATACCGAAGCACGGATATTTTGAATTTCTGTTTCTATTGGTATGGTGTGTGGATGTTTAAGTTTAATTTTGGTAAGTTTGTGTGTGTATGTTAGTTAGGGGTTTAGTGTGTGTAAGTGTATGTTGTGACAGTTATGTGTGTGTTTGAGGGACTGTAACATGTGTGTGTGTGAGTTTCATTTGTGTTTCTGTTTGTGCGATCTCGGAGTTAGAATATACAAGTAGGAGTGGTGTGGAGATGCAGCCTCCCACATGGGGGGGGGGTGCAGGGGTGCTTGCCTCCCTGCTTAAACATAGTTTAGATGAGTTTGTTTGATTATGGGGGGGAGTTGTGTGTATGTTTATGTGTGTACTGTATGTGTAGCATAATTATGGGATTTTGAATTTCGCGGTTGTGTGTTTTCATAGTCGTGAGTTGTGGTTGGGTTTTCGGCTTTGTGGTTTCGAAATACTGAATTTTGAGATTTCAGTATTTCAAAATTACAAAGTGGACTCATATATATAAGTTTGGGAGGAGTGAACTGTGGCTTGCCTCATGCAGAAACACTTAAAAAGTGTTTTTTTTCGATTTTTTTTTTTGTTTTGTTTTTTTTTTTTGGCAAATTCAGTTTGTGAGTTCAGATCCTGACTGACTTCTGTTCCATCCACTCATAGGGGAACCTAATGATGTAGAAAGAAAATACTGATATTTTGGAGACAAAAATGTAGATACCAAATGAGTGAGGATGCTTCTAGTTTTGCAGATGGCAGCTTAGGTTTTTCAACGTGTTTTTCTTATTCATAAATCAATATTCAGCAGTAGTGTTATTATCCTAGCACAACAAAAGAATGACACAAATGTTGTAGCACTGGAGTTAAGCAAAAAGTAAAAATAAGCTATAAAGATTCCCTCCATATTTCATCAGTATACACATATAGAAAACATGCAAATAAACAAATATGGTCCTATATGTCTAGATAATTAGAACATATGACCTGCAAGTAACTACCACCAAAGGCAAGCAGTTTGTGGCTCATGACCCCTTTGATTGCTCAAAGAGAGCAAGGAAAATAATTTTTTGATGTCACCATGAACCTTTTTTCTGATATATATATAGTACATTCCCAGCTTGTGCATTCACAATTTAAAATCTGGAAATTGCCGTGGCTGCTTTATAATCATAGTTTACAGTTTATTATGACTTTGACAGCTGTGTAAGGTTATATATCATTTTTTGTAGACAAAGAATTTATGTTGTATACTAGATACATAGTAACATTAATTACTAAGTACAGGTGAATGCTTTCAGAAGTTAGCATTCATTTATTTCATTGTATAAAAGTTGATTTATGTAGTGAGACTGAAATCTCCTTCTTTGTAACAGTGCACTCTAACCCTAGCTCTGAAGTAATATCTTGCTATTACTAATGGCATGTCTGCTATGACAGTTAAGAAAGATAAATTCTACACACAGGTAATTCATTCATTGCAGCAAACTGACCCAGCTGTATCATACAGGAGCATTTTATATAATAAATGAACCTACAAACTGAGTTATCAGCTACACAAGATTGTTTTTCTTATGACTTCTAATGGCTCTGTTTATGGGGTGCTATGGATATATGTAGAGTAAAAGATTGAGCATGCTGACATACAGTATGGGATAAAATTCCTAAGTACTTCTTTTAATCTGAGGCACATAGATAATGATATTGAACATTAAGGCACACAATGACTTTCTTACCCATAAACCAAATGAAAATGATTCAAAATCTACTGCAGGATATTTTATTTCTAATTTAGTCTGATCCTAGATACATGTCTGGCAGGCATACATTTAAATACACATTGAGTCAACACTTCCATTAGTAATATATATATATATATATATATATATATATATATATATATATATATATGTATGGTTTACTTCGCTTTATCAAACATGGTTTGTGCGAGCAGGCATTTCTGCAAATTGAGTGAGAGAATCACGGAACGCCTTCGAGTACAAATGTCGAAAATGGTTTAGCTGAAAACCATTTTCAATATTTATCCATGTATCTGAATGGCTAAATGCATTCACATTGTAGTCATTCGACTCCTTTGTACTGCTAAAAGTCTAAATCTCAAAATGCACTCACACAAGGCACTCCTTAAAATGGAGAACATTGATATCTGTGCAGTGACTGAGACCTGGTTCAAGGCTCAAGAGACCACCCCTGCATTACCAGGCTATAACTCATACCACACCTTTCGGCCATCTAACCTGGACCAGAACACCAAAGACGGAGGTGTGTCCATATTCATTAAGGATATTCACACCTCCAGGCTAGATGCACAGCATAATGCATCTGAGGTTATCCAAGTGCAACTAACTCTGGGCAAAACTGCAATCCAAATTGTAGCTTGCTACAGATCCCCCACGATGCCCCAGGACTCCCACTCCTCTTTTCTTGATATACTGGAAAATATTAGGGTTCAACCAAACACCCTAATTATGGGTGATTTCAACTACCACACCATTATAGGTTCATAGGTTCATAGGTATGTACTAGGCTATCTACCTGAGGGTCATTTATAAGCCTAGCCAGAGTGTGTCTGCTGCCGCCCCATTGATTAAATAACTGAGCCTCTGTCAAGCAGAGCCAATGAAGTGATCCCATGGGTGTATTTTCTGTTACCCATCCACTTGTCAGGGCTTCTCTTGAAGAGTGTTAGTGAGGGGCTCTGCCTAATGTAGTTAGGAATTTTGTTCCAAAGCATGGGGAGTCTCTGTGACAGGAATCTATCCCTCCAGCATGTTCTATTTATTGTTGTGGTGAGGTTTAGCACACTAGAGCATGAGGCTCGCAGTGACTTGGATTTCTTTAGGGGGAGCATGTCCATCAATTCTGAGTTGGACATGGCTTTGTAAGTCAGCAGAGATCACCTCTGAGTAAGCGATATGCCACTGAGTACAGCCGGAGTTTTTTCAGCTGGGCTGCATAGGACATATGTTTGAGGCCAGTAATCCTCTTGGTGAGGTGCTTTTGTGGTCTATCGAGCTATTGGAAGTATCTTGTGAGGTACATCCCAAATGGGGCATTGTACTCTATGATGGGTCTGATGAGTGACGAGTAGAGGGGCACTATAACCTCTTTATTTTTAGATGCGAACCCCTTAGTAATTAGATGGGCCACATAGAAGGATTTCCTAATTACTTTGGCAATATTATTGTCAAAGGAGAGATTACTATCTACCAGGGTCCCCAGATCTCTTATTACCTCTTTTGTATTAAGGGGGCTGCCACCTATTTGGTAATTTGTGGGTGTTTTGTTTTTCCCAAATGGGATGACTATACATTTTTTGGCATTTAGCTTGAGGCCATGACTTTGACACCAGGTGTCTGCCTCAGTAAGGCCTTTTTGAAGGATGTCCATGTCAGCCCGAGAGTCAGTTATGGCTCCCAGTCTGTAGTCATCAGCGAACTTGGTTAGCCATGGTCCTTCTGTGTTTGCCTGTACTTCTGAAAACTATATGCCGAACAGTAGGGGTCCCAGGACCAAATCTTGGGGGACGCCACTTGTGACTGGTCTAGAGTTGGACCTGGAGCCCGCTATTCTTACCATGTGAGTTCTATCTGTAAGCCAGTTGGCAACCCATCTTGTGACGTAGGGGTTTATGTTCAGGCTGGTGAGTTTTTCTATAATACCCGAGTGAAGAATGGTGTTGAACACCTTCTCAAGATTAAGGTAGGCTGTGTGAACCACCTTTCCCTTGTCTATGGCCTTGGTGACTGTCTCAAAGAATTCAACCAGGTTTAGTAGGCATGATCTGCCCTTAACAAAGCCGAACTGGGTCGGTTCAAGTGTTTGGAGGTTCCCAATGTCTTTGTTAATAAATTCCATGATGATGCGCTCCATAGCCTTGCATACCAGGCTAGTCAGGCTTATGGGGCAATAGTTACCAGGGTCAGTTGTGGCCCCTCCTTTGTGGAGTGTAATAACCATTGCTGTGTGCCATTCTATGGGCACATAGCCTGTGGAGAGGCTGAGGTTGAACAGTGTGTTTAGGTGGGGGGTTAGTTCATTCTGTAGTTCGTGCAAGACGCAGCCTGGGACACCATCTGGCCCCACTGATGCTGTGTTTTTGGCTTTTGAAAGGGCTGTTTTCACCTGTGCTTCTGTGATTTCTGGGACACTACAGTTTTCTAGTATTATTGTGGGCCCTTTTCAAGGTGAGAGGGAGGTGAAGTTTGCACTGAATCTATCTGCCAGGATGTTGGCAATATCAATAGGTTCAGTATATTTTGTGCTATTTTGCACTAGCTCAGAGCATATCTGCAAGTTGCCACTTAGATTCTTGACATAGCTAAAGAAGGCTTTGTGGTTATCTTTCGAATCCTTGGCTATTTTTTTTTCAAAGTTAGCCTTGGAGGATTTTATGAGGGACCTTAGTTTCTTACTGATACTGGTCAGGGATGTCTTTCTTTCTTGGGATTTGTTTTTTTTTTTCTGAACTAGTTTCCTCCTTCTGTTGTATAACCTTTTTATGGCAGGGGACCACCAGACTGGTTTCCTTCTCATAGGGGAGTGAGTCTTGGTTTTGCTAGGGATGGCATGATCCATGCATCCTTGTAGGTGCTCATAGAGTGCAATTGTAAAGGATTCTGCATCTTGGGCAGTGTTATCCTTTAGCGTGGGGGCTGTGAAACTTACCACCTCTGCCTTAAGTAAGATGAAGTTTGCTTTAGAAAAGTTTTTCACTGTGGTTTCCTTGGTTGGGGGTGGTGGTGGGGTGTGGACATGCAGGGTGATTAGTTTATGGTCTGATCTAACCAGTGACGGGTTGACTTTCGGTACGGAACACCTGTCGCCCATGCTGGTGATGACCAGGTCCAGTATGTTGTGGCCTCTGGTAGGGGGAGTTTACCAGCTGAACCAGGGCATTTGAGTTGATAAATTCCAGGAAGCGCTGAGCCTGGGAGTTTGTACTCGAGTAGTTTTCCCATCCCAGTTAATGGTAGGGTAATTGAAATGGCCCAATATCGGGGTGTTCGGTAGGACCTTCATATTTTCCAGTGTCTCCAGAAAGGCGGAGTAGTGGTCCTGGGTCATGGAGGGTGATCTGTAGCAGGCCACAATTTGCATTGCAGATTTGCCCGATGTTAGTTGCACATGGATGATCTCAGAGGTATCATGCTGCACCACTAACCTGGAGGTGTGAGTACACTTGATGAATATGGATACACTCCTCCTTTTGTGTTTCGGTCCTTGTTCTGTGGCCGAAATGTGTGGTATGGGTTGTAGCCCAGTAGTGCTGGAGTGCTCTCTGGAGCCTTGAACCAGGTTTCAGTTACTGCACAGATGTCGACATTCTCCATACTTAGGAGTGCTTTGAGTGCATGCATTTTGAGATTTAAACTCCTGGCATTGAGTAGCATAACCCTCATTTTTTTACTTGTGCTGTTTACGGTGGTGTGTTTGAATTTTGAACCTTGCCTAAGAAAGGCACTATGGGGGCAGCAAGAGCCTTGGCCAGTATTCGAAAGCCAAGGGGTGACAGGTGCAAGCTGTCTCTTGTGAAGCAATGCGGCTTGTCAAGCATGTCATCCCAGGCTGACAGACACTGGATCCCCTTTGAAAGACACCAGAAGCTTAGCCAATTGTTGAAATTGATCATTTTTTCTTTACACTCAGGTATCATTCTTGGTGAGGGCAGGATGCTACTCAGGGTCAGGGTCATACCCGCCTGGGCTACATGATCAGAGGAATCTTCCATGTCTCTTTTCATGTAGTCCATTGAGGTACATCTTAGATCATTCACACCAACATGAACAATGACAGAGTCATATTTGTACTTGTTCTGAAGTGACCTGAGTGCTTGTGTTACGTGATGGATTCTGGCTCCCGATAGGCAGCTAACAGTAACCTTCTCCTTGTCCAGCCTAGTGAGTGGGGCATCAGTGTGTCTGACTATTGCGTCACCTATTACTAGTGTGTTATGTTATTTCGCCTTAAGGACTGTGATTGTGCAGCAGATTGATTTTGTGTTTTATGTGTTGTCTGGTTTGTGACGGGAGGTGCAGGTTTTGTGGTGTCTGCTTTGGAGCTCTCTGATGCTTTTGCAGGTTTTTATTTAGAGCCTCCAAGTATGATTTTGTGTATTTATGTGTATTTTTTGCCAGTGCTGGTTTAGAAGGTCTATGTGAGGCTGGAGGTGTGGTGCAAGTGTTAATCTTCTCCTCATGACTGTCTGTTCCAGTCTTGTGTGGAGAGACCTTAGCCTCCAGTTTGGCTGTATAATTGCATCTCTCGCATATGTTAATGTTTTGTGGTAGGAGGAGAGGGCTGTCTGTGTATATGAGGCAGTTGTAACATTGCCTCAGGATACCCAGATTCACCAGCTGGACTGGAGAGTACACCTGAAGTTGCACTTTGGTCATGCCTGAATAGTAGGGTGAGCTGCTTAGTTGCTTGGTTGTTGAGGGGTGGATAAAGAGCCTTGCCCTGCTGGGCAGTCAAGTGTCAGGGTATATTAGTGCTTACTATTAGGTCTGAGCAAGTGCTGGACTGTAGGATGCTTTTTGAGTGCTTAGGTTGAGAGTTAGACTAGTTTCAAGTGAAAAACTGAAGAGGAGACTTAGTGGAGCCGGGAATAATTTAACCCTAGCTAACCAGTGCTGCCCAGTGCACAAAACCGTGCAAACGCGCTTTTTAAACTACTAACTTCTGGGCTGGAACCACTCCTCCAGGGACAGATGGCTGCTCAAAGTTCCCCTCTCTCACAGGTGAACAGAGAAACTTCCCTCTATCCAAGTAAGGTATCTGCAACTCAGAAACTTGTAACACAGCCCTAAGTTCAGCACTAGCCTGAAAACTGGACTATACTAGCTTATAAAGGAGGGAAACAAGAAAACATTTTTTTTTTTTTGAAAAGATAAGGCAAAAACAGTAAAAAGTACACTTAAAACAGCTTTAAAGGACTACAAGCAATCAGAAAAGGCTATCACACTTTACTGTGTAGCCTACAACAGTTAAACAATTTATTTAAACAAAAAACAACTTTGTAAAAGTGCAGGCAGTCAAATAACTACAATATGTGAAAGAAACAAGCTTTTAAATCACAATAAGTGCTGGGGACTGAGAACTCCTCATGTACCAACTCCTTTGCTCAACGCTTTCTAGAATTCATAAATTCCAGTGCCCTGGATCAACTTATCCACACCTCCACCAGGGGCAACAATATCCTAGACCTAGTCATTACCAACATGAGTGACCAGTGTTCCACACCTGAAGTCAACTTCTCATTGGTCAGATCCGACCATAAGCTAATCACCCTAAATATCTGCATCCCGCCCTCACCCTCCATTAAGGAAACCACGGCAAAAAATTTCTCCAAAGCCAACTTCATGCTTCTTAATACAGAAGTGGTGAACTTCATAACACCCATGCAGATGGACAATACAGTTACGACTGCTGAATCCTATATAAATGCACTTTATAAGCACTTACACCAGTGCATAGATCGTGCTATCCCAAACAGAACCAAGACACTATCCTCCAAAAAAAGAAGCCAATCTGATGGTCCCCTGTCATAAACAAACTCTACAACAGAAGGAAGAAACTGTTGCAAAAGAGAGTAAAATTCCATGAGTGGAGGAGCTCCCTGGTCAGCCTCAGTAAGAAGCTGAGATACCTTCTAAGATCCTCCAAAGCTAGCTATGAAAACAAAATCACCACTGATTCTAAGGGCAACCACAAAGCATTCTATAGCTATGTCAAGAATCTCAATGGCAGCACCCAGATCTGCTATAAGTTACAGCACAACTGCACAAAAATTACAGAACCAACTCATATTGCCAACATCCTGGCAGATAGGTTCAGTGCTAACTTTACCCCCGTCTCACCCCCTAAAGGGCCCATATCTAAACAGGAAGAATGCAGAGTCCCTGTAATCACATCTATACAGGTAAAAGCTGCACTCTCTCTAAAACCAAAAACACAACATCCATGGGACCAGACAACATCCCAGGCTGCGTTTTACATGAACTTCAGAATGAACTGGCTCCCAACCTAAGCACCATGTTCAATCATAGTCTCACATCAGGCTTTGTGCCCACTGAATGGCGCACAGCAACAGTTATCTCACTTCACAAAGGAGGAGCCACCAGTGATTCTGGGAACTATCACCATATTAGCCAGATGAGTCTGGTCTCCAAGGCCATGGAACGTATTATCATGGAACTCATAAACAAAGAAATAGGTAATCTTCAAACTCTGGACCACACCAAGTTCGAGTTTGTGAAAGGCAGATCATGCCTTCTGAATCTGATCGACTTCTTTGAGGCAGTCACCAAAGCCGTAGACAAGGGTAAGGTGGGTCACACAGCCTATCTTGACCTCACCAAGGCTTTCGACACCATCCCCCATTCTGGAATTATAGCTAAACTCACTAAACAAGGTATAAATCCCTACATCACAAGGTGGGTTGCCACCTGACAGAACCCACACTGTAAAAGTTGCAGACTTTAAATCTGACTTCAAACCAGTGGCAAGTGGAGTACCACAGGGTTCAGTCCTGGGACCTCTCCTGTTTTGTATCTACTTCTCTGAAGTACAGGCAAACACAGAAGGCCTCTGGCTAATGAAGATCACAGATGACTGCAAACTAGGAGCCATAGTCGAATCCACAAATGATGTGGACATCCTACAGAAGGGCCTTACTGAGACAGAAGCCTGGTGTCAGAAGCATGACCTCAAGCTCAATGTCAAAAATGTGCATTGTCATCCTCTTTGGTAAAAAATCTACCCATGAAATTCCACATAAATGGCAGTCTACTTAATGCCGAATGTGTGATAACAGGCCTTGGGACACAGGTGGACAGTAGTCAGGAAATCCTTCTATGTGGCACACGTCATCACAAAAGGCTTCTCATCCAGGAAAAAAGAGGTCATTATTCCCCTCTACTCGGCACGCATTAGACCCATTATAGGGTAAAATGTACCTTACAAGACATCTGAAAAAGCTGGAAAGGCCGCAGAAGTACCTAACAAAGAGGATTACTGGCCTCAAATAGATGCCCTACACTGACCGTCTCAAAAAACTCTAGCTTTACTCTGTAGCATATCGCCTACTCCGAGGAGATCTCTGTCTAACATATAAAGCTCTGTCAAACCCAGAGCTGTTGGACATGCTACACCTAAAGAAATCCCAATCCCTCCACGCTCTAGGGACCTAAACCCTGTCACCACAATAAACAGGATATGCTGGAGGGATAGATTCCTGTCTCAGAGACTTTTTATACTCTGGAACAAGCTACCCATCTATGTCAAGCAAAGTTCCTCATTAGCACTCTTCAAGAAAAATCTTGATGAGTGGATGGGAAATAGGAAGTACAACCCGGGGATCACTTCTGTGGCTCTGCTCAACAGGGGCACAGGAAATTAACTTTCTTGGGTGGTGTAAGCCAGGGAACCTTGCTGGCTAGGCTTACTTAGGCCCTTGGGCCGATAGCCTAGTACCTACCTATGAACCTATGAACATATGGTTGTTGCCGTTGTGTTTTGTCCGGGTGTCCTTTCGATGGAAGGACATCGCACAAACCGTGTTTGATGAAATGAAGGCAAACTATATATATATATATATATATATATATATATATATATATATATGTGTGTGTGTGTGTGTGTGTGTGTGTATATGTATATATATATATATATATATATATATATATATATATATATATATATATATATATATATATATACCTTCCACATCTGCACAATACAGAAAACTGCAGTGTCTAATTTCTAACATTCAAACGCGTAATCTGCTGTTTTGGTTTTATCTGCAATCTAGTAAAACTAATATGTAAACATGTAAGGTAGTCATTATGGGTAATAGTTTTTATGGACTTTTTTTTTGCACTGACCAATTTGCAAGTGTTGTTTGTGAAAGTATTTTCTCAACCTATGTAGTTGTATGTAATAAATATCCCCATCTAAGCTTTTTTTTGTCTTCATACGAGCCTAGTCTCATTTGCATACCTACTACATTATTGGTTTGAATGTTTGATTGAGTGGTGACATAAGTAAATGACAAACAAGTAGCATTATTTTCTGAGCTGCTCAACATCCCATTTATTTATGATCATTTTGCAGTTTAAGTGATTATACATGTATATTGAAACTCAGTGGCTCCTCTGTACTGCTAAGCATCCCTAGCTGACCCTTCCTATTTATAAACCAGCCACTAACAAGGCTGTCAGCCATTGCCTAGCCAATGGGGAGATTGACTGTACGTGCTTGGTGTCATACTAACTACATCTAGAAGTATCCATTACATTTGTCGCTGGAGCTCTTTCTACACATACCACTACATACCCGTCAGCCTTGGCCTGTACTGCCTATTGAAATGCATGAGTGGTTGAAATAGTACTCCAAGCTATAACTCTGTGTGCCCTTAATCTAGCTCTGCATACGTACTCTTGACTTTTTGTTGTAGCTTGCCTTTACTGATGTGAGATCCTGACTCCCTTCTTTTGTCTTCCTTGCTATAACCCTTTAGATTCCTGTCAAAAAATATGTTCTTTTGCTTTGGCCAGCAAAAATATTGTTCTTATATGTTTTCCATGTAACTCTTACTGGTTAAAACACTTTTTCTGGTAACAACATAACTGCACATTGCAGAACTGACATTATTTTATTCATCCACCCAGCACCCATATATTTACAATTATTTTATGATTCAGATAAGCATATATGCTGTTATAGTCCTCTCAGGCACCTGGCTGTTCACACCAATTCTATCCATTCATTCCTTACCATGTAAGAGACAATATATCATCAAGGTGATAATTATATGATTACTTTTGTGTAAAATGCAATCAATAATTGTAAATCTAAATGACCCAGTTTTATGTTTGCAAATATATTTATACAGTGCACTAGTTGTTTGCAGTTCTTGATGTCACTCATATGTTGACTTATCCACAATCTAAGTGGTCTAGAAGTTTGTCCAACATAAAATGTTGGACATGTACAACTTGCCATGTAAAAGAAAAGAAATGGATAGTCAAGCTTGGTGGACTATTTCCACCTGGCTTGAATGATTACTTTTAAAACCCTGTTCAATTCAACAATTGTTTAATTGGTAATTGATTCTTATATGTATATAAGGTTTTGTTGGAGGGAATTTTTGTCATATTGTTTTTGTTCACTGAGGAAGGCAGCATTGCTGAAACCGGTCTGATGTATTTGGTGAATATGATGGTTTGGTGTATTTTTTAATACACCATGCATGAGTTATAATATATTTTTCCACACCAGTCTGTGTTGGCTCTTTTTTGGTTTGCAGAATTCCAGTATAAACAAGGTTTGCAACCAAAGCAGCAACAACATTCAATCACTAAAATGAATGAATAAACAAACAAACAAACAAACAAACAAACAAACAAACTTTGACTATCTGTACTAGATCCCCACTCTACCAGTATTAATGGGACTTAAAATTAATAAGGAAAACAAACCCCTCAATCACACTATCAATAATTGCAAGGCTAGGTATGAACTCAGGGTCACTACCAGTTGTAAGTATAATCATATGTATCACCTTTTTCAGCCACAATAGAAAACTTAAAAATGTTTTCCATTATAGTATTAAACTTATTTTTATGCAGTGCTACATGCTAATATTGAAATTATTGCAGTTGTCTTTGCAGACAAATTAAGTCCTAATTTCAAGCTTTCAGCCCAGAAAAATGTCCCCCAAACTGTGAAACATCCTAGCTCTACCCATATTACCTTGGTTATAGCAAGAAGTACTTGTCAGGGGAGTGTTGCCAGCAGAGATTGACAGGGCTCAGTCTTGTACCCCTACTGTTTGGTAACTACCCCTCATAAGTGAAAGCAGATATCATGGGGCTATGACTAATTAATCTTTCTAATGACTATACAATAGGAGAGATTGTCATCTGTCTCTCAAATGTACAGATACACCAATAGGGCCTGGACCATATCAGTGTCTTATGCATTCATTACACACTCAACTTATATGCTAAACATGCCATATAGTTACTTTAGAAAACACATCTTCAGTTCCCACATTAGTGAAACCCTGTCAAACAGATTCAGTTATCTTAGCCTTAGAGCCCTATGTTGACAATGGTTACAGTGTCTGAAATGTAGTTTGACAGTCTTTCTAGATTGATCAAATGAGCTGTAGGGGCATCTCCTCTAGATCCCTTACACTACTGGTTAATCTATAGTCTTCCATTATTATGCATATCCTTGAATACAATGTCTCTTTTTGAGTGTACTTCACAAAGTACCTTGATCAACTTGAAAGATCCCAGTGGTTTGGAATGAAGATTTCTAGACAAAGTAACTGAAGCTTGATGTACTTAATGTAACATCCAAAAAGTTGATTTTGTTGAAAATAAAAGTAAAAGTAAATTTCAAAAAGTTGGTGTTTTTGTCTAAATATTTCACAAAATTTAACAGATGCCCCCATCACAAAGAGTAAGAATATTATAAGGAAACCTAAATATGCAAGAAAACATTTTGAATAGTCAGAGTGGAACACATGGTTTCTCTGCCAACATGCTAAAACCAAACTGGCATATATTGGTACACATGCAGCACTCATTACTGCACCCAAATTCTGGTTACAAATTCTTCCTCGAAATAAACATAAATCTCAAAACTAATTCCAATAAATCCAAAATCACCAAAACCTCATTATTATCTAAAGAAGACAATTCATGTAATGTCTTTAAAATATTTTTAACTAAATATCATGTGATATAATGAGAAATAAATTAATAATATCAATACTGATGAACATAATGTCTTTATCAAAGGTGATGGAGTTGTACAACAAGTGCCAAGAATCAGGAAGTACCTACAATACTGTATTTATAAGCTTTTTGCATTGTCTATCCATGTACACAGCTAAAGGCCCAGTCTTTGAATAGCCAACAGGCACCATAGATCTCAATTGGGGGATCAAAAGACTCCTTGTGGATTTTTGGGATGCCAAAGGTAGATGGAATTACAGGATTAGAAAATAATAAAAATCATACAACCGTTCAGGGTTACATCAATTCTCATTTACATCTCATTATGACTTCATTGACTTTTGCTTATTCATGGGTGCTGTGCATTAGCTTAAATGGTCTATATGCATCTCAGCTTAGGCACATCCATTCACTGATAAGGCAGATAGTTTTAACGCATCCTGTAATGACTATGAATACCACTCTTGGTTCTTTAACTGACTAGCCTGGAAGTACCATAAAGCAAACACAAGTTCTGAAGAAGTCTGACTATCACTCACCACAAATGAAAGAAACTAGGCTTTAATACCAACATACAAAAAAACCTTAAATAGCAAAATGCATTGATTTAAATTACTAATATAGGCTTAAACGCCTTAGCTAATACACATACAGACTGTTAAAATTAATTTAAAAGCAAGTAAAAGAAATAAGAACTCTTGACTTAACACTGCTACTAAATTCTGAGAACTATCATAAACCAGCAGCTATTTAAATGAACACAGCAATGATGCTTGGGATTATGGGAAAATTCTTAGACATGAAACTGATGGGCTTTGATCACTCTTAAAGCAAACACACATCCTCAGCTTACCTGATTGTCCCCACATTAGATAGAAACCAGGGATTAACACAAATTGTTAGACCACTAAAATGAAAACATATAAACCAATTATTGCCCGAAATTATTATTATTATATGCTAATTACTTTTGCTAAAGCAGATACCAACTGTTAAAATGAACTTAAAGACAGGCCAAAAAATAAAAACTCTTCATTATCTTTACTGCTGAATGCATTCCATCACAAACCAGCAACAGTTTAATAATGTGATTGCTGCTGTTGTTGGTAATATCAACTTTCACTTGTCTCTACCTGTTAGCAGTCCTCATTGCCATGCTCTTTTCTAGAATAATCCTGAAAGACTTCTTCCAAGTGCTTTACTGTAATTCAGCACCCTTCAGTTTTCCTTAGCATAAGTCATCATTTAAGTTGTTTGTGAACCAAACTGCATATATTTTGGCTTCCCCACTGTTGACTATGAGCTTCTCCCACTGTGTCCCCTTTTCCTCGGAGTCTGCTGAACACAATGTATCCTCCTTTAGACTGATAATGACCATATTTCTGGCCAGTGAAGGAAATCATACAATGTGGTGCAGCATTAGACCACTGTTCTGGGAGCTTTTCTCTTTAAGGCCCAATCCCCACCCCTGCACTCACTGGTCTGGTGCTGTCCAATGGTATGACATAAAATAAGCTCATGCCATACCATCCATGTTACAGAGTACAACTTAGACAAAGCCTAACACACTTGTAGATAGCACTCCCCGTATGCTCCTATTCTCCACCATGGATCAACCATGGAGATGTTCCCAAGTGAACTCCCTCTTTCAAATGATGGGCATGAATCTGTGCTGTAAAGCACTGGAGCTGCTAATTCAAATACAGTCATCTGGACCATAGTCAGGGCTTTGTCTCTCGATATCATTAATGCAGGTTGAACTACACTCTATGCTGATTCTCAGCTCAAGAATGGATGAAAGAATGTTCTTACTTCTAGATGTGGCTGCAGTCAGTATCAGCCATGTAACATACGGTATATTAAAGTTCAGTACCAATACCTTCTCTACATTTTTTTTTCATTCTAAATTTATTTTCAGTTTTTTTTTTTGTTTGTTGTTTTTTAAACTTTGCCATATCATGTCAAGGGGTTTTAAATGTAATAATTGTGCAGAAAGTGTTCCCACTTCCAATTTCCAAAGTGACCCTCAGTAATTCCTGTCCTTGTTTAGATGTTTGCAGAGTTGAACTGCTCTCTTTTTATACAAGGCTACACACTGTCCAGACTGTTTGTTCATGCTGAGTGTAAGATTTCTTCATTATTGAAATATTTCATGCAACAAAGCACAAATGGACACGGCTTTCTTTGAGGAAGCATCGTCTTAATGATAAGAAAGTAAAGAGCTTAAACAAAATCATGGACCTGAGATGTTTTGCATTATGCATGTCAACAAAAATATACTCAATATATTTTAAGATGACCCCTCTTTGTATATGCAGCTATGAATTTTTAAATCATCCAACTTGTCCTGAGCTTCTAATTGTCTTCCAGCAGCTATAACCATTTAATACAAATTTTACTTACTTGCTGTACTCTCATTGTCTTGTTAAGTGCCAATTTGTTGAGTAAAGGATCTATTTCCTACTCTGACCAAATAAACTTCTGTATCTGTTCTGCCTTCCTATCTGAGAAAGTGTTGATAAGCTAATGTGGTAGCGACTAAATGCACAAAGAGTACAGGACAGAATGTATGTGGGATTTGACATTGCCATTGCCTGGGCTATCTGGTCAAGGAGACAACAATAATTACACCACATTACTGGAAGTCCAGTTCTCTAGTTTAACCTTTGCATATAACTGATTCAGCATGAATTCAGATTCTGCTCAGTATGTATTTAACTTGCCCAGGTCATGCTCTTTGTGATTTGAAATCATCATCATCCATGTGTCTCATTCAAAGAGGTAAAGTTGGAATCGTATAGAATCATAAATATAATTGTAAAAAAAGGCAAGAAAAAACACGTGAATATAGAACAACTTGCATTATATTGGAGACAAGCATTATTGGGTAATTACTCATACAAAAATGCATAACAGGTTAAGGATCTTGGTTTCTCAAAGCAGGACTGTTCTCATGACAATTCATATCCTCGTGTTTTACATTTAATTAAATATTAGAGTATGTACAAACATTGGGAAGAAAATTTTGTGCCAGAGACTGTTGCATAAGAAACTGTGTGCAGGACTCATAATGAGCTCAGTGATGAGTGGTAAGGCTGCAGCAAGAAAAGTTCCTTTAAAGAGATGAACAAACCGAGTGATTCAGAGACACATTAGCTAGAATGAGTAAAGGCCTCATTATCAACTATTTGGCATGTCATTATATTACTCAGGGACTGCCACAAGCACTGCCTCCAGCTCTATTCAGTCGCATACCGTCTGCTCAGAGGTGACCTGTGCCTGACATACAAGGCCATGTCCAACCCGGAATTAATGGACATGCTCAACCTCAAAAAATCCAAATCCACCAGAGCCACAAGAGCAAGAGACTTAAACCTCAACACGGATACAAATAGGACGTGCTGGAGGGACAGATTAATCACCCAGAGACTCCCTATGCTGTGGAACAGAATCCCAGTCCATGTGAGACAGAGCACCTCGCTGGCTCTGTTCAAGAGGAATCTTGACCAGTGGATGGGAGATCGTAGGTTTACCCCGGGGATCATCTCTGTATCACTGCTGGACAGAGGCACGGCAAACTAATGGGTATAGTATTCTTCAACCTAAGGGGTGGTGAAAGCCACACAACTCTGGCTAGGCTTATAAATGCCCTAGGGCAGATAGCCTAGTATGAACCTATGAACCTATAAAAGCCTTCGATACAATACCCCACACGGGCATTATAGATAAGCTCACCAGCTTAAATATAAACCTCTATGTCACTAGATGGATTGCAAACTGGCTCAAGGACAGAACCCACATGGTTGGAATTGCTGGATCCATGTCAGACTCCAAACCAGTTACAAGTGGTGTCCCACAAGGCTCAGTCCTGGGACCTCTCTTGTTCGGTATATATTTCTCAGAGGTACAGGCCAACATGGAAGGACTGTGGCTGACCAAGTTCGCAGATGACTGCAAACTGGGTGCCATAATCGACTCTCCAGCCGACACAACCATCCTCCAAAAGGGCCTCATAGAAACAGACAACTGGTGCCAGAGCCATGCCCTCAAGCTAAATGCCAAAAAGTGTATAGTCATCCCCTCTGGCAAAAACAAAGTGCCCACAAATTACCACATAGGTGGTAATCCATTAAGTACAGAAGAAGTAATTAGGGACCTGGGAACCCAAGTTGATAGCAATCTCTCATTTGACAACCACGTGGCCAAAGTGGTTAGAAAAACATTTTATATAGCCCACCTAATCATGAAGGGATTCACATCTAGATCAGGGAAGGTCATCGTGCCTCTTTACTCATCCCTCATCAGGCCCATAATTGAGTACAATGCCCCTTTTGGGATGTACCTTACCAGACACCTGCAGCAACTGGAAAGACCCCAGAAGTACCTCACCAAGAAGATCAAAGGGCTCAAACAGATGCCATATGCTGCCCGGTTAAAGAAACT